>NC_062561.1:206193586-206514932 GCF_022837055.1 Prionailurus viverrinus
CAGCTAATAACTTTGCTAGTGCTTTATAAAAAATAAGATCTGAATTTCTTTTTAACACAATAATCCATTCTGTCCTCTTTATGTTGTGAACAGTACTAAAACCCACTTAGGTCAGTGAAATCATAGGGCAAGAAAAAGAGAGAAAATAAAAGCATGGTCTTGAAAAGCAGGCACTCATCAGACCAGAGACCCATCCGACACTGTAGCCACACCCATCACATGCAATCTGTGATTTTGAAAACTCACACTTTTGGGGCGCCTGGGTGGCTCAGTCGGTTGAGCGTCCGACTTCGGCTCAGGTCATGATCTCGCGGTCTGTGAGTTTGAGCCCTGCATCGGGCTCTGTGCTGACAGCTCAGAGCCTGGAACCTGCTTCTGATTCTGTGTCTCCCTCTCTCTCTGCCCCTTCCCCACTCATGCTCTGTCTCTCTCTGTCTCAGAAATAAATAAACATTAAAAAAAATTAAAAAAAAAAAGAAAACTCACACTTTAGCACTGTCACACTTTTAAAGATCTTATTTTTCAAGGTCAAAAACTCAAGTTTAGGATTACATTTGAAAGTTCAGAATTCCCTTTGTCACAAGTACCTGTGATACAAAATCCAGTACTTTCATTTCACTTGTTTGGTGTAAGAAGTGGGAAGTGTGCAACATTTTCCTTAATTTTTGCAGCAGGGGGTTTACCACATTCTAATTCTGAATTTTCCTTTGGCCCCACAATTCCTGGTTTATGATTTGTAATTTGAAAGCTATGCATCAGCACAGCTACACAATAAAGTAGCACCTGCACATTTCCCTTTTTGAATGATCCTAAATAAACACAATTCAATAATGCCCCCAATAGTTTAATACATAGCTCATTTTACAGAATTTCAAACAGTGCCCTTTTTCTTTTGTACTTTTTTGACTAATTTTTTTAGCCTGGAGTTTAATTCAAGGGTGAAGCAACTATACCATCGGGTTTAAAATCACTGTAAAAAAATTTTTTTAGGGGCACCTGGCTGGCTCAGTCTGTTGGGCATCCGACTTCAACTCAGGTCATGATCTCATGGTTTGTGAATTCGAGCCCCACGTTGGGCTCTGTGCTGACAGCTCGGAGCCTGGAGCCTGCTTTGGATTCTGTGTCTCCCTCTCTCTCTCTGCCCCTCCCCTACTTGTGCTCTGTCTCTGTCTCTCAAAAATAAATAAATGTAAAAAAATTAAAAAAAAATTTTTACTGTTTATTTTTTAGACAGAGAGAAAGAGAGAGAGCACGAGTGGAGGAGGGGTGGAGACAGAGAGAGACACACACACACACAATCTGAAACAGGCTCTAGGCTCTGAGCTGTCAGCATAGAGTCCAATGTGGGGCTCGAACTCTGAACGCCAAGATCATGACCTGAGCCTAAGTCAGACACTTAACCGGCTGAGCCACCCAGGCACTCCTAAAATCACATTTAAAAAATATCTGTACTGGGTGGTTGTATGGAAGTGATGAATCACTAAATTCTACACCTGAAACTGATATTACACTACATTTTAACTAACTGGAATTTCAATAAAAACTTGAAACTACAAAAAAAAATTGTACTGGGACATAATGCTGAGGTTGAGAATACAGCAGAAGACTTACTAAATAAAATCAGTACAACTTTCCCTTTTAATAAAAACCTACCGCCCATCTTTTGGATTGATAATATCAGTCTGGAAAATATTTTTGAATAAGCAAATTAACTGCACAGATATGACTGGGAGAATAGGTGGAAATGGAGGAGCAGAGAGAAATAGCTGGAAACAGTTCAGCCAGTCACTCTAAGAAGTATGTCTCCCGTTTCTCACTGCTCCAGGAGACACTATGGGCCAGCTGCAAGAGAAGCCCATCTCTTGGTCCATGTGTGTCTACTAACCTTAGGCCCTGGCCTCTTCTTCTCAACATCTTTCTTACTGATAAATGGCTGCCACACACCAAGGTTTCTGTTTCATTCTCGACACTCAACCAGGGTATCCACTGAAAACCTGGTCCAGCCTCGAGAATCTGGAGTTTCTCTAACCCCTTTGAGATGTGCAAGATGTTGGGAAGGAGACAGAAAGATTACAGAGGTGCCTGGGTGGAGACTGAAGATTTCTTGGGACCAAACCTCTCAGATGTGAACCAGATACACCTGAAGGGAACACGTGAGCAGTGTGGCTTCTTTGGCATCCTATCATAGGAAGCCCAAGCCTTGTCAGCATTTATAAAAGCTCTCAGATTCATTGTAGAGGTCCTTAATACCCAAGTGGGGGCCCTTTTTACCAAGGATGGAGAAACCGGGCAAACCCTATTTCCAGGATCTCTTCCCCCTACTTGACAATTCCATTTTTTCCCCAGCAAAGTCCCCAAGGAGCAGACTAGATGAAATCCAACTTATGCTAATGAAGGCCTATAATGATATAAAATCACCTTAGAGTTTCTATGTGTAAACTGACAGTGGTTACTTGCACTCATGAATTTACGATGCTTGGAAATGTGTTCAAGATAAAGGCTATGTCACCGACTTAATTGGGGAATTTGGTTCAGAATCCCCAAAAGACAACCACAATTCTGGTATGAAGAATTGCTTCATAAAGACTTCCACATGCTGGATATATTTTTATTGTATTCACTACTCTCACAGATTTTATTTCAACTAATTAGTACTTAATGTGATTACAAAGTAATAAAACATATCATTTTAATCATTATGCCAGCACTCATATATTTAAAAACATTATCTTTAAAACTGAGTGGATTGGGAAGTTTTAAATAAATCCCAATGAGTTTGTTACCACTCAAAGGATTTTTAAAACTCTTCCTTGGGAATTATCTTTTGAGTTAAATGAATTCATGCGCCACGTAAGAAAATCAGTCTTACTACTTTTTAGTCCCAACCAATCTAATTTAATAATGCCGTGAAAGTGTTGGAGCAAAAAATTTCATTATGTGTAACTGGCTGGTACTGGCATTTTCCTGTCCCTACTTGCAATTTCCCCAGGCAACTGTGGATAACTGGGGTAGTAAACATAATGGAAGCATTTAAGTGTTACTGTTGCTCTCTATAATATTATCTCCAGTAAATTCATACCCTCGTGTATGACTTCGAATAACATCATGGTGTAAGGAAAATTGGGACAAAGAGGCTTCAATAAGTCGTAAGCACTTCAGGTGTTAAGTTCTTCTTTCTTTCTAGCCCCTGGCTCCCATCCGTCTACTTCCTGGATCCCTTAAGATAATTTTATGTTTGCAATAGTGCTCAGTAAATACTCCCAATTCACTAGTAGTGGGTTGAAGGTTGAAATCTACCTTTCTAATTTATTCTTCCAACTGAAATCTATGTTTCTTAAAGGAAAGGACTCTGGTTCTCCCCTGGATGGCTGGCTTACCCCCAAAATAAACAGGATTTTCAGAACATTCTGTTTTCTCAACCTGTCACACTGCTTTATAGCAGTCAAACAAAATCCTTGTATTGGGCTACTTTATTTTCAAAAAGACTGCAGAAATTACCCTACTCCATGTCCAGGATCATGCTTTTCAGATTTAATTATTTTAACTAGTTCTGATAAATCATTTCATCTCCTTTACTTACTCTGGCTGTTCTTTTTGTGCTTCAGAAGGTTGCTTATCCAGAGTAGGAAATAAGGTCCAGGGAGTAGACCATAATTTTCCAGATGTCTGTTTTCAAGAGCTCTTCAAAAAGAACCAGACTTTTTGGCTTTGTCTCCTCTTAAATGGGGTTTTATGGCTCTGTATTACTTTACAAATATCAAGGGCCCTGTACCTTATTAGTTTGATAATTTCCTCTTTTGCTGAATATTAATCTTCAGTTTATTCTCCCCAGGTTCACTAATTAAGGTATTTTGTTTGTTTATTTTAAATTAGTTATTATTATTTTACAAACAGTCCTTATTCCATTTATAAAATTCCAAATTCCAAATCCCTTTTAAAAAGTATCCTGTAGGACCTCAGATCTTGGGGTTGATACATTTATATACTTTTCACTTGTGTTAATGAAATGTTAATGGCTTCCTGCACCACTGCATTTTCAGAGCTGGATAGCAAAAAGGAAGGAAACTAACATCGGCTCAGTGGAAACTTTCACGCATGCTTACGAAGTTGGTTGTATTTATCCTTGTTTACAGATCAGCAGTTTGAGGCTCAGAGGTTAAGTGACTCGTCCAAAATCCCACAGCTAAGTGACCAGCAACGTCAGGATTCAAGCCATGCCTGTCTGAGTGCTTCGGCAAGACTTCTAAGAGGGCTGTGCCTTTGAGTTTCATTTTTCAAATACTCTCATCTGAAGGAAGTTTTAGGAAAATCACTTGTGCTTTCTGAACCTCTCAGACGAGAGAGATTATCATTACTGATTCCAGGCACAACAAATATTGGTCAGTTTTAAGAGGCAAGATCTCGAGAGCTACAGGTACTGCAGTTTGTCACGGTTTATTGAGGACACTACCAAGTAAGCTAAGTGCAACAACCCAAATCTGCAGGCAGCCGTGCACAGGAAATATTTCCATTTATTTTGATTTCTCTTCCTTATTGTTATTGTTATTGTTAGACATGTAGAACATTCATAGACCAAGGGAGTAGGGTAAGAGAAGGCCAAATGAAATCTCAGCTTTCTGATGTTTATGAACGAAGGATGGTGAGGAGTCCCTGTTTCCAGACTTGGGGCAAAGACAGGAATAAGGCTCTAGGAAAAGCCAGGAGTAGAGATGAAGCCAGGAAGACAAATTATTTTCCCTTTCATCCTCCAACACACACACACACACACACACACACACACACACACACACACACACACAACTTGCACTGCCAGACATGTCCCCCTTCACCAGAAAAAATAACCAGACCTAGTCACATGACAGAGATTCTTTGCCACCCTGTTTCACTATTTGGAGCAACCCATAATTTCCTCTCCTTTGAGAGGAAACCTGAGAACTCCTTATGAGTTACAGAGTCCCAGAACACTTGGAAGCAATGTGCACATCATTGTCATACCTGATCCTTGTGAAGGTGAGTGTGTAAATATAAATATTTGCATTTTGGGGCTGCCTGGGTGTCCCAGTCAGTTAAGCATCCGACTCTTGGTTTTTGACTCAGGTCATGATCTCAGTGTTCGTGAGTTTGACCCCCGCATCGGCTCTGTGCTGACAGCATGGAGACTGCTTGGGATTCTGTCTCCCTCTCTCTCTGCCCCTCCCCTCCTTGCTCTTTGTATCTCTTTCAAAATAAATAAAAATAAACTTTAAAAATAAATACATATATATATTTCTATTTTTGAAAAGAAAGACATAGGCTTCAAGAGGTCCATGACTTTTATATGGTGGAGCAGGTACACCAGGCCAGGTTTTCTAACTATGCTCTTTCTACTTATTCTTGTTGCTGGAAATCTCTGGTCTTTAAAAACTTAAAACCATTTTTTAAATCAAGGTACTTTACACATAGTGCAAAGCATAAATTTAAGTTTACATTTCAATGACTCGACAAAAACACGCAGTGTCATCCATATCCAAACCAAGATACAGAACACTTTTTAAAAAATTGATGGTAGCATAAAATCTTGGACCATTGGGTGAGTCTATTCAAGAGGGGGAAAAAGCCATATTCAGGGAAATAAAACTTTAGGCACTTGATATACTTGTGTAAGATCCTTTTGCCTGGAGGGGAGAGGGGAGAAGCCAGCTAGAGTGCTGATTTTTCTAAGCTATCCCCTTGTTATTTCACACATGCGTCCTGAAAGTTGGTAAGCCCCTCCACTCTTCTTTATACTTTCATATAAGATCTTCTAAGAACATGTGAAAGTTAAAGAAAAGCATCAGGTTTTCCCATCATTTGTACTTAGGCTTTTGATTTTCTTATAGTACTAATATCATACCACAAAGCTCTTGGTTGCAGTTGGCTAATTAGTCTCATAATGAAAAAAAGGACCCAAATCCCGTCTTAAACCTTACACAGTGCAGCTCAGTGTTTTCTAGTCAGATGGTTCTCAACCGTAATGTTATAATTACACCATTTTCTCAGCAGCACCATCCACTATAATTACAGTCAAAGCTAAGACTATGTTTATAGTGTACTAAAGAGGATGGAATTGCTTCATTTTAAGTGATTCAGTTACCTCCTCTGTTGGTAACAGAAACGTGTGGTAATGGAAGAGTCATGGTCTGAATATACTTCTCCCAACAACAATTTTGGATACCTAGAAGTCAAAAAAGAAAATAAAAACCCCAAACCCCAATATGAGAATTCCTGGTCTGGCTGCCACAATGACTCCTAATTTGAAAATCTAGGATGGGTAAGGTGATGGAGACCAACATGCTGGTGGCCCCTGTGGGGCCTAGAGGATGTCCTCACTTGATTGGCTTTGCTGCACATCATGCCCAAGCACTCCAAGTCCGTCTGCAGGACCAACATCGTGGCAGTATGTTCTATCTAGGCTCTGAAGCTACATGATAATGACACATCCAAACACAGAAAACTTCTGTCCTGCGGGACATTCATTCCTTTAAGACATATTTCATTCATTGCCATATGGGCCAGTTCTGGGTACCAAGTACATAGCAAGGAACAAGGCAAAAATCTCTATCCTCATGGAACTTAACTATAATCTATTTTAAACTTGTCTTTTGACTATTTACCTGGATGCATAAAAAGAAAGCTTTTGCTTTTAGTAGGAGGGACTGGAGATTTATCCATATTAGCTTGCATGTCAAACCCTCAGTCGGGTATAGACTGAAAGCTACTATTTTCTTACTATATGGGTATGGACTCAGTCTGGCAAAGAGAGAAATGGGAAGTGAGTGGAACATGCTGGGATTATGTTTGCTGGGTAGTCAGCTAGGAGACAGCACCTGTCAATTCTGTGACACTGAGAGAGGCCGAGACAGATACTGCATTTTCAGTGCACCTCTCACTTGCTTGTCCAAAGCCTCTGTTTTAAAATGTTTCATAAAACCTTGATGCTCTTTGCCTTGTCCTGCTCCGTGGAACCTTAAGTGTAGGAAGAACAGGAGACAACACTGTGGTCAACCGTAAAGGATGACTTGGTGGGAAGACATATCTAGGTACATGTCTTGTGATTGTATTTTAGGGATTATTTCCCAAGTATATGGGGTTTTGTTCTTTTTCTTTTTAGAATAGGTGTAGGCAAGGTTATGAATAAATTTTGAAAGCTTTTAGGCTAATAAGCAAATGCATATGGTATAAATGATCCTCTCCTTGGTTCTGAGACATCTAAGAGCTGAGCCTAGGGCTCCTAGAAATCAGTCAGCAACATTAAGGTAACTGAAGAGTCCTGGAAATGAAATTCTATTATTTTTGGTTATCATTTGGATTTCTTCTTATTTATGTGAACTTGAATGACTATGTTACCTGCACTGCTTTCAGCCTCTAGGCTCCCGACTTGGGACATTGTGCAGAGGTGATTGGGGAGAAAGCAGGCCATGTGGCATGGACAAGGGCAGGGGTGGCTGGCCATATTCCAAATGTTCTCTGTAGTCTTGTAAATGGCAAGCCTTCAAGCTGTGGCTTTAAGAGAAAATAGCTAGAAAGTAGAAATGAGAAAAAGACTCCATTTTGAAAATTGCAACTAACTCGTTCTGTCTTCTTACTCTTTCTTTTTGATTTGTGACTTAATCAAAAGCCTGTTGGTTATCTTTCCTATTTCTTGTTTTATGAGTGGTGAGAGGCTAACCCACGGGGGCAGAATGTAAATGCTCTGTGGCCGTATCATACCAGAATCTCTACTTGGATACAGCAGTGTTTACTATAATGTGACTTCAGCTCTAGGAAAATGTTTGCACCAGCGTCAGACCTAGAGCAGAGCTGGTGTGCAAGCAAACAACATCACACTAGGTAATAGCAGCAATGAAATCTTCCAAACTGGAGCTCAAATACGACTTAGAACCGCAGCCTTAAATTTTAGCCAAGTCGTTTATATTTTTCCTTGCCAACTGAAACCAAGGACGCCTTTCAACATCAACCCTCATGATTACACCGTGCAGCGTAACACATTAATGTCTAGTTAGCCAGAATGCAAACATTTTCTGGTTTTTTCTACAGCAGTTCTCTAAACTGATGTGTTCTTATGAGGGTCTTTCCTACTTTTCAGAGAGATAACACTCTGGTCACTAGTAAGGCTAATTTCATGGGTCTCACTGGGACTATGAATTGTCTTTACTAGGGGATGGGGGTTGAGATTGTTTATGAGGTATTACTCTATTTTTATTATGGAAATACACACAGATAAAAATATGCAAATACACACAAAAATAGAGAGCCTGGCTTAGTGAACCATGTTAAATAATAATAAGAGTAACACTAGTAAAACCATGTATATTATTGTCAATAATAACAATAAAACATATATTCATCACCCAGCTTGAAATATTATTAGCATTTTACCAGTCCTGTTTTGTGTTGTTTATCTATTTTTTGGTCATCTGCTTTTAGCCATAACTACCTACATGGCTATCTCTAAAAGCTAATAAAGACACTCCTGTTAAAAAATTAATGGGGTGCCTGGGTGGCTCAGTCGGTTAAGTATCTGACTTTGGCTCAGGTCATGATCTCACAGTCCGTGAGTTCAAGCCCCGCATCGGGCTCTGTGCTGGCAGCTTGGAGCCTGGAGCCTGCTTCTGATTCTGTGTCTCCCTCTCTCTGACCCTCCCCTGTTCATCCTCTATCTCTCTCTGCCTCAAAAATAAATAAACATTAAAAAAATAAAAAAAAATACGAATATTATGCCTAACAAATTAATAATGATCGCTCAATACCACTAAATGCCCAGTGTGTGCACAAATTTCTAAAAAATATCTTTAAACATGTCTTTTGACAATTCATTTGTTTGAATCAGGATGCAAACTAGGCCCACACAATGTCTTGTCTGTTCAAATCCATGACATTTCTTCTCTCTTCTTTTTATTCTGTGATTTTTTTTTTTTTGGTTGAAGATATTTTCCTTCAGCTTATTGCATCTTAGAGTCATTTACAATGTTCCTCTATGCCTCTTATTTCCTATAAACAGGCAGTAAGACCTAGAGGCTTAATGTAATTCAGCTTAACACTCACGGAAAGAGTCTATCATGGGTGGTGTGGCAAACCCCTGTGTCAGGGACATATGATATCAGACGTTGGCAAGATTGATCTGGGTTCAAGGTGTTGTCAGCCTGAATCACCCAGAACAGAGTTCACCGAAGTATTTTATCATTCACTGACAACCTTGCCCAAATCTATAATTTCATTAGGGGTTCTAAACTGGTGATTTCTAATCCTACCATTTCATCTATACATACACATTCATACACATATTCATATTTATATACACATACACATGCTAGCTAATGTATATTAGCAAGAGAGAGACACAAGAAGAAAACATTTCTTCACCAACTATTCAGTTACCCTGAAATACAATTCATACAAAAAATTCAAAGAAATAGCGTATTTCCCTTGATGTATCAATTTTTAGAATAATGAGTACATACCCTTGTAACCTCCAAAGGTGACCATTTAAAACAATATATTGCTATGAACTTACTGATGAATCACATTTTGATGCCATTGTTGAGAGACTGGAATTACAGGAATAAAAATGATGAAATCATTTCTCCTTTTTCGGCTATTCTGGGCATTTTGGAGAAAAAAAAATGCACATTGTGTAATGTTGGCTACCTTTCCTTTTCCATTCCCCCTTTCTCCACTCTATCATCACAATCCCTCCGAAAATAGCAGAAGGCAAGACCAGAGACTAGATGACATCTAAAAATCCACACACGTACACAAACTTTCCAGACAACCCCGGTGGATATTTACTGAAGGATGCACTCATACTCAGAGAGGGATCAGTACACCCTAAATGTCTGAACACTCACGTGCTAGACCTGCAGCATGCGCAAATCACTGACCAGAGCTGTGAAAGTGCCAGTTACCTGCAGCCTGTGCTCCCCTGAGCACCGGTGGCCACTGAAGCAGTAATAGATAATCCCTTGAAGAGAAGTTCCCCAATCAACTATTTTCAGGAAGTCCTATTTTTTTTTTCTTTTTCTGGGACAATCATAATGCACCCAAGCAGATTAGAGAATCTGAGTAGTTCTGCAGTAAAGAAGCCTATTTAACTCTGCATGGCCTAGTATTTCCTAAGCACTGGGGAAATGGTGGGCTAATACATGAAGGGCAGAGTTCTTTGCAGGAGTGTGCAGAGTATCATTTTGGGAGGGGATTTTTTTTTCATATACATGTGTAGTGGGTTAAATTGTATCCTTCAAACATATGCCCAAATCCTAATCCCTAGTACCTGTGAAATGTGATCTTTGTTTGAAAAAGGGTCTTTGCTAATATAATTAAGGTAAGGATCTCAGAAGGAGATTATCCTAGGTTAGAGCTCCAAATTCAATGATGGGTATCCTTATAAGAGACAGAAAAGGAGAACAGACACAGAGACAGGGGAGAGGCCTGTGAAGATGGAGACAGAGAATGAAGTGATACATCTACAAACCAAGGACCATCAAGGATTGGCAGCAGTTTCCAGAACCGAGGAGAGAGAGGCATGGAACGGATTCTCCCTCAGGGCCTCCAGAGAGAATAAACAGTGATGACACCTTGATATTTGACTTGTTGCCTCCATAACTGTGAGAGAATAAATTTCTGTTATTTTAAGCCACCAGGGTTATGGTACTTTGTTACAGCAGTCTCAGGAAACTAATACAATACCTATGAGCTCCATCAATGCAGGTCTGAGGGAGACCTCTGGCATTTGTATTTATTGAAAATGTCCACAGGTGATTCTGATGGAGACACTCACCAAGAACCATCATTTCAGGATCTTGGGGGTTGAAGGGTTAGTCACCTGCTTATATTGACATCCTGTTAGGATTTTAGTCTGTGGCTGTGGCTCTGGATGCACCAACCAAGCCTCCAGCCCTTTATCTCCAGGTCTCTGTTTTTCAAAGAAAGTAGTCCAGAAAAAAATATTTATGGGCCATCCCTTAAGAGGTACGTTAGAACTGTTACAGGTGGTGACAGTGGTCAAGGCTGTGTGAGTAGAGGAAAGGATTTACGGGCTCAAACAGGGGAGGGAGACCAGCTTTTGTCAGATGAATCATATGATCTCACTTGAAGGGAATTCTCATTTTGCAGCCCAAATAAAGCTGAGCTTCCCTTTTTTTGGTAGTTGAGAAATCTTGGTCTCCTAAGATTCTAATCCTTCTGGACTCAGTTTGCTTCTTTCACTCAGTTGCCTGAAAAGGCTGCTTCTTTCATCCCAGACTCTGTCCATATGAAAATATGTTATTTCTTTTCTTAGTTGTTCTCTTTCTTAGCAGCCTAGCTTCCCCAGGTATCTTTTTGATATACTTATCTCCCAGGCTTTGGGTATCTCCAAAAGGAGCTGGAGACTCCTCTCTTGTCCTGGCAATAATTGATGACTAATAACAAGGTACCTGCTTTTATAAAAACCTCAACAGGGGGAGGTATGCAGGGCAGGAAGGAGTTGGCATGTGTTATTCTGGTTTGAAAACTCACATTGAGGCTGACTATACCCTAAGAGATTATTTAGTCATGGTTTAGCCAAGATTGTTCAGTCACAAACCAAATTTGGGGGAAGGCACCAAAGAAAAATTTCATCTAATTCACAATTTTTGCCTTCATCCAAGAAAGGCAGGGTATTTAGAGTAGGGCATAGGGGGAGACAATGGGTAGGGATAGTGAGGTGTCATGAAGTAGGGTGGAAATTATCCCCCCTCTTTCTGTTCCATTGAGCTCCTGCTCCAATGCTCTGGCACAGCCACAGTTCACCTGTAGCGTGAGTCGAATGGGCTGTCATAGGTGCTGGCCTGAGTATGTCACCACTAGTTAATGTATTATTTGTTGCGGCTGTGAAATTTGATCCAGGAAGCCTCCTTAGAGCTGAACTCCTGAAGCAAAAACAAATTTTAAGTTAGTGACTCCATATAAGAGAATCCTAACAATAAAACAGCACACGATTATTGTCAAATGAATCATCCAGATAGTAAATGTTCCTTGGGACTGAGTTTAGTCTAGTAGGGGGTAAAGATACTTTTTGGAAAAGTAGAGTTTGTTTTGATGACACACACTTTAGTGATCTGTATAGCCTCATCTCTTGTCTATGCCTAAGGACAGTCTTTCAGGGAAAAGAGGAAGGAAAGGCAATAACATTTCACTAGGTGCCAAACATTTTACCTAATCCTGCCTGCGAAGCAAGTAGGCTGGGCTTCAGGCTGCCCTTTTGCTCTCTTCCCCAGCACCCTCTTCCTTAGGAAGGCTCTTGCCCGGAGCCCACGTCTTGTCCTCTGGTGTCTAGAGTGTGGCAAACCCCTCAGGCTTCCCTTCCAATGCCCCTGCTTCCCTGGCTTAAACAGGCAATCCAGATGGCGGTGCTCATGGCAGGACCCAAAAGCAGGGCTTCTGGGACGAGGGCCTCTCAGGCCATGAAATTAAGTTTTGCACTTTTTTAAGAGATTAAAGCAGAATGAAAAAGACATGTCCATAACATTAAAATTTATTTGTTAAATCAATTTTTCTCAAACTGGGTGATACAAACATTCCCTGAAATCTGTGAGGGTTTTCTTTTCTTTTTTTTTTTTTATATATTTTTTTCAACGTTTTTTTTTTATTTATTTTTGGTACAGAGCGAGACCGAGCATGAACGGGGGAGGGGCAGAGAGAGAGGGAGACACAGAATCGGAAACAGGCTCCAGGCTCTGAGCCATCAACCCAGAGCCCGACGCGGGGCTCGAACCCACGGACCGTGAGATCGTGACCTGGCTGAAGTCGGACACTTAACCGACTGCACCACCCAGGCGCCCCGAGGGTTTTATTTTCTTAAAATATACACTACTCAGATGTGAGATATACTATATAAGATCAAGCCTCTTTCCTACTGTCCCTCACCCCCAGTAGAAATGAAGTTAAATTGGAGATAAGCTTTGGTGAGTGGGGTCAGGAGGGAGGGAGGGTACTTCTGGGGGCCCAGGCCACTACTGCTCTTTCTACCACTCTGCAGTGACAGCAGTAGTAAAGATCATAAAATAGCTGACAAGTATTCCATACCTATTTTGTGCCAGGAATTTTTCTATGTACCTATTTGCTCCTCACAATGACCCTTAAAGACGGCTGTTGACATCTTCGTTTATAGCTGGATAAGTTGGAGCTCGTGGCATATTGGCAGGATGCTGGGGGCATACACAGAAGGCAACCTGTGGTCTCCACTCCCAAACCCTAAAGTCCTCATCAGATAGCCTATGACATCAACTGGAACTAATAAGAGTTTGCCAAAACCAATACTGTCTGATAAGAGCAAATATTTCCAAGGCTTCCGTAGGACCTTCTTCTCTTCCCCATGAGAAAGAAAAATGGCAGAAGAGGAAATTGTATCTATTGCTCTCAAGTTTGAGGAAACAGTTATGTTACTCATCTGCGTGTGTGTGTATGTGTGCGCACGCGTGCGCGCGCGCGCGTGTGTGTGTGTGTGTGTGTGTGTGTAGGGGGAATTGGGATGCTAAACTCAAATATCATGATAATCTTCGCTACACCTCTCCCTCCACTTCCCTTCTAGAAGCAGTTGCTCTCAGGTAATTCCTGGAACTCCCACATGATATCAGTCTGACAAATATTAAGCTCCCATTTTGTGCAAGGCCCTGTTTAAATTGTGAAGGAAAGGACAGAGCATATAAAGATGAGGAAGACTATGTCCTTGCTCTCAAAATAACTCACAATCTAGAAGGGAAGACACCAGGTGTACACAAGCCACTTGAGTTTAATGCAAAAGATGGGCAACTTAAAATGCTTTTGGAATTCAGAAACAGAAAAGCTTCACTAGCGGAAAGGATGCTATCCAGGTGCTTCTCCCTTTCTTTGGGGTTTGCCTGGCAGGAGCTTCACAGCGACAGGTGCACATAGCCACATGTGCCGACAGCACAGACCACAGATGGGCTCGCTTGCAAATATTTGCTTTCCCACTAATTCAAATTTGGAGTTTGAAAATTCTTATTTATTAAAGAATTTTAAGAGAGAATAAAGAAGTGTTCAAGGCTGCTTTTCCATAAAACATGAAAAATCAGAAGTTAGCCTGTAGGAGTAAACACACGATTGCTACTTGAGAATACCTCGAGGACTCATGAAGGCTATTCATCTGGATCCTAACATCGATGGTGATGCTGTGAGGTTTCAGGTTTAGGAGTCTCTTCCATTACACGATTTCCTAACAAGAGAGTCTTCTGTCTTTATTCTTTGGCTGGAATTCAGTGGCAGCAGTCAGTTTATAAAAGATTTACAGACCTACAAAGTCAGGTTTGCCCTCACACTAGAGCCATGTGATATACTGACTATAATTCTTCAGAAGATATGTATTATGTGAAAATGATGATGTATGCAGACAGTTGAGTTGCAAATTATTACCTGTTTCATCCATCACCGAGCATTTACAGATGCTTTCATCTGACAGAGTACCAATAACAATGCCACCACTGCCACCACCAATAATAATAATAATAAACCCACATGTCCACATTGATTAGAAGATACTTTTAATCTACTTTACAATATAGTGTATTTCAGAAGAATTGACTGTGAAGTAAATTCATATAGTGAATCTAGTATCCTCATTAATGTCAGTTATCAAATTGAAAATAATTTTCTATAGGAGACTAAGAGACAACAACCGATACAAACATGATGACTAGTCTATCCTCAGAGCAGCCATAGACAATCTGAAGCAAATAGGCATGTTTATTTACAAAAGCAAGCATCTAGTCTGGGAACTATAGTTTGCCAACCTGTAGTTTAAATAATTGTTGACCTTAAAAGAAAATAGCTTATTTTGTATCACAGATTGCAAATTACGTGCAAAATCAATTTCTTGTAAATCATACTTTTTTTGAGAGAGAGAGAGAGACAGAGAGAGAGAGAGAGACAGAATGCAAGCTGGGAGAGGGACAGAAGGGGTGAGAGAGAATCTTAAGCAGGCTCCACAGTCAATGCACAGCCCAAAGCAGGGCTTGATTCCATGACCCTCAGATTATGACCTCAACTGAAATCAAGAGTCAGATACTCAACTGACTGAGCCACCCAGGTCCCCCTAAATCATACCTTTTTTTTTTTTGGAGTATTGGCATTTTCTTTTTTAAAACTTTTTTTTTATTTCAGAGGGGTGGGTCAAGGAGGGACAGAGGGAGAGAGAGAGAAAGAATCTTAAGAAGGGTCCATGTTCAGCACAGAGCCTGATGTGGGGCTCGATCCCATGACCCTGGGATCATGACATGAGCCAAAATTAAGAGTCAGACACTCAACTGACTGAGCCACTCAGGTGCCCGAAATCATATATTTTAAGAAGCCCTTTGAAAGTTGTATAACTTCTTTTCTAAGTGATATATTTTTCATTTAGTAATTAATCACCTGAGTTATTTCTTACTTAAATATGTTATTTCATATTGCATATATTTGCCATGAGGCATACTCTTATTTGAACTACTATTTAATGGCACATGTGTTTGAGTTCCATGAATCTTTATAAATGTGATGTAGTATCGTCTAAGTGTATAGATTAATTTGTATTAAAATCAGTGCACACCTACGTAACAAATTCAAATTTTTCCCCCAATGTACACGTGTATATTATCTGAAGAAACTGTTCATCACAAGTAGAAGCTGGTGTGGTCAAAGGCTCTTCTGGAATGACAGATTCAGGGGTTCTTTCCCTGGAGAGGCTCCTGTGTGCAGAAGCCAGAGCTCTCTTGAGAGCGGTAATTACAGAGTTGGTTTTGAAGAACTCAGCAGTGAATCAGAAGGCTGCAGGCTAGAAGAACTCCAAGGTCACAACCAACATTGGGAGGCTTTAGCTTTCTAGAGTCTAAAAAGTGTTCACCACCCACTGAGGTCACCCAGGGTGAAAGAACGTTTATCTTGGATTTCATCCTTGAAAAATGTGTGTTATGCTTTGGAAGAGAAACCAAACTAGAAATTGGTGTATAGAGCACACAAAGGGCCCACTGGGATTTTTAGGGAGTTGCTTAGTCATCCTTTGCAGACTTAAAAAAAAAAATCAGTCACTTCTAAGATTCCAGGCTTTTAGAGGCCTATGTCCACAGATTTCTAAATACTTTCTTATTGTTTGGGTTCCAGAAGAAAGAAAAGACCTTGATAAATGTTTATAACCCGTAAGGAGCTCCGAGTACTTGAGGAGGCTGGCCTTGAGCTGCAGGCTTACTTCCCACTCCCACAGTGCCGCTAACACTGGCTGATGCATCTGCACAGAGAACAGCTCTCTTGTAGATGAAGTAGTAAATGTCTACCTACCCCCGATTGTGGCTCAGCAAATTGCTAGGAATTGAGGAAGGATAAAAAAGTTAAGACCTAGTATTTATCTTACAAAGAATCTTTATCTCCCAACAATTACATGTGAAAACAGGACGGTGTATGATAAAACACGAACAGCTGGGGAGTAACGGCAGGCATTGTCTGGGTGTTTGGGGCTGGAAAAAAGTCACTGCCAAGGCCATATTTTGCCTTGTAATTGAACACTGTTATTTGAATTATCAATAATATGCATTGTCTACACTTTATTTTGCGTATCCTGGGAGAGATACAAAGTACTTTCACTGACAGTATCTTCTTTACTCTCTTGTTGGTCTTGTTGGTCTAGGAACGTCTTTTCTCTGCACCTCCATTTCGTCTTGTGTAAAGTACATAATTCTGTCTGTCTTCCTCGTACTTCAGAGAAGCAAGGAAGGGGGGGGGGTGTAACTAGTACCTGTAGGATGCTTGGCGTTACCTGGAGATTAGTGCTATGAGTCAGGAAGGGCTACCACTAGTCTGGGTGCAAGAGAGAGCCAACATAAACACTGTTTCCTTAAAAGGGATCATAATAATCTGTGTTTACTTACTGAATCATTTACTGACTTATTTATAAACAGTAGCCTGTCAAGAATTCAATGTCAGCTTTAATTTCAGAACCCATTGTCAGAACTGCTCTCTAAAGCATGTCTGAAGCTCAAGTTCTTTGTTAGAAGTAAATCCTGCAGATTCGCAGATACCATCCCTGCTCTGACACACGCCCCTGTGTTGTGCTTATTTTAGCCCTATTGTCAGCTAGTAAGCCCATAAAGTTGAAAATATCTGATGAAAAAGAATGCGCAAAGCTGAGAGGGTCATTCAGCTTGGATGGGGGCAATGATGGGTCACAGGCAGGAGTGGGGCTATGCTTCCCTCAGCAGCTGAAGTGCCAACAGAATACCACAGTGATGACATAGAGGTCCTGTGACATACCCTAAGACTAGACCATGACACCAGTCCCATGACCTGAAGTTAAGGTTCTGTGGAAGGCTTTTGGGAAAGACTATACGTTTTTATAGCAATGGACAAGAGAAATTTTTCTTCCTGTATATATTTGTCCCTCTCCTTTCATAAATGCCTGCTGGAGGGCATAGAGGTGCTCTGTGCTAGCCAAAGAGTAATTATGCTATCAGGGAAAACCTGGATTTTTTTTTACATGTGTGCGTGTGCGTGTGTTCAAAATCCAGAAACTACTCATTAAGCACTTGGCATGTGTCAGGCACTGTGGGAGACAAGGACATATACAATAGAGCCTCTACCCTTGAGGATAGTATAGTCTATTACAAGGGAATAGAAAGCATACACAAGAATCCATTAGGTTGAAACAAATGACATGATATTAAGGTCCAAAATAAAGCTGAGTATAGGACATTTCATCCAGTTCAATCCTAATACCTGTTGGAATAAAATAAGGGCCACGAGAGAACACAATAAACACCATGGGGCCAGATACTATTCTAACTCTTTTAAATATATCAACACTTATAATTCTCACAACAGCTATGAGGTAGGTACTGTTAGCACCCCTATTTTAGAGACAAACAAATAAACAAACAAACAAAAAACAAACAGCCAAGGTACAGAGAGCTTATGAAACTTAGGAAAGATCACTCAGGAAGTACGTGGTAGATCTGGGACTTAAACAGTCTGTCTTGCTATCTTGCTCCACAGGCTGAGTTTTGAAAAGTACTGTGTTATATACTCTTTCCTTAAGAGAAAGCAAGGAAGGCCTACACAGATTCCAAGATGGAAGTACTCATCCTCTTGGGGGATAAAGTGATATTTGAAATATGCCTGAAAGAGAACAATCCATGAAGGATGTTTCTGACTCAGAGGAAAGAAGAGGGAAGTTCTGGTGAAGGGGTAATTAGGAATAGATACAATGAAGCAGGAAAAGCAGAGACACGAACGTGGGTGTCCACAGCATACAAGGGCGATAAGGCTAGAAAAGCATTTAGAATCCACATGATGGACCTTCTTGAATGCCAAGGAGATGAGCTTCTTCATAAGGTAGAAAATAGTGGGGGGCTACTGAAGGTGTTCAGGCATAAGAATCACTGCATGAGACGCAGGCAGGAAGAATGAACATGGGAGCAGAGAGCAGGATGGCTTGGAATAGGGAAAAGCAGGAGGTAACAGAGAGAAATTAGCAGACGAGGACAGGAGTCTGGCTAAGACCGTAAGATAAGGACACGTAAAGGTGACGATGACTGTATCAAACTTCTGTCTCATAATCATGTTTCTATTGAAAAGTAACTTACGATGTGAGGGAAGTTGTTTGTGAACTTATAAAACTGTAAGCAATTCATTTGTTGTGCCCATCTAAGATGATAATCTTTTGGAATCCTTTCAAAACTTAACTCTGACCTCGGTCATTATGTTTATGTTCAGAATGCCCATTTTCATAAAATCTTGGACTCATTGATGCTCCAAATGCCAGTCAATGAAACTTCAATATTTTCCTCCGGTTGGATATTCATTTTAATTTCAGGTGGAAATGCCACTGATCACAAAATTTACACTCTCACAGCAATATGCAGTAAATTCAGTGAAAAGGAATGGCTTTTAAAAGTGAGAGAACAAAATCTCTTTCAGAAAGATGTGCAGGATATATAAATCTGTCAATGCTGCTTACCAATGTAATTTGGTGTACAATCCGCACCTAAAGTGGAACCTGGGGACTGATGGTTAAGGGCGTCCAAACAGTTAGAATGTGCTTACATCACTGGCTTACTATAGAAAACCCATCATGAGAAGACTTTGGGCTTCCTGGTACAGAGGTGTTTGGCAGGCACTTAGGCAGTGATTCCAAATCTGGAGACAAAGAACATCTGTGTTTCACAGAGGGGACAAAAAGGCCCACACTTGGGTCAGACCCTGGCCAATGCATACCCTTCTTCTACTGTTACCATATCGTAGCCTTTGCCTGTAAGGTAGCTGTCCTCGGAGTATAAACCATTTGATTCCTAGGAGTCCTTTCCACAATGGAACAGGGTAATTAATGTGTAATTAACACAAGTGGGGAGATCTGATCCTCCATGACGGTTCCAGCCAGCCCAGAGGCCCCATAACAAGGGGTGCTTGTGGGAATTGTTAAATGTGGAGAAGGATGGGTAACCAGGGAGCTATGAAGGGTGCTTCCATTTAATTAATTCATATGCAAGGTACCGTTCAAGGTACCATGTTCAAGGTACCGTTTTAGGCCCCGTGAATTACACAACTCTGAATAAGATCCAGCTGTTCACAATCCCGATGGGGAGATAAGAGAAATATGCAAATAGCTCTACTGCAAAGCAGCATTTGATAAATTCCTTAAAAGTGGTATAAAATAGCATGATCTCCCTCGAAGATGAACATGGCGAAGGGAAGTACTGCTTTGGGCCAAGCACTGTGTTCTGGCTGAGCCTTAAACACGGGCAGGATTTATATTTACCGAATGCAGGGTGAGGTGGAAGGAGGACTTTCCCAGAAGACGGGCTGAAATGAGCAAGTCCCAGGGGTGGGAAAGCACAGTGTTGTTGGGGAGTACTAAGTAGTGTAGACTTATAAGCGGGGATGAGGGATGTTGGATTTCAGTGGCTTGGGGTAGGTTTGACGTTTGAAATTTGAGTTGTTTAGAGCAGAGTGATATGTTGGGTTCTTAAAACTGTCATTGGCAGAGGAAGGTGGATACAAGAAGGGAGAGATGAGTAGGGGGGAGAAGGGGAGAGGAGGGAGACTGCTACTCAGGGGTTACTACAATAGCCCCAGAATAAACTACAGGTGGCCTGGCGGGGTGTGGTGGCATCTATGTATGTTAGGTCAGTTCTGCCTGGAATTTGCCCTGAGGGGGTGTAATTTGTTTTTCCTCCATGGGGGTTTTGCTTTGAATCTGAGAATTTAGAAAAATGCACATAGGAAATGTATGAATTATAACTGCGTAATGATCAGACAGTTCACGTTGAACACTAGCTTCGTGTGTGAAGTTATCTCCTGAGTGAGAATATGAGATTGCTGATGTTAGGACAATATCTTACTCATGTCTTTCTTCCCCAGGGTGCAGAGTTAGGGCTGGGTGCCTAGCAAAGAATTAAACGCTTGGGATACAGTGACAGGGAGGTGATAAGAGCACCAGGGTCTGTCGCATCTCAATGAGATGCTCGGATGATAAAGGTGGCCCTGTGTCCAAGCATGTGCACTGTGGAAAAGTGTGCACTGGTAGCCACATCCACGGATGGGAGTAACTTTATCCAATCAGTCCTGGGATGGAGGGGAGCTAACTTTTGAAAAGGAGAAGCTAGAAGGATAGTATTCTGCCTTGTGTGGGCAGGTCAGTATCTCTGTGATATATCACAGAGAAAGGGTAATTGGTATTCTTGCTTATCACAAAGACAGAAAATCAACATATGCCAAATGACTTGGCAGGACTTTCTTCAACACATCTGCCATACCCAGAGGTGGTATTGCAACAAGGCCCAGCGTGACTTTACAAAGAAAATGGGAAAAATCGTACGACCCCTCCGAGGGAAAGTGAGGAGCAGAGTCCTACGTGTGTGGAGGAGAGACCAATGCAGGGCGGAGCTTGCACATCAGTAAAACATTCTCCTCTCTGAAGTTTTTAATTTTAATTCCAGTATAGTTAGCATACAGTATTATATTAGTTTCAGGTGCACCCCTGTGTATAGAACAGTGACCCCACCATTCTATACATAGGAAGACATTCTTAACGGATTCCTTTTCATTTCCTTGCAGAAAGTAGCAATAAGTTACATTATCTGCTGTGTGAAGGCTTTGAAAAATACTGGCTGGGAGAACCGAAACATCACTAAAAAGCCACCCCTTTTCTAACCCCTCATATTAGGGGGTTATTAGGGAACAGACGAACATGGTGGAGGCTTCTAAAACAGGAGGGTTTGAGTTCTGCGCACAGGACCAGCATATACGCTCAGACACCATGAAGTGGATCTCTAATGGAGCAGTGGACAAAGGTCCTTGGGAGCACAGAGGCAGAGCAAGTCTTTGGTTCTAGCCGATGTAGAGAAGCGTCCCCACAGAGCTGATGTCTGAGTTCAGTCTTGGGGATGAAGGGGAGATTGTCAGAGGACAAGAGGGTGATGTGCAAAGGCGTTTTAAGGAGAAGAGCTCGCTTGAAGGCAGAATTTTGGATCATAAGACGATATGGTTGAAGGGAGAGCTTTACTGCCAATGAGATCACTAGGTAAATAAACATCTCAAAATCATACTGACAACATAATACACGATTTGTAAAAGAAGGCAGTTCCTAAATTCAATAAACGAATTGTTGGTCCACAATTATTTTATCTTTTTTTCCCCTTCACATTAATTTGGCTTTACTTAACCTCTAAAGATAAGCAAATTAGAGAGATGAAAAAGCCCCCTTGTAGAGAAGCTGAAAAAGACATCCTTTAAAAGTATATGTATATTTTTGCTTATTTTTGCAAATTCAATCTGTCATTTATCCAGGTACCAAATCTCAAATAAGGCAGAGAAAAAAATAGTAGCTTGAATACGGTAAAGCATGGACAATATCACTGATGACAGAAAAAGGACTGAAATTCTTACTTGTCCCTAGGCCTGGATTAACTCTTTGCAGACTCTGGGATGCTCTGCCAAGGATAGCTGGTGTGGCTGGAACAGAAAGAGAAGAAAACCATTAGTCATCCCTGTAAAAATGGTCTGATGTGACTCTGTTACAAATTTCACTTTCAAGTGACAAAATGTGACCTGGCTCAACCTCACAATAATCCTCTCCCTTGTTTTCTTTTTCTTTTTAAAATTAAAAGTGTACCTACCCTCTAAAAAGAACTCATAAATATCAGAGCACATGGAAACCCTGGTGTTAGTCACCTCTGGTCTCATGGCTAGACATGGTCAGAAACAATGGAAAATTGCCTTCCTATAACATCTGAGTCCAAGCTTGAGCCTTGCTTGTGAAAATGCAGAGGGACGTAAATTCTCGTTTCAAAACAATATTAAAAACAGTTCAGTCAAACAAGTTTATTCTTGGAAATAAACATGTGAGCAATCTTGGGGGTGGGGAAGGGATGAAGGGAACTGAAAAGTTGCACAGGAGGGACACAGGATTTGTGACGTGTGGCATGCAATGAGTCATCTATTCTAAAAGTGGCTATAATTCTATGGGTACCACTATTAGGTTGCATTAAAAACAGGAAAAATGGAAGATGATCAATGCAGTTGTCTTTGAATCTCTGAACCAGGTTGTTTTGCTACAACTGTTGCTACTATGCAACTGTTATCTGGGTGGACAAGGGGATTTCTCTAGGATTCTGCACCTCCGTAGAGGCGCAACGTGGTCCAGGCTCACAATAAACTCTGGGAATCATGTGGAAGCGGGGAAGCTGCTGATGCTTTTGGGCCTCCGTAGAGGTCTGCAGAAACAATGCTAAGAAATCTCTCTCTGATTATGAACAAAGGGCAAGGAGCAAAACAAAGATGCATTGGGCAGCGAGCTGACTCACTCCTGTCTCCCTGAATTTCAGAGTCAGGCGGGTCCTGCCCACCAGCCCCGGTCCACTCTTCAATGTGCTTTTTCACTAACTGCTCCCACTGAGCTACCAGGAGGAAGCAGCTGTCGGGTGTGGTGTTCATAATATAGAACCCAGCAGATGAAATCAGGATCCTCTCACTAAACCCTGCAGGATTCTAACCTTTGTAAGATTTTTTTCATTCTGGGCATATCAGTGAGAGCATTTTTCCAAGTGAAGTTAGGCTTTGGGGGTTTTGGTGAGTTAATATTTTAAATTCTGTGCAACTATGACTTCTGAACTATGAGTTCTTTTTATTCTCTCTCTAAATGTTAATATTAGAAGCTCATTTGCTGCCAAATGCAATAAAGAATTATGACAGAAAGCAAAGAGAATACATATTTGCCCAGAATAGATAATGTATTACACATTGATTTTAACGTGACCAGAAGGAAAATTGCATTTTATGAAAATACCCTCAAGTCTACTTGACCAGAGGCCTTGATATCCTCAGTCTTTATTATTACCATTATCTAGAACATGCTCCCCTCCAATTCCTTACCACACATCAGAGAATGCTTTGTTTTATGACCCCTTGCCTTAAGTTGGGCATTAAAACATTATTTCAGTTGGTAAGTTTACATAATTTCTGACTGTAAATGACCTGTTCCACTGACAACTGTATGCACCTTAAGAAACTCGTGACAGCTCAAAGGAAGAGTAAAATTAAATCAATCACAGGACAGCAAACAATCCTACGTGTTATTTTGGTCAAAATTATCCAGCAAATGTGTCTCAGCTTAAAACTGGGAACACTAATGGACACCAGTTTCCAGGCACAGATCAGCAGTAAAGCTGACAAATTTCTCCAGAATGATGACTGAGATGGAATGTGGGGGTCAATTATGAGGCCCCAAGGGAGCATGCAGAGCCAAACCCCAGGCCCGGAAATGCCTGGGGAGCCCTGGCTACCCCTGACTCGTCACAAACGAGGATTTTGCTTTCTTTGCAGATAGACATCTGGTGCTTTCCTCTTTATGGTATCAGCATTTGGTAACATTTTCATAAAGCAAATGTGCTCCTCAGCTAACACTCTCCACAATATGTGATGAGTCAAGACATAAAAGGAACAAATGGCGTCCTCAAGGAAAGGCCACAGATTTGCACCAGGCCCAAAAGGGTGCTGGTTACAAAAGTAAAACACAATGAATAAAACTGTCTTCTTAGCAAACAGAGGTGTCATGCTAAGTTGCTAATTTTAATTAGTGTCAAAGCTGTCCTTAATGTCTGTAAGTGCTGAGCAGTGAGGGAAAAACGAACGCATGCGACAGTAAGCAGATAATGAACACTCTGACATATTTACATAGGAGCTTTTAAATGCTGCTGTTATAAATGGTCAGCTGCAGCCCCTGGCCTCAGCGAGCCCACAGTCTTCTGGGTAGGAATCTGTAAAGGAGCAGTGGGATGGCCCTTAGCAAGTCTGGACAAGCTTCCTGGGGAAGGGACTCTTTGAGATGGGTGCCGACCTTGGGATGAACAGGCAATGGAGAGAAAGGGAAAGGCAGCTGGGGCCAGGAGAACCACTGCACAAAAGTGAGACACAGGCTGGGTAGGTAAAGAGCCTCGATCTCTCTGTTGGGAGTGGGTGGAGCAAAGCTGAGCTGGGGTGTGTTGAGTTGGGGGGGATGTCAGGGTGCATTGGGGATGGTCATTCCAAACAACTTAATTTTGATCCTGCAAATGTTGGAGAATTCCTGCTTTGCAGTATCCTGAGTAGAGCTCCTCAGGGTGGACCTGCCCAAGAACAGGACCCCAAGACTAGAACTAGCTGCAATCAGATCTTTCCTACTTATGTGCAACCTTGTACTCAACTTTTAACTATGGCATATATCTGCCCCTGGTTTCTCCATCTATAAAATGGGGACAGTGACAAGTATCTATACAATCAGTTATACTAACAAATCAGTTAGTACACGCAATATACTAAATATACAATATAAGTGCTTAGTAAATGTTAGATATTCTTATTATAGCTATTATTATTTTTCAGTTATTATTGCTAGCCATTACCCTGAAAGCAAGGGCCCATCTTTTCTCATGAAGAATGTGACAGTGTTTTTCACGAGGCTGTGTGAGCTTAGGGCTTTGCACTTAGGAGGACAGGATGTTGCCCTAAGCCCAGTGAGACCCTCCACTATTTACATCCTCCTGTGCAGGCTGAATGTAGACAGTGGGACTCTGGGGAGGTGATTTTGGTCAAAGACTCAGGCTGGGACTAAATGCAGTCAATTCTAGTTTTTGTAAGTTAGTGAATTCTCTACTGTACCAGGAAGGGAGCTAGAGGGGAAGAATCAATGTTCTGGGGAGTATCGTAATTTACCAGTTGTGCAGCAATGGCATTTGGACCCAGCTCCGAATAGACCGTGCAAACACAAGTCAATAAACAAAAGTACTGCATGTGGCAGTCACGTGACGAGAGGTAACGTAAAGGGCCTCACATGGAATCTGCCATAAATTAAGCATTGATTAATGTTAGCAGTTGTTATCCCTACGAGTTTAGGATTATGATAACGATGATGTAACTGTCATGAAATCTTTATCTCAAGACTGCCTCTGACTGTGATAATTATTTTGCAATACCTACATCTGTCAAGTTATTACATTGTACACCTTAAACTTACACAATGATTTATGTCAATTTTGTCTCAATACAATTGGGAAAAAAACCTTCTGAGAGGTTTTGCTTTCTCCTTCAGGAAGGTTAGTTGTTCTCCATCCGACAGTCCTGGATACTGCTTTTACCCCCCTTGCTGTCACTGCTCATTTGCCTGTGCCCTTTGACAGGCAGCGAGCTTCCTGGGGTGGCTATTTCATCTTTGTAACCTCTGTTAGGACAACAGGGCATGACACTTTTTAGAATCATGATGCCTGCTACATAAATGAGGCAAATGATGATGACTTATAAATGCTCTATACTTTGGCTTTGAGGCTAAAAGGGAATCAAACAAAAATAATTTATTCTCAGCAAATTGTGTCTCTCTTTGGAAACCTCACATTTGATTGACTATTGCCTGTATTTCTGAGGTCTGTTTATCCTTGACCGTATAGCAGAAATCTTCTCTCCTTGGGTTTCAATGGCTACAGCTCTTTCCAGATCCACCTGTTGCCTTCCTGTCCTTCTTTTCTGTCAAACTGTGATCAACCTCACTAAAAAGTATTCAGTTTAAAGTCCTTATCTCCCTTCAATCTGCCCTTGCAGGCTCAAGGTCAAGCTTGGTATCTGGTCACACTGATGCCACACCCCAAACTATCCTGCTGTCTGAAGGCGCTGGCTGATGGCAATGTTAAAAAATGTGAGGTGCTTACGTCTCACATTGCTTATGTGCTTAAAAATGCACCAGGCACTACGCTAAGCACATTTTATAGATTTTCCCATTTTACCTTCACAACAACCCTCTGAAGTATTATTAGTTATGATTTATGGATGGGGGGGTCAGAGGCCCAGACCAACTAGCTAACTTGTCTTAGGCTACCCAGCAATTACATGGTAGAATCCAAATTTGAACTGGAGCCAGATTCTGAATCCACCCCCGCTCCACTGTTTCCCAAACTGGCCTGACCATCAAGATCCACTGCGACATTTGTGAAACATACGGATTTCAAGGTCCTGTCTCAGATCTATAGAATCTGAATCTCCAGGGCCCTGGTCAATCTGTGTATTGGCAAGGTCCCCAGAATCTATTAGTTTATCTTCTATGCCCCATTCCCCCGCCAGGTGATTGTTATGACAAGGTGTATTTGCTCTGGTTGGAGTCCCTGTGTCCTCTTTGGGGCTCTACTATGAGGACTTCCTCCACACAGGTGATGCTCATGAGGGCATACTTGTGCTATAGAGCGCAGGATGATTTGTCTGAATACTGCAGACATTCTGTCAAGATATATTGATGGGGCCAGGTTGCTGGGGCTTTGAGCAGAAATACCCTTCAGGGGTCGATTCATGAGAGACCAGGTAAGACGCATGACAGTGATGCTACACAGCAGGTCCTGGAACAGCACTGTCTTCTTGGCCATGGCTACCCTTGGGCACAGCAAATCCTGGGCCTGACTGCAGGGATACTTCTAAGCTGGAACTTCCTTTCCTTTGTGGCTCACTGGATTAACTGAATCCCCATCCACAGTTTCTCCTGAATTAAAGCATATTATCTCGTACATATTATGACTCTTGGCAGCTCTAAAGAAGCCTGTGTAATCTGAACAGGAAATCTTTGGACCTTTGGAACAGACAATATTACCTCCCCAGAGCTCAATGAGGGAGTGTGTTTCTTTTATACTGGAACAGTAAATCACAGAGCACATCACGTGAGATAACCGAAACAAGCAAACAAAAAGAACCATGAAATGATGCAGATGGTTTCAAGCACGTTTTCATGCTAAAAAAGTTTCTTCATGAAACAATATATAACAATTTGGAAGAGAAACTATCATCAGGAAAGGCGCATGCTGAAATAAATCCGCAGTGGCCATATTTTGCTATAAATGTATTTTGAGAGTAGCTGGGTCTCAAGGTAAGAATCCATGTGCAGCGAGAGATCTTAGAGACCTCCTTTTCTCACAGGCCAGCCCCTTGCTTAGTGGGCCCAATGGGGGAAGTTTCCTAATAATAACTTTAAGTTTCACATATTCCTTTCCTGTCTGGCAGCGGTCTCCTTGGTGAATTTTTTTTGAAAAAACATCCTCCTGACACAAGCTTATGCACGTACTGAGGACATCTGCTTGCAATTAAAGACAGATACTGGGGCCTGGCATTTCAAATGTAACCCTTTGGGTGATAAAACCAGTTAAAGGTGCAGTGGCTGAAGGAGAACACATTGGTGGTGCGGCTTTTGTTGTCGTGGTGGTTGTTTTTAAGGAGAACTAAAAGGAGCAATTAATATGAATTCCCGGTCTCAGCTGGCTTGCATCTTCCTTCAGCAAAGCTTCCCAGCAATTTCTCTGGCTTTCCCTTCCAACTGCTACAAGAACAGTTAAACACCCTGCCCAGCTAGCCAGCCGCTCCTAGAGCTGCTTTTCATTATGGAGACAGCAGGGGTGTCAACACCGGCAATGGGCAGGAAGCCAGTCCCTGTGCCGAGCGATAGCCGGCCCGAGCATTCATAGACAACACTAAGAAGAGCACCAGAATCACAGGTTGGCACTTGGCCAAGATCAATACTAGGTAGGCCAGTCGGGGACATAGGGCTGAGAACAGAAGGACAGACAAAGAGTATTAAAAGGTCAGACTGAAGCGGAGGGAGAAGGGCAGAAGTGTCTCTTCCCTTATAATGTTGTTTTAGAGGTTTTTAAGACCTGTGAATCCACTCATTAAAGCAGGAGGGTCAGACTGATTTAATAAGGTCCAAAGCTCAGATGGTGACTCATAGATGGTGTGCTGGGGCTGGCACTTCTTCCCAACTTTGTATTCAGTGGCATCACGTCATCGACTTGAGATCAGCCAAACTGGGAATATTTACACAATAAAAGTCGGCAAATGCTACACATCAAGGCCCTCTGCCATCTAATCCTATGGAAATTCCGTCCACCTTTCAAGAGCAGTTTGAGTGTATTCTCTTCCATGAAGTGTCTTATTTTCTCCCACTTGGACTCCATCCCTCCATCCTTTGTGTTTTTACACTTAAAAAAATACCTGGACTGGGGCACTTATTATTTCCTGTTACCATCTTAGTTATCTGATGTGCCCAATGAGTGAGAAATTCTTTGAAGCTTGAAGGCAAGAACCATGTCTCATTCTCCTTTGGGTTCACCATCCCATTAGCATAGTTTGTTAAGCATAGTGAGTGCCCCATACATATTCATGAGATTACGGAATACTTCACCATGAACTCTTCCAACAAGGAAAGTTGGGAGGCATCACGACCTTACTTATATTATTACTTTGAATTTATCAGACATCCTGTGGCCTCTGGAGTCTAAATTTGCACAAAAGAAGACTCTCCAGGAACCATGAATGCTCAAACCTGAGGCAAAGTCAGCATATTTTAACCCATTTTCATGGCGTCTAGCTCCTTAATAGTGTTCAGTGAGGGAAAGAAATAATGAAAATAAGATTGTTTAATTTTCTCACTTCCCTTCCTGTCACCTGGGTGGTTCACTTGCCTGGCTTTGCTTACAGCACTGAGCCAGTCTTTTGATATCATGGCATACGGTTCCTGGTGTCCGTTTACGAGGCTGAGACTGGTAGCAGTGACTCTTACGTCCTGGGAATTGGTTGTTTTGGCAAATTTATGGATCTTGTTTAGCCAAGGCGCCATTTCAGAAGCACAGCATGCTAAAGGTGTCCTAAGAAAGCATGTACTTTGCCAGAGGTTTTAAGGTGTATTTTCCCCTTTCTGGGCAAAGGCATTTTTTATAAACAGGTTGGTCTGGCTCCTGCCACCCTGTCTCTTGTTTCCAAGCTCTACTCATCAATTTCCACATAACAGTTCTTGAACAAAATCTTGTTCCTTTGGGAAGTAGGTAGTTGAGAGCTAGGGAGAATGATCTCCAGTCAGAATTGCTGTGTGTGAGGGGGGCCTGGGTGGCTCAGTTGGTTAAGCGTCTGACTTCGGCTCAGGTCACAATCTCACGGTTCATGAGTTCGAGCCCCGCGTCGGGCTCTGTGCTGACAGCTCAGAGCCTGGACCCTGCTTCAGATTCTGTCTCTCTCTCTCTCTCTCTCTCTCTCTCTCTCTGCCCTTCCCCCACTCCCTCTCTCTCAAAAATAAATAAACTTTAAAAAAAAAGAATTGCTGTGTGTGAGTACTTAATGGCATGCCTGGTGTGATCCTAGATGCTGAGGATACAATGGTGAAGAGAACAGGTGGAATTCTGCCTTTCTGGGCCCATGTTCTAGTGTGTGTAGGGGAAGACAGCAGACAGATAAACAGATAGTGCCAGGGGGCAGGGCAGGGTAGCCAGATGTGGCGAGAGTGGCTATTACAGACCTGAAAAGTAGGGTGGAGGAATTTGGGCTCTGAGATTGGTTTGAGGGATAGCAAGGAGGCCCCGGTGGCAGTAGAGGGAGGGGAAGAGGGGGGAGAAGAAGGATTTGAGGTTGCAGAGGTGCCCAGAGTCAGATATCGTACAGTCTTGCAGGCCAGAGTGAGGACTTGTGAACTGCTCACCAGGTCAGTTTCCATGACAGGAACCCCAGGGAGTTGCAGCTGCTGTTGCTGTCAGACCTGTCCCACTATGGTGTAGCTTTCCCACTTGAATCCCTTACTGTAATTGGGGGACTGGGAGGTATTGGCATTGGGTTCTGAGACTATTTGGTATATGGCTCTAATTCACTAATTACTCTTATCTCACTGTACTTGATCTGGGTTATAGACACAAACCAGAGGGCTTTTTTGTTTTGTTTTTGGTTCATGATATATTTATTGAGCAACTGTTTTGTGCAAGGCACTATGATAGGCATTGGGATATGGTGGTGAACACACTAACACAGGCCTCAAGGTTCATTTCTTTCTATCCCCTAAATGGGTCTTTAGCCTCCGATCAATGTATCTGCTTGCCATCTGGCATATTCCTGATTCTAGATCTTTGCCTCATTCTTCTTTCTTTCTTCAGAATGGGGAGAAGATCAGAGGTAATTCCCATTTTTAGAGCGAGGATAGTACTTCAGGAAATGAAATAATGTACATAAACTACTTAACAGAATGTCTGGCACATAGTAAGTATTAGTAATTATTTATATACTAGTAGGTATTTATTACAATTAACTCTCAATTAATGACATTTATTATTTTTGCTACTTATCTGATAGTTACTTGTGCCCTATACTGTATGTTGCACTATTTAGTTTGCATGTGTTTCCATTCTTGCCCCCTCAATTAGATTGCAAGTCCTTTGAAAGTAGAAACCACACGTTATCCTTTCTAACCCTGCATACACAGGCCCTCAGTAAATATCTGTAATATGATGCCTCTCTGACTTTTTATTCTAACAACCCCTCTTTTGATGTGTACCTGTCTGATTATAGGTATGTTCGTTAACAGAGCGTCTTGGTGGTAGGTCACGTACATCCTATAGATCTATTTGTCGCATTTAGATACAATAACAACAACAACAACAATAACAACAACAGAAAACTTTGACACAGCTTCGCTCAGATACCTGATTCAAAAGGTTTAAATTCATTTTCTGAAGGCCAGCTTTGGAAAGAAATTGTTGGAGCTCTGCTCTGTGGCTAACACGGGACCAGCTCCAAGAATTATTTCGCAGTGGAAAATGGAAGCTCTACCCAACAGTGAATGGAGACGGGTAAGGTGACAATCCATCACAGACACGTACCTTGGCAGCAAGGTACCTGATGCTTGTTTTTTTGCACTTTGTCCTTTTCCTTATGCCTTCTGTAGTTCTTGGCTCCAGTGAGAAGCAACCTTTATGGGTGCCGAAGCTCACTTCTAAATCTAACTTCAGTTAGAGTTTCCAAAATGGACAATTTACAAGCAGAGTCAAAACAGTCAATCAAGTCACATAACATCCACTTAAAGGGGAAAATTATACTGGGTGTAAAAAAAAAAACTTATGACATTTTTCTGGAAGGAACATGCTAAAACTGAAAAGTAGGTACATTTCTTTGTAGCTCTAGGGCAGGCAAAGTCTTACAGCGTAGAATCTAAGTTTTGTTTCTTTGCTCGAATTATGTTTAATGTGATGATGACATGACATAAGGAAAAATCAAAAGCCTTATTGATAGTCCACATGTGGCCCCTGCTCTGGCCATAGACACTTTGCACAGTGAGTCTTTGTGGCGGCCTGAAGGGGCACCCTGCCCATAGGTTTTCTGGCGGGACAGGGACACTGTATGGCTTTAAGTGTTCCCTGATCGAATGTGGGAAAAGAAGCAGCTAGCCAAATTCTGAACAGAGTTTTTATTGTGCTGTGGCCAGGAGGTGAGGGGGAGGGAGAAGGACAGGAGCCCCACACAACTTCTGCCCTGCTCTACTTTCTGGTGGATGTAAGTTAAAGGGACTGAAAAGGACACCTTTGGGTAGATGGGGCAAAGGAAAATCAGGGACCTTATAGAGTTCAAGTTTAGGATCTGTAGCAAATGCAACAAGTATACATATATTTATATTATTTAACTCACATCTATATTTAGTTTACATTTACATTTAATTTACATTTATATTTAATGAATGTCCTAGCAGGAGCTGGTGCAACTGGAAGAGCAACTGAGATCCCAAAGGAATCTTATCAGCCCCCTGCCCTAAATTGCAAAATCTCAATTGCCTAATTTCCTTTTAATAGAAGGACTATGTAGGGAAAAGGAATCTATAGAAGCTAGAAATGGTGGGGCCACCAACCTCATTTCAAATGAAGACCCCAACAGGACATTTCTCTTTCCAAAGAATACCATCAGGGGCACCCGCCTGGGTGGCTCAGATGGTGAGGCGTTCCGACTCTTGATTTTGGCTCAGGTCATAGCTCATGGTTTGTGAGCTCGAGCCCCGCATTAGGCTCTGTGCTGGCAGAACCTGCTTGGGATTCTCTCTCTCCCTCTCTCTCTGCCCTTCCACCCCCCCACCTCTCAAAATAAATAAACTTAAAAAAAGAAAAAAAAAAGAATAACATAAAAAAAAAACTCCTCTGGAAATTATACTCTAGTTTTGGGTTCTTAGGAGTTGTCGTCCCAGAATCTTCTTTTATTCCTGCATCTTTTAAGCCCTGCCTGAATGACTGACTCCACTTCTAGTTTCTTCTCTTTTGAATCCACTTCAGCTATACTTCTGACCCTTTCCTTCCACTAAACCTGTTCTTATCAAACCCAAAGCTCTCTTCTCAGTTCTCAGATTTCTCAACTTTTCAGATGCATTTGATTTAGTGGTACCATTGCCTTTTAAAGACATGTTCGTTTGCCTAGTTTTATGATGCCAAATTTGCTTGTTTTCCTTTTTATCTCTCTGGCTGCTCTTTCTTGGTCCCCTTTCTTGGCTTCTCTTTCTCCTTATTGTGTTGCAGACTCTGCTTCCAGAGCCTTCCCCCTCCCACCACCCCTCAAGGCATATCTCATCAAGTCTCATGGTTTTAAACATCATCTATATACTGATGGTTCTGTAATGGTTTCTATCTTCAGCCTGAGCCTCTCCACTGAACTCCAGACTCTACTCAGCCTCTTTTGGCATCTTCACTAGATATTCAATATTCAATATTCTCAATCAAAACACTGAACTCTTGATAGTTCCTAACAAAACCCGATCCTTCTCAACTTATCATTATCTCTGTAAACTATTTTACCATCTAACCTGGTACTTAAGCCAAAAACCTGGAAGTCATTTTTGTTTCTTCATTTTCCCTAACTCCTACTCCCCAGTTCAACCCATCAACAAGTTATGTCAATTCCATCTCAATTCAATTCTCTCCATCTCCTTTGCTATTTTTTATAGTTCAAGCTCCCAACATCTCTTTCCTGGACTATCAGCTTCCCACCCAGTCTTCCCACCTCCCCTTTGTTACCTTTCAATTAACCACTAAAACATTTCACAGAGTGACCATTTATTTATTTATTTATTTATTTATTTATTATTTTTATTTTTTTAGACAGACAGAGAGAGAGAGAGAGAGAGAGAGAGAGAGCGAGCGAGCCCGGGAGAGGGAGAGAATCTTAAGTGGGCTCCTGGCCTGATGCAAGGCTCAATCTCAGGACCCCAGAATCATGACCTGAGCAAAAATCAAGAGTTGGACACTCAATCGATGGAGACATGCTCCCACAGGGTGACCTTTTAAAACCATAAATCAGATCATGCTACTTCACTGTCTAAAATTCTTCAATGGCTTGGTGTGTATACAGAGTAAGTCCAAACTCTTTATAATGGCACTAAGATCCCTTATGTAGTAAATATGGCTGGTTGCCTTTCCAGACTGCCTTTCTCCTTCTTCTTTCCTAACAGAATCTTAATTTTATTCAGGAGCCCTTCCTCTCCAAGCAGCTCATGTACCTCAAGGGAAGCTGACCCAACCCCTGCACTCTAAGCAGGTGTAAGAGGGTGGAGGGTCACTCCCATATGCTTCAGAAGTCAAGAAAGAGGATGTGGCCCAAAGGGAATCTTACTGAGGGGATTAAAGAAAATTTAAGGGAAAAAATGTTACAGTATGCCATAATCTCCTTGCTTTATCTACTTCAACCCAAGCCCAAAGATGAAGTTGATATACCTAAGACAGCAAAGACAAAACTCTTGGAAAAGAACTTTGGAGTCACTGGATTTAGTCAATCTACCTCTGGTTTTCTAGTTATATGTATGAGTTTTCTTGTTCTTTAAATCCGTTTGAATTATGCTTCCTGTCACTTGCTCCTGATCCTAATACATTCCAAGAGTAGCCTCCTGCTTTCCACTTTTACTTCTTATACCAATGTCTTCTTATCATTATACTCCAGCTCTGAAACTTGCTCAACTAATTCAGTCCCAGCTCTTGCTGTTCCTTGCACCTAAATGACCTGTGCGTGATTGAGGTCTCAGCTCAAATGGTATCTTCCCAGGGATGCTTTCTCTGATCAAATAATTTGAAAGAGGTATCTGCAGTCACTTGTGGGACAACACAATGTTTTATTTTCTTCAGAGCCCTTATTTATCTTTGTGTTATTTTATTCATTTAGTTGTATTCTTGATTGTTTTCCTATTTTTTTCCCCCATGAGAATATAAGGCCTGAAAAAGCAAGAATCTACTTTCCTGGCACAAAATAAGCATTCTATAAATATTTGCTGAATGGATAAATACATGAATGAAGCCCTTGGCCCTGTAATAGTTGGAACTTTACCTACTTCCTGTTTGTTACCTTATCTGCAACAAATTTAAAAGTTGTAGGCTATGTGTTCTACAGATGCACCTGTAAGTATTTTCCTGGAAACTTGATGACAATTCCTTAAAATCAGCAACAGATAAGTGGTTGCTAATTTGCTTAGCTGGGCATAAAGGGCTGTAAAGCAGGAAGAAGCTTTGAATGCAAATAGTTGGTCATCTAAAGAGTAGCTACTATCTTTTCCAGCAATGGCATCTCCAGCAATGGCATCATCACTGTTTTCTTAGACTCTTAGGCTTAAAATTTTGGACTTGTCTACAACTCCTCCTTTTCCTGCTAGTTGTCAGAACATGATGTTGGTTCTTTCTTTCCTTTATGGATTTCCTAGGCTCTTCCCTTCCTCTCCTTCCCTCTTAACACTTCCCTAATGAGGCCTCATTTCTTCACTCATGCCTTACTCCAAAGTCTTGTGTTATCTCTGTCTGGATCAAGGATTCCAGTCCACTCTTTGTATGCTTGCTGGATTAATCTTCCTAAAATACCATTTGCATTCTGCTATGTCCCTGCTTATGAACTCAACTGGCACCCTAAGTCCAAATTCTTCAGTCCAGCATTTAAAGCATTTCTTCAGGGGTGCCTGGGTGGCTCAGTTGGTTAAGCATCTAACTTTTAAGCTCAGGTCAGGATCTCATGGTTCATGGGTTCGAGCCCTGTGTCAGGCTCTGTGCTGTCAGTGAGGAGCCTGCTTGGGATTCTCTGTCACCCCCTCTCTCTGCCCCTGTCCCACGGGCATGTGTACTCTCTCAAAATAAATAATTAAGCTTAAAAGACATTTAAAAAAATAAAGCATTTCTTTAGAAGGCTCTGCTCTACTCCTCCAACTCCTGTCTCACAACTTGTGAATGCAAACAGATGCCTCAGACAAGACAGTGCCCTTATGATCATTAGCCTGTGTTCTCTCTTCTATCTTCTTAACTTTTTTCTCTTTATCTTTTCCTGCTGAACGTTTCCATCTTTCCCTTCCTAGGCAAAATCTCCAACTCCTTGCAATACACCCCTCCTTTCTAAAACCTCTCATAATTGGCTTTATTCCAACAACTGTTGACATTTCATCCTTCCCTTGAACTGGCCACTGAAGTTCTCCATCAGTAATTTTTCTTGAAAAGATTGCTGAGGAGGAACATGGAATGCAAACTATTTGTATACAGTTACTATCATTAGGATGATCTCTCCAAACAGGAAAATGTGACCCAAGTGTATGCTATAAATGAGTAGCATAACAGTGTTAGAGGACACAGAGACTTCCAAAAAGTTCTTGAAGTCACATTGGAATGTGGACTATTTGGAATACTTATTTCCAATAAATAGAATCTATCCCAAGCTTCTAGGAAATAATTTTCATTGTTTTCCTTCCTTGGACATCTTCCTACCATAGACTGGCACAAATGAGTATATTTTAGAAATATGCCAATTTATAGCCACATAATTTTCTTTAATTAAAACCAACTAAGTGTATTTTTTTTTTCAAATTTCTACTTCTGTAGTGTGGTTTTAGTAGGTAACTTCCTGTTTCTTCAGCTTAACCACAATACCCATGTATATTCATGACCAGTGGCACGCATGAAGGTAAATGAATGGTATGTCCATATTTCTGAAAATGTCTTCTCTACAGCCATTTCTTGATGATCACAAATATTGGGATGACAAACTGATTACATATAATCATTTCAGTCAAGGCACTGCCTAAATGCCTCGCTCTTTGCTAGGTTCTGTGGGCTCAGGAAAAGTGTTGAAGACATGATTCCTGGGCTTAGAAATTACAGTCTAGTCGGGGAGCAAAACTAACAGAGCAGATGCTACCAGAGGTTCCTAAGGCCTAAAATGTTTAGAAGTCATTGATGAACAAGGAGTTTGAGAAGTAGGAGAGCAGCACAATCAGGAGAAACTTGATAATTTTTAGTGTAAGTAATGGGACTAAAATTGATTGTGAAAGCTTGGAGAATGGAGGGTGCAGATAGACAGCCAAATGAGGGAAATAACATGCCTCAGGGAAATGATAAAAGGCAAGACTGGCTTGTAGCTGCATTGCTAGGGACAGGTACGGCCATGATGAGCGGGGTGTGTCTGGGAGGAGAAGGAGGAAAAGCTGGATATTCAGTATGGAGCCAGATGGCCTCAAAACACAGACCTAGAGTGTGGTGGGACAAAAGGGCTGTTTTAGGAAGTGGCACTCTTCAGCTGCATGCCTGAGGAATTGAGGAATCTAAGGGGCTCTTACAATGGCCCAGGAATAACCTCTGGAAGTACTAAGGTCATATCCATTATTCTCTGTTGTTCCTACTTGTTCAGAAGACCTTGACAAAATAAGGCTTTCCACATGACTTAACTTCTATGTGAAAGTTTCCTTTTCCATATCTCCTGCCAAGTCTCCTAAGAGCCATCCCCCTAGCTTGCCTCCTTCAGTGGATGATGACTTCCTCTTCAGTACCCCTCTCACCCTCATGACCATTAAGTGCTAAAACATATAAGTGATCCTAAATTTGTGCTTGCTAAAACATCAAACCCAGCAGTGTCCAAAAATTAATAAAAATGTTCATTTCTTGTTGAGAAATAAAAGTAAAATGTTATAAATTTCTATCAAATGTTCCCCACCTCCCTGCAGTGTAGGCTATGTCAAATTCCCCCTTTCTCTTGAGTTGGGGCTCCTGCAATGCCATGTTGGGAAGGTTCTAGAAAATTTCAACACTTCCACTTAATGGAATAATCTCATTCTGATATTAAAGACTCCATCTGTTCATTTTAAGATAGGGCTTCTCTGGCAGAAGAGGAAGTAGAAGGCCCAGGCCGGCCCTCTAAATACATTTATTTGCTTCCTCTCTGCAGAAGGCTGTGGGAAAAGCCTAAAAATTAAAAAATAAAATGAAATACCTGATTCAAATCATAATATTTCAGAGGTTATCTGTACAAATACTTGAAAATTTATGAGGTACTCGTAACAACAGAATAAAGCACTGTTTCTACTCATTCATTAAATCGACCCATGATGCCTAGTAACTTACTCTACCTAGCATGTGACTGGTATGACTGAAATATCCCTGCCCTCATGAAGGTTATATTCTATGGCTACCCTGTCAACAGTATCAACCTGGTTAAAAACGCTCAAGACAATATCTGTCTTGTGACTTCTTGAAAATAATTTAATTTCTTTAATGAGCAGAGAAATGAGACTGTGATGATGAAGAAAGTAGAGAATGAATTTGGAAAATAACTAAAATCTTAGTTAAACCTCCTTTAGTTATCTAACTCAGTATTCAACCAACACAGCCATAAGTTGTATATAAAAATGGTTTCTGGAGTGGGGCGCCTGGGTGGCTCAGTTGGTTAAGTGTCCAACTTCAGCTCAGGTCATGATCTTGCGGCTTGTGAGTTTGCGCCCCATGTCAGGCTCTGTGTTGATAGCTCAGAGCCTGGAGCCTACTTCTGATTGTGTCTCCCTATCTCTCTGTTCCTGCCCTGTTCACTCTCTCTCTCTCTCTCTCTTTCTCTCCCTCTCAAAAATTAATAAATATTAAAAAAATGGTTTCTGGAGAATATGCAACATAATAATCTAAGTAAATGTCCAGCATTATGTACTGAATGCGTATTTCTAACAAAGGTTCAAGTCTATATGGTGGGTTATTTATGCCTCTTCTACTTCTCTCTCAGTTAACAGCAGCACATCAGTGTATGTGCCCCAAAATATCCTTATTTTCTCTGTAGGATTTTTTGTTGTGGAGGTTAAAAAATCTTTGAGACACAGTCTTGTAAACTGGCCAGGTATAGAGATCGTGTGAAGCAGGTATGAATTTTCTGCAAAGTCATCAGCATGTGAAGAAGGCCACATTATTATTATACTTCTCTAAAACTGATTTGAGCGTGACTCTGACATCCCCAACTCTTACCAAGTTGGTGGGATATTCAATTCAATTCCCTCTCCTGAGTTGAGAAAGGTCTTTGGCAATCTTATTCAGAGACAAATATTTACAAAAACAAAATCCATTGTCTTTCTCTTTCTTCCCTTCAGGTCCCAACTCTCCTTAACTCCAAAGATGCTCACCTCTCTCCCCAGTATTTATAAACAAACCTAGGAAGAAAAGTCCTGTTCTAGACCTGCAAATCCCCGGGAGCCAAGAGAATGTGAAGACTTGGCTGTCTTTCGGAATGGGAGCTGGAACAAAACACAAATTAATGCATCAATAAATGCTCCTGTCACATTTGAAATGTTAAGTGGCCAGTGTTAACCTTTCATTCTTACAAAATGACTCAGAAGTGTTGAAAGGCAGCAATTTTGAGTCATTAATTCCTTGGAATTGTAACCTAGACTAGAGTAGGAATTTGTGTTCATGCAAAACTGTTCTCTATGTCTTAGAGAGCTTGCTACTCTGGGTTCTGTGCTCTTTGGACCAGCAGCGTCAGCATCACATGGGTGGGGGCTTGTGAGAAGGGCAGAAACGCCGGCCCCACCCCAGCCTTCAAAATAAGAATCTGCATTTTAACAAGTTTCCCAGGTGATTCATATGCACATGAAAGTTTTAGAAGCACTTCTTTAAGTGTTTTTCCTCCTGTTTTTTCTTTTCTACTTCTCAAACACTAGGCATAATCTTTGCATTGCTTAGGGACCCCCCCAAAATCTTCCAAATGGGTAATGAAAATTAAGCTTTTGAAAGGCGCTTCCTTCTGTTCTGCAACCCTTGGATGAAAACTGTGTCAGAACATCTGGGATTAGGTAATCGATAGACTTTCAATGGAAAGTCCATTCCAATTTTCTTCTAGATGGAACAAGGCATAGTTACACTCTGGTTCTGTTCACGCTGCTAATTCTACTAAATTGTGTATGGAGGGACTTCCAAGCTGGGATCTCTACACTGTAATTTGAGAAATGAAAGACCAGCATTTGGTCCGGGTTCCAAACACAGCTTACCGACTGCTTACTACAGAGGGCAAGAAAAATGCCCTTTGAGCCAGGGTACAAGTAGTTTTCAAAAGTCATTTGACTTGCAAAAATTCTATTTGGCCTATAAAATTTACACTTGGCTTAACCATTTACACTGTGCAATGCCAGCTTATTTTCCAACTAGATATCCCCTTCTCTGAATGTCCCTAACTTTAATATGCCAAGGATCAAGAACCAGTTTGTCCCTACTCCCCACCCCCAGTGGAGATTAGACAAGGAAAACAGATTAGATTAACTTTTCTTTTTTTTTCTTTTCTTTTTTTTTTTTTTTTTATCATTTCCACATTTCATGACACTTAGGTACATCAGTCACTCACTCATTCGTTCATTTACATTTTTTCCACTTTCAAGTAGCTATTTTTAAGGCAATTTTATGTCTTCAAGACAATGTCAAAATCAAATACCTGAAATAATTTACACATGTTTTTGAATGATACTCTCCAAATTACACAGCTTCCTATAATGATGCCTGGTAGAAAATGCCACCAAGAAATACTTGGCTCACTCATTTCCTAAATGTATTTATCAGGTGGTAATTATCTGCCCAATCAGTTATCAAACACAGAATAAACAACGTGAGGCAAGGGTCATGGAAAGCAAATAGTATAAGACAAATCCCCATGCTTGAGTAGATTACAGCTTCATTGGAGAAGCTTCACTGTCTCACACAGTGAGACAACTGCAAAGATGAGCCAGAATTAACAAAGCATTACTGGAGGGACTTCCAAAAACGCTGCCTGATAAGTCACTAACTAGGTCAGTGGTGTGGTCTGAAAGTTGGAGCAGTCTGGGAAACCTACCTGGATAAAGTAGGACTTGAAGCAGAGCCTGGGGGATGGCTAAGGTAGGAGTTACAGGAAAAGAAATGCCAAGAGGGCACAGTCATAGATAATGTTATACACTTATTTTGACTTTGAAACAGCTTTATCTGAAATAACTATAAAAAATATAATTTCTCCTCTGGAAGAGCAATTTGGAAGCAAGGCTTGATTTGTAGAAGGTTCTCTCTGGATCTCAACATTATACAGACAGTAGAAGAGACTTAGAGGGCCACACTGCATGCTGGGTAGGCTGAGAATTTCAGACCAGGAACCATTACAGCAATATTTGTGAGGCTTGGGACCCTGGAATCGGATGGCAATCTCTGGAAGGTGCAGCTCTTCCTCTGAGAGCAGGTGCAGTTCTAATCTAAACCAGGAAGGATAAACAGCCTCCTAAATCTTCATTCAAGCAAATATCTTGAGGTAAAATTAAATAGCCAAAAGTTTTATGATATCAAAAATCTAAAACAAATAATAACACATTAGAAAAATACTTGAGCAACAGTTACACAACCTCAGAGACGTTCTGGTCTAGAATGTGGTTACCAAATACATCCTCGGTATGGTCTTTCCATTCTTCCCATTATTATTCCTCATCAGTTAATACTGCCTGATGGAGTCACCATTTGACACGGCACTAGTAAGGCAAAGTCATTGCAAATTCTTGGCCTCTATCCAAGGAATGCTCAAAAAGTTGTTAAAAATCGAAGTGCCAGAAAATAGTTTTATCTTTATCTATGGGGCTGTGACTTGTGAAGGAACTAAAGAACAGTCAAGAGTTGTGGTGAGTTGCCAATACTAACCCTCCATGTGTGGCAAATCACCTATTATTGTGAAAATTATTAATATGTCAAAATTAAATGGCTTTCCTAGCAGGCTCACTGGCAAAACATTTCCAAGAAATGTTATGCCTATAACTTTAGGTCAAATAAATAAGACAGCTCATCTTCCCAGAGACTTAAGTGAAATGCCTACTTTTTTTGAGTTTCCGTAAGTCATAATACTATAGAAAGGCCAAATTGATGTCTTTGCACCAAAACTATTTTTACAATGGGGCTAGAGTCGTTCATTCATCATTGAGGCAGAAGAGCTAATTCCGTGTGTTTGTGTTACAGACTTTCTTTTTGGAAATTAAATACCTAAATTTGGTGATTTTTCAGTCAGCCTACTCTAAGGGAAGCAGGTAAACAACCATTTCTCTGGCATTTCACAAATAGCCATATTAAAACCAATACACCAAGAATCTATAGGCATATTGCTGCTATTTGTGAACTTTAGTAAAGACATTCATGTTTTCATTGCATGTTTTACCATATCTGTTGCCTCCTTTTCCATTCTTATCTCTACTTTACCTCTAGCTTTTTGGCTCTTCATCATTCAGGATAATAATTTCTCATCTAAGTACAAAATTTCCTTCACCAAAAAAAAAAAATCAAAATAATAAAAATAAATGTCTTTGTTGTATTTCATGTATCACCTCCCTAGATTAGAACTTGGGCATTTTCAAAAATTTTAATTCACAACAGGCAGAAATGAGGACGTTATGTGGCAACACTCTGCACAGTGCCTGGACACATAGATATTTAACATGGAATAATAATATTATGTTATTTAATAACCACTTTCCATGGGCCAAACACCATGTTAAGCATGTTCTCATTCAGTTTGTGAGAAAAATCTCATGACACTATTATGCAAGTGCTCTTATCACCATCATTTTAAAGACATGACTAGTGAGGTACAGGGAAGGTAAGTAACTCACCCCACGTCAAAAGGTGCTAAGTAACGGAAGTGAGATTTTAAGCCAGGCAGAGGGTCTAGAGTCACATGAGTAAACCCTACAGTCTAGTTGATATTTCTTCGGGTGTTTCTATGTATGGAAACTTTCACTTGGGTCATCATTGGAATCCAACAGCAACAAACAAAATGGACATGAAAGCAACAAACAAAACAGATCATTGAGGGCTAGGGTTTGAGTGGACCTAATTGTTAAATGGGCCACAATTTTATAAACAAAATACTTGGGTCCAGAGTGGTTAAGGGACTGATCAAAACCAGACAACTAATTAGTTGAACTGAAAATATAATCTAGGTCTCCAGCCTTGTCTGTAAGGTCTCTTTCTACTGTGCCATGCACTCTTTCCCCTTTCTTCTTTTCCTCCCTGCCTCCTTATCATTCCTCTGCCATTTTATTCCTCTACTCTAGGCAAGGCTCAGGGCATGAAGATGTTCAAAATCATAAAGACAGAGTATGAGTTATAAATTAAATAATAGTGCAGAATTAAGCTGGCATATACTTTATATATTCCTTTTGATGGCTTTATCTCTACTGAAAAAGTATCAGTTAACAGGTTTTTTTTCCTATGATAGATAACACTTTAATGAGAAGTAAAAAATGTAGAAACGTATTAAAAGATATATCTATATTGGACTAATTGGTTACATGAGATTTTTTTCACCGTTCTGATATAGCCTTAATTTGGGCAATGTGAATTGCAAGTGTGTGGGGGGAGCACAGAGGTTAAGAGGATGAGAGACAGTGGTATAATAGGGACGGGAATAAACTTCCAAAAAAAAGGAATGATTTCAGTTGTTAAAAAGATACCGGCAACAAGTACCTCTTGCCCAGCAAATGAGCGAAATGGTAAACTGGGTAGAATTTCTAGTACTTGCTATTGAATGGAGACTTACATATATAAGGTCAAATTTTATAATATTTAAAAAATCTAGCAGATGTTAAAAGGCATGTTAGTGTTTACAGGCAAAAAAAGTTAATTTGACGTTGATTCATTTCAAATGAATTATGTCCTAAACACTTATTTCTGGGAAATATTTAGGTTACAAAAACCAGTACAGAAGTTGGGTAAGTATCATTCTTATTTACTTGTTCTTTTAAAATACTGTGTATGGTCTCTTTAGTTCTAGGTGAAGGCTGGCGTAAATCTTTTCAATCTTTCTACTGTAAGCAACCTTTGAGGAAGTAAAATTAGGTATAATAACACTGGATTTAGGATGAGGAACATTCCCATACTGGAGAGTCAAGGCACTGCAATGTGCAAATCGCAGTTTTGTCTTCATGAAACTGCCTATCGTGGGGTTTCCTGTAGGAAAGGAAATGATATCATTAAAATAGTCCTCATTGAGGAGAAAGGTCTATTTTAAATAAAAGTGCTTCTGTGAATAAGCTCTGAAGTGAAGATCTGAGATTGTAGCCTATCAACAATACATCATGTTCCTTCTCTTTGCAACCCCTTGTTTCTGAGAAGACAGGGAAAAAGACAACAAAAAATAACAACTGTAAAAATCTGTATATTGCTACATACCGAGCTGTAGGTCATGTGTAAGGTGAGGTTGTGTTTGAACACACATGGTAATTTGATACAGTAAAACAACATTTTAAATTCTAGCTGCCAGTGGTAACTACCTACTGAAGAGCTGTTTCAAGATAGTAACTGATTTACTACTTGGCCGGGTGTTCTTCTTAAAACTTGTTATCTGTAATACCTGATTTTCAAATAAATGATAAACTTACAATATCCTATCCTGAACGGAACCTACAGTGCATTCCCTCAACAGAAATGATCTCATCTGCTTAGATTTTCCTCTGATTGAAGTTCAGGACTCTTTGGCTAAGTGAATGGTATTTTCCAACTATGATATGAAGTCTCCATTTTCTTCTACAATTCTGATAAATGTCAGAAAGGGCAAACTTGCAGAGAGCGTGACATTGTTCATGTATTCAACAAGTGTTTGTTGGATGCAACCAGAGGGTGCTATCCTAAATACCATGCTAGATACTGAGAGATGAATGAGACATGATTTATCAAAACTTCAGCTTATAGTCTGATAGGAAATATGAAATACACAAGAATATACTATAACTTACAACATTTTATGTATAAACATGTATTATGTATGAAGGATGTACATAACACGGGGCTCAAATGGTTGAGAATCTGATGACGCAAAGACTCTACGAATGCCATGGCAGTATCTTGCAAATGGTGAAATTTGTACCTGCAGAGCCTAAGCTCTTTATGTGACTATACCTCTGTCCTCATTCAAGTTTCACGTTAAGTACCATCTATTCTGTGACTGCTCTATCTAAAAGAGAGCCCTCCTCAATTCTGTCAGAACATCTTGTTCTTTGACTTCTGATGCTCACACATGATTTGTAGACATGTATTTGTCTATTGACCTATTTAGTGTCTGTTGCTTCTCCACTAGAATCAAAGCTTCAAGAGGACATAAACTACATTTGTTTTGTTCCCTCATATATACCTAGTTTTAACTACAGGGCTCAGGCTATGGGAGGGGAACAGTAAACATATGTAATGAATGAATTATAGCTGAAAAGAACAGGATGAACAAAGAGATAGCAGTGGATAAACAAGAATCGTTTAGGAAATGGCAACTATTTCAAACGCCTAAAATACGGTAAGTGGTGACTAGGGTTGGAAGGTGGGCTGGGACTAGACTGTGGGAGACTGAACTCCAAGCTAAGAAAATTTGGACTTTATTATTTGGATGCTATAGCCATATTTTTTCCAGCCTAAATTTAGATATATTGTGTGCTCATGGGCCAGTGGGCCATCTGAAAAAGTAGTGTTTCACAAAACCTGGGGTATAAGATCACACAAGTAGAGTCAAGGAGAAAGAACTAAAAATTCTTTGATGGGAGGAATGAGATGATAGCTGGGATGTGAAAAATGAATCCAATTGTTAATAAAGGGTCTTCATCAATGTATTTCTTCATCTGAAAAATAAGACCTCTCCAAATTTTGCCTGTATAACCCATTGCTCCCCAAAGGTTTTGGGGTTGTGGTGGTCTGAAAAGGCATCTCTCAGATCTCCTACCGCAAAAGCATCCCTGGCCTATGCCCGCAGTTGCTGTGTTCTGAAATCCATCCAGCCAATGACTTAGCATGGCAAGGACACCAAGGCAGGTCCATTCCTGGGAGACGGGGGATTCCTCTGTCAGTTGACTTTGGCTTGAAGACTTCCCACTGGCTGCCCAAACTTTCCTAACATAGTCTGCAATCTAAGATCTTTCCCCTCTTCCTCTTTCTTTCTTTTTTAATGTTTCTTTATTTTATTTTTTTTTTAATTTTTATTTTTTTTAATTTTTTTTTTTTTCAACATTTATTTTTGGGACAGAGAGAGACAGAGCATGAACGGGGGAGGGTCAGAGAGAGGGAGACACAGAATCGGAAACAGGCTCCAGGCTCTGAGCCATCAGCCCAGAGCCTGACGCGGGGCTTGAACTCACGGACCGCGAGATCATGACCTGGCTGAAGTCGGACGCTTAACCGACTGCGCCACCCAGGCGCCCCAATGTTTCTTTATTTTTGAGAGAGAGAAAGAGCGAGCAAGCAGGGGAGGGGCAGATAGAGAGGGAGACACAGAATCCGAAGCAGGCTCCAGGCTCTGGGCTTCAGCACAGAGCCCAATGCAGGGCTCGAACTCACAGACTGCGAGATCATGACCTAAGCCAAAGTTGGATGCTTAACCAACTGAGCCACCCAAGTGCCCCTTCCTCTTTCCTATCTTTTCTTCTTCTCTCCTTCCTTCCCATATTTCATTCCTTCTTTCATTTCTTTTCTTCTTCACAGGGGTTGGTCCTGAATTGTAGTCTGACAGCTTGCCCAGTCTCAAGTTTCTTCCCCAGTTTTCTTCACAGGCATTTCCTCTAAAATAAATCTCCTGTACCTCTTATCTCCCAGTAAATCTCTTGCAGGACTGCATCTCAGAAAACCAAGACTAATATAGCAGCCAAACCTTGCATTCCCAGAATCTCAAAGACTTGAAAAAAAATAGATGATTTCAACTGGTCAGCCAGTAGCAAGCCACTGTGGAGACCCCAAAACACCATACCATGAACTTATGAGCCACTTTTCTTTGCTGCTTCTCCTAAGAATGAAGTGTGAGCCAGGTAAAATGGCTGCCAAGCTTTGAAATTTTAAAAAAGTCTCAACGGATTAGAGGGGTTCAGATTCAGGTTAGATTCACTGCCAAAGGTATGCTTGCCAAGCAGGACCCAGAGGCTGGAAGAACATGGCTAATCTCAGCATCTAGGACCTTCTCTCTTACTTTTCATTTCCCCCTTGAACATGCTATCCTCACATTTCCTTCATACTCTTGTGATTTCTGTCTGGTCTTCTTCCTTTAGAAATTCCCTTTCCATTCTTTGACACTTGAATAAGAAAAGAAGAGTAACTCCTGTCACCCACTTATAAAATTTTGCCTCCTACCATTCAAGGGCCTCCTAAGAGCCTTGGCTGTCAAGAGCCTTTCATGATTCCTGATTTACTATTTAAAGTCATGTTCATATTTTAGTGACAGTCACTAAGGCCACCTCATCTTCCAAGGTTTTTCTTAGTTACTGGACCATTACTTCCCCCATTCCAGCATGGTACCAAATGATAGACAACATAGTCATTAAGGTGGAAAAGGAGGTTGAAATTTCAAATGACACCTGAAAAAGATTAATCTTGCAGAAGCAAAAGATGACTGTAACAAGAATTACCAGAAATGAATCTGGCCACTTTGGGCCTTCCTACCTCCCTTCTAACTAACTTCCTTCCTTCTTTGATCCTGTGACCTAGAACTTGTGTCTATGAAATCGGTCAGGACACTGGACTTTACCCTAGTTCTTCTTTTTTTTTTTTTTTAAATTTTTTTTTCAATGTTTATTTATTTTTGGGACAGAGAGAGACAGAGCATGAACGGGGGAGGGGCAGAGAGAGAGGGAGACACAGAATCAGAAGCAGGCTCCAGGCTCCGAGCCATCAGCCCAGAGCCTGACGCGGGGCTCGAACTCACGGACCGCGAGATCGTGACCTGGCTGAAGTCAGACGCTTAACCGACTGCGCCACCCAGGCGCCCCTTTACCCTAGTTCTTCTAAGAAGTTCCTGTGGGCAGGCACCATTAGTTGGTTACCAAAGTCCTCTATACATGTGCCCTGAATTGGGATTAGCCTAAACTAGTTCAGGCATCCCATTCGCCTTCACCAGATGCTGGCCCTTCTGACAGCCTTTGTAACCGGAGGTAGCAAGAGACAGAGTTCTGACTAAAGAAATTTAAGTGGAAATTGGCTGAAGACTTCTGGAAAGGTTTCAGATGCCTTACAAAATGGACAGGCACAGGCAAAGAGCTTGCGGACATCATTCTCTTAATCTTCAGGCCCTGAATATGTGTGTGATGTCTGGAGTTACAGCTACCATCCATTCATCATGCAGAGACAATCATGAAACCCAAGCACTGACAGAGGGGTAGAGCAGAAAGCCAGGCAAAGCCAGAGATCTTGATGAGATCTCAGCAGCTTAAGCTGCCCAAGCAAATCGGAGATCACTTACTTCTAAACTTATTTTCAGTACGCGGTAAATGTCCATATAGCTTGAGTCACTGTTGGTGGGATATTTTGTTACTTGCGCCAAAAATAATTTAAAGCCCCCTCCCCGCTTCTCTCTGTTTCTGTGGCAGAGACTGTGTTCCGCTGTGATGGTTCTGGTCATGGGGTTCTTCTCCCACTGCTCCAGTTAAACTCTTTCCTCCCTGGACCGAAACTGATAAAATGGATTTGTATACACACTGAGCTTTATGTTTTGATTCCACAATCCTGAGAGTTTTCAAAAACTATAAAAAGTAGGGGAAGATGAGGTTCTAAGCTTACAGATTTTAATGGAAACAAACAAACCCTGTGCTTTCTACACCGAATAGAATGGGAGACACAACTGGAATTTTAACAACAGACATAAGAACGAAATGCCACAAATGTAGTTCAAAGCCCTATTTCATCATAATGTCACTTTCTTTACATAGTATAACTCATCTTTGAAACTTTTTGGTTAGTTTAACTTGAGGGTTCAAAAATGAGAACTGAACGTTTTTCACTTTCGGTACTATACTATTAAGCAGTGCCTTTCAATCTTCTTTGACAGTCCACAAAAAGCAATATATTTTACATTTGACCCATAGGTCCATCACTTATGTCTTTGTGCGTCACTAAACAATACTTAACATTATGATGAATGGTATAATCTTCCATGTTAAAAAATACAAGATGTGTCTTACTCTTCTGTTCTTGCTACCTCATTAAAAAGTATTAATTGATTACTGTTAATATATATTAAATATTAATTAATATACATTAATATATAATCAATACATCAATTGACTGAAATATTAATTATTACTAAATAAATCTCATGGTGGTCTGATGGTTGCTACTTGTAGTGCAAAAGCCATTGCTGAATACATGTAACTTTTTAGTGAAAATGAATCTTTCCAGTGAGGGTTTTTAGTGAAAAGAATCTAAATCCATAGCATAAAAGTACGGTCAGGCAGAGAGGGTAACAAAAATATAATAGTTAAAAAAATTTTTTCCCACATTTAGTAATACAATTTAACAACCACAATAACCCAGGAAGATAGATAAGACTGTCATTTACATTCCTAGATGGGAAAACCAGGGCTTAACAGAGATTAAATGATTTGCTCACATCCACACTGCCAAACAGTGCAGAAATTTCCATCTTGGACGCCTAACTCTTGCTTCTTCTAGGTTACCAGTAGGGAATCAGAATCAGTCCAAATTGTATTTGAGCAAGTCAATAATCTCAGTTGTAAATCAATAAAAAATACCTGCTTCTTTCCCTTTGCCAGGAAATCTTGAAAGTAGATTCAGGTGCTGGATGTTTTCAACACTCAGAATTCTTAGGAGAAGTTAGTAGTAAGTTCTCACCAACATCAACCCTCTGCTGTTCTCATCTTTATAAATCTCGGTACCTCTACCATCCTTGTTACACAGGAAGGAGACTCTTCCTTTATTTCTCCAAGTCCCACCCCCTTCCTTGATACTCAAGTTAGGCTCCTTCTCTTCCCTGCCGTCTTCCCGACCAATCCCCCATCTATCTTGTCCCCTTGCAGTTTTCTGAACTCTACCATCATTTATAAACTATCACAACATTTAGCAATTGATTCTGGTGCCTTGTTATTTTGCTTTTATCTTATATGTCTCAGTCTTTGCTCCCTGATTAGACTGTAAGCTGTCTCAGAGTAAGGATAACAAAGCCTTTGATGGCTGTATCTTCCTCAACCTTTAGCACAATATGGAACGCCTAGTTAGTGTGTTTAAGAAATTAGTTAACTATTAAAAACTGCCAGACTTATTTTTATACTGTTTCCTTCCCTCTTTCTTTTTCTAGTTTTCACATTTCCAGACAAGAGATAGAGTTTTGAGCTATAAAACCTATTAAAAACAACTCTGACACACAGTAAGTTTTCATTAAATGTTTAGGGATGAATACAAAGCTGAGTAAGAGGCAGGAAAGATAAGATCCAGCACAACTGAATTAGAAACGGCTTCTTTAGTATTTGACAGCTAAGGGCAATTACCTTACACATATTTAATACAGTATGAAATTATAATAAATCAGATTAGATTTTAGTAATTAATGACATTGATCCTGTCAGGGATGGGAGAGAGAGGAGAGTAGTAGGAAAATTACATTTGCATTAAGGCTTTACTGAGATTTTAGAAAATAACAAACCTATGATGTGTTTGGGACTGTAATTTCTTATTTGGGAAAACTGTTTCAGAACCACTTAGAGAAATGTATCTATTACTGGGTCAAGTCCCCCCACATCCCTCTTGCAATGAAGTGAGCTTTTTTTTCAAATGCCTGTGGCAGTAATCTTCATGAATAGATTAAAACAAAATAAATAAAAGTAAAAAGTTGCACCAGCAATTATACAAACCACAGTTGAAGACATCTGATTACTCATTTGGTGGTTAACACAGCAGAGTTACAGGTTTGGGGGAAGAAAAGGGAAAGAAGATTCTGGTCCTTTTCAAAAAGCATTCTTTTCTGAAGTTAGAATAAGATATAGTAAGAATTGATTCAGATTTCTGGACACAGAGTGGTAACAGTTTGCTGATCTAATATTATGTGAAGATGAAAACTATTTCTGCAGTGACTGAATAAGTCAGTAAATGGGGTAGAGAGTATCACGGCACCATACTGCTCTCTTTAGGGCCAGAACTTGATTCCGAATCAGTCTGAAGAATTTAGGCACAGCCTTGGGTAACCTGTAGGACAGGGTCACACTCTGTACCTAGAGGCAGAATTGATATTCATCTGTTCTCACTGGCACAGCTCTGGTTGTGATGGGCACTGTGGTTTGCTCTCCAGACCCCTTCAGTGAAGGGCTTGTTACTCCAGATGCTGGAGGTGCCCTAGGCCAATAGCCTTCAGGTTCTCAGCCCCTTTGAAGGATTGCCTCAGCAGTAGAGGGCTGCTTCAACTGAGGGCAAGACCCTTGCAACCCTCAGTGAGTGATGTGTACTGGGGCAGAATGGCCTGACCATCTTAGTCCCATCAGAAACAATTATGAAGGGCCATTCTGGCTCCAGAGTTCCTCATGGAGTTAGCTGAGGTTGCCACGAGCCTGTTTTGCAGCTTGACTTCCCCTCTGCCCACTTCTGCTCCCTTTCTCTCTCTTCCACAGGTATTAATTGATTAAGTGGTGTCCTTAATAAACATCCTGTATGCCAATCTCCATTTCAGAGTCTGCTTCTTGGAGAACCCTACCTATGACATAGATTTTTAACATTTTGAAAATACTTCCATGCTACCTGGTAAAAAGCTATTAGCCCAAGCCCCTGAGGGCCCCACAGCCCTCAGGCTGTGCCTCCTCAGCCCTTCCCTGGGAATTTCTGGTTGTTTCCATGATCCAGTGACTAAAGGGACAATGCCCAGCCTAGCAAAGTCACGTTTTAGGACTCTGTCTTGGTGCCTAGGCCCGGTTTCTTCTGCCTGTATTTGACTGCCTGTGTGATACCTGCTATTCAGTCTTTTAAATATGACCGTGGCCTATTGAAACCAGTGGGTAGCAAAAATGTCTGAAGCCACCATGAAGGGAAACAGTAAAAGAGTGGAGAATGTTTGCTCCATCTAAAAGGGGCAGAAGCTACTTAGATCCAGCCAATGGTCTTAAGAATTCTGGACCAGGCTTGTCTAATTAGTCAAAGAAAAGCCAGAAATAAGAGTATGTTTTTGTTAAATCATTCAAATTTTAAGTGATACGAATCAATTTGACTTCATAAAAATGCTGCCTGGGTAAAACAAAACATGTCCATGAACTAGATATGGCCCACAGACATAAGTTTATGAGCTCTGTGATTCAAGTTCTCTCTGGTTCACATGGCAGTAGGAGGCTAATTCCAGTAGGATTTTTCTCCCTGATCTGGAATCCATGGAAATGTGGAAATACCTGCAACTTATGCAAGTCAGAAGACCAGGCTAGGGGTAAGGATGCCAAAATCTACCTCAGATGGTCTTGATTGACTTTCTTTCTTTTCTTCCTTCCTTATTTCAATTTTATTTATTAAAATTTTTTTTAATGTTCATTTTTGAGAGAGAGAGAGCGAGCACACGAGCGAGCGAGGGAGGGGCAGAGAGAGTGGGAGACAGAATCGGAAGCAGGCTCCAAGCTCTGAGCACAGAGCCTGATGCACGGGGCTCGAACTCATGAACAGTAAGATCATGACCTGAGCTGAAGTTAGATGCTTAACTGACTGAGCCACCCAGGTGCCCCATATTTTTAAGTAATCTCTACATCCAACATGGGGCTGGAACTTACAACCCCAATCAAGAGTCAGATGTCTTATAACTGAGCCTGCCAGTGCCCTGGTCATGACTTTCAATGAGGTATGTGACACTGACCAAACTTTCACTAAAGCTATTGATATCATACAGGATAGCTTTGTCCGCTGCCCCTGGAAGTGGTCACAGAGAGAGACTCAATAACTCAAATTTATACTTTCTGGACTACAAAACTGAATGACCCAGAGCTCTGAAATTATGCCAAATAATCTGAGTGTAAACGAAGTAGCACTCTCTTGAGAAGCTCCTGTCTACAGATACCCTTCATAGTTTACATTCATATCTGTACTCTCAAGTGACATATCTATTTTCTTAAGTTTTTCCTTTTAAGATGGTCTCAAGTAATTGGTCCTTAATTTTTTAAAGGTTTTAAGAGGCTTTGGCTATGTGTATTTTCCCAAATTCTCAATACAGATTTATAGAAACATACTTCCTGAAAATGACAGGACACAAAGTTCTATAACTACAGGCAGAAGATGAGTCTGACAAGTGCAAGATGCAAGCATAATGAGTTCTGGGGGTTCACAGCCATTTATGTGCAGAAGATCAGTGGACAGTTACTTAAATGATGAAAGATTAACTGTCTTGATTAAAGGTATATTGCTTTTCTAATTTACCTTGTGGAAAGGAGTAGAATAACTTGAAATATGAAGACTACTGTTTTGGCATTGAGCAAACACTCCCTTTAAGAACAAGTTGGGGCCAACCCCTAAAAGGCCCCGGTGTTGAAATAGCAGGCAAGAAGAAAGCCTCAAGCGGTACCCAGCAGCCTGTGTACTGACTTGGGAAATTTTACCATAATCCCCAGGTGATGGAGTGGTGCCCAAGCATTTTTTTTTTAATTCTTACAAAAACAAACCCGATTCTTTCAGTCCCTGCATATTCTAACATCTTTCTGTTACTGAAAGGAAAAAACTAGAAACTCCTTACTATGGCATAAAATGCCCTTGACAACCTGGCCCTGAATCTCATCTTCCACTTTTATCTTTCCTTGCACTCTGGGCTAGAGAGCATTAGAGGGCCTCTTTTACAAGGGCACTAATCCCTCCACGGGCGCTCTATTCTCATGACCTAATCACCTCCCAAGTTGCGCCCCTAATATCATCACCTTGGGGATTGGGATTTCAACATATGAACTTTGCTATTCAGACCATAGCAGCCCACTACCCAGGTACCCAAGTGGTTACCTGGACAATCCTGAAACGCCCTATGCTCCTTCACACTCTTACACTTTGTCTACCGTGTTTCTTCCACCAAGGATAACCAGTCTTTCATCCTTCCCTCCCAGTGTCAGTGATGAGTCTTCTCTACTCATCATTAAAGACCCAATTCAATGATAGCTTCCTTCCTTCACTTTCCTTTGAACCATTTCTGCCTATTGACTATCCTACATTCGAATCCCTCTAAAAAAATGTTCCTGAGACTGTCTCAAATTCCTTGGTGGAGTTCTCACCAAATACATCACTGGGTTTCCTACTTGGTACTAGATGTGGCAGGGTGAGAGCTAGCAATCATTCCAGTGTCTCCTAACAATATCACTCTGCTCTCAGGGCCTCCCAGTCTCCTGGCAAAGCTCATGGAGTAGCTCTACACAGTACTTTGCAAATGGAACAGTCAACCATAGATACAGGACCTGAAGCTAGGTAGGCCATTGAGGACGACTCACTCTCCCTTGAGAATGACAGTTTCCTGGCTGTTGGAAGAGACGTGGAAACAATACTGTAGCATCTAATTGGTCTTGCCTCAACCCCAGAACCACGGACAGTTGGAGCATTGGAACCATGGATGCCAGTGTTGGCACCTTTCTTGGGAAGGACAAAGTACTTCTTCCAGTTGTTCTTACCTAGTGGTATTTGCCAAATTTTAAGGAATTTTGTGAGCTGGTTATTAAACACAGTCACTATTAAAAATTAAAACATATCAAGTTAAATAAAACATTAAAAATAAATGTAATACTTAAAACCCATCAGTTCATAATTATTTTACCAAATTTAATTATTATCTATGACATTGAAATTATTGATGTCTGTTGTATCTGTATGATAGAAATACTATATAATGGTGGATGGCTGTGCCTCTTCCCAATGCCTTTTTCAATCATACTGGTGGCTGGAAGTTGGCCATGGTGGGTGTATTTATACCATGGAAATCAGCAAATGCTACAAATCGCTGCTTCTCCTTCCCCTGCTCCCGCCCCACCACCAAGAGCAGTTGGTGAACATTTACCAGCATACCACTGCAAATGGTCCTTGCCAATTTACCTTGAGTGAACACAACCTGCATTGAGCCTGTTCTAATCATTTTTCATTGTGTCCGGTGGGGATGTCAGGGACTGGCCTCACAAGTCTTATAGGTTGAAATGCAATAGGTTACTAGCAAAGCAGAGTGCAGTGCTTATAGGCCACCCTCTCACTTAGGCTGGTGAGTTGAGTTAAGAACTAATCTGCTCAAGACTGATCTCCCTACAAGCTGGCCTCCAACAACAGGAGGTGGATTCCTGCAATGCTCTGTGGACGAGTTCTGGTCCAAGGCTGAAGCCAATCAATTCTATTCAACCTGAAGGCTTGGACCTCAGACACTTGATCGTGCCAGGCAAGAGGCTGGTACTACCTGTAAGCACAAACACTAAGCTGGTGGGATTGGGCCAAAGTTCTCACATACACTTCAATTGTATCCTGGCTCTTGATCATACCGGGGAAGAAGCTGATGTTTTCCTCATCAGGTGACTTAAAAATCCCACAGTCAAGGGCCCTGACCCTGCAAGACTGTTGATGTGCTACCCCTGCTTTTGGGAAAAGGCAAAGCGGGGTTATCCACCTGCTTCTGCCACCTGTCGTCTCTATGGGTTTCCCTGGCTGACTGTAGCTGCATGCTTTCTGCTTGTCCTTGTTCATAAGACCCTCCCAAAGCAATCGATGCATGGTTCGTTTTATCTACTGATTTACCTATCTACTTCTCTTCGTCTTCCTTGGAGGCAGGGACACATTTCATTCACCTAACACAACACTTCTGAAGCACCCACTATGTGCTCCCTGCTGGGGTAGGCTCTGCATGCAGTGAGGGATAAAGCAGACCTGGCAGCAAGTCAATAGTGAACTGATTTTAATGCTGGTCAGCGACAAAAGCTGGCTGCAATTCACTGATTCTTCTCCATACTCTCACGTGCTTCTCCCTACTTGTGTTTCGACAGGCCTTTCTTCCATATATACCATCAGAATTTTCTCCTAATTGGCCTCTCAGTCTTTAATTCTCTACCTTCTCATTTATTTTAGAAACCGAAGTGAAAATCCTTCTTTATTAGGAAACTGACTCCACCTTTCCTTAGCTCCCATCCTCAGCTGCCTCTTCGATCCAATAAAAACATAAAAAGGCAGTCAGCTCCAGTCCCACAGTCAGACAGATCCCCTTACTGCCCTCAGAACATCACTCACTCAGTCCACAGCTGCACCTTTGTTAGAGCCAATCGCTCACTTGAAACACCCCTCGCCTTCAGCAGCCTGCTTCCTTTTCCTCCTAAGCTCCACTTAAGATCCATTTCATCCATGAAACCTTATACAGCAAACTCTCCTTGGTCTGCACCACTCCCGGTACTCCACTGATCCCTCTAAACTGGATCACATATCTTCATTCATTCATTCATTCATTCATTCATTCCCCCTGGAGATTAAATCCACCACAAGACATAATAAAAAAAAATATATGCAAAGAAAAATCAGAACAAAGGAAAATCAAGATCCAAAGGAATAAGATAATTCCTGGGAAATTTTCATACAGAAGCAGTGCCATTGGGCTCTGAATGTTAAATGAATAGAAGTTGGGTTTTCAGCTCTTATCTTCCTGGTAACCAAAGCAGACCACAAAGCACAGTTACAAGGTTGACAGTGGCCATGAGATAAAAACACAGTACATTCTGAGGAGAAGCAGAATTTTTACTACGGCGTTTGGCATTTCTCCCACAGGTCGTTATACCATTTCTCCCATGGGTCATTACAAAAGGGAACCGTGTGCTCTACATCATTGCTAAGGTTATGGGAAAAATTTCAGAGGGCTGTTTCTCATAAAATGAAAATCAGTTGAAGCAATTCTGCGAGGTAGGCAATAACAGAGTAGTCAATACCAAGTGGCTAATGAATATATGCTGGCTTCTATCTATATTTTTAGGATTATTGCAGGAAGCATCATTAAATCAGAATTGAAATGGGATCACATCATTTATTAGTATTAATCTTCGGCCTTGGATTGTAAGTTTCTAGATGTTATGGAATGTGTCATGAATATATTCTATGTTGGTGGGTCCACAAGTAAAAACTATTATTGTAATACTACATCATTTATGTCTTTCACAAGTGTAGTTTTCCAGAAGCTAGAGGACATGATGAAGTCATCACTCTAATGGCTATGTTCCAACATTTCTCAGTTTTAATTTCAAATACAGTAAATATCAATGTAACTCCTATAAATAAAAGCTCTTTGGTGTCTTCAATAATTTGGAAGAATATATAAAGGGGCCCTCTGACACAAAAATGGGGCCTCCTATTTCACTACATTGGTTACTTACTAAGTATGTATAGAAAAATGTTAAAAATTTACAGTATGTGTGCTTTATTGTTACTAAAGTGAGCATTCTAAAGGGATTCTACAGTGGGCATTGCTACCTCTGTGGCTAGGAGGAAAATGTCAGCTTTATCTAAACTCAGCCCTGGTCATGACATTATTTTTGTTTCTTTTCCTCTTTTTCTATTTTAAAGTTTTTGTTTAATTCCAGTAATTCATACATCACCCAGTGCTCATCCATCACGACAAGTGCCCTCGTTAATCCCCATCACCTATCTCACCCATCCCCTATCCACCTCTCCTCTGATAACCATCAATTTGTTCTCTATAGTTAAAAGTCTGTTTCTTGGTTTGTCTTTTTCCCTTTGTTTGCTTGTTTTGTTTATTAAATTCCACGTATGAGTGAAATTATGGAATTTGTCTCTGGCTTACTTTGCTTAGCATTATACTCTCTAGCTCCTAGCTCCCCAGCTCCATCCATGTCACTGCAAATGGCAAGATTTCATTCTTTTTCTTAAGTCTGTTTATTTATTTTGGCAGAAAGAAACATAAAGAGAGAGAGGGAGGGAGGGAGAGAGAGAGACAGTGCATAAGCAGGGGAGGGGCAGGGGAGGGGCAGAGAGAGAATTTCAAGCAGGCTCTGCACTGTCAACATGAAGCCCAATGCAGGGCTCCAGCTCATGAGCCCTGAGATCACGCCGGAGCCAAAATCAAGAGTCAGATGCTTAACTGACTGAACCACCCAGGTGTCCCAAGATTTCATTCTTTTTTATGGTTGAGTAATATTCAATTGTAATATATATACATATACACCACACTGTCCTTATCCATTCATCAATCAATGGATCCTTGGGTTGCTTCTATATCTTGGCTGATGTAAATAATGCTGCTATACACATAGGGGTACATGTATCCCTTTGAATTAGCATTTTTGTGTTCTTTGGGTAAATGCCCAGTAGTGCGATTGCTGGATCATAGGGTAGTTCTCTTTTTAACCGAGGGACCTCCATCTTGTTTTCCACAGTGGCTGCACCAGTTTGCATTCCTACCAACAGTATAGGAGGGTTCCCCCTTTTCCACATCCTCACCAATACATGTTGTTTCTTGTGTTGTTGATTTTAACCATCCTGGCAGGTATGAGGTGTTATCTCAGTGTAATTTTGATTCACATTTCCCTGATGATAAGTCATGATGAACATTTTTTCATGTGTCTGCTGGCCATCTGTATGTCTTCTTTGGAGAAATGTCTGTTCATGTGACCATGACATTATTCTAATGACATATAAAATGCAGTCTTAAGATTTTCAGGAAAATGAAAATAAGCATGTAAGAACTATAAAAATGATGAAAGGTTTAGGGTTATTTAATCCCAAACTGATTCCTCTCAGCTAAGGACTGCATTCATCTATGTGGGAGAGAGGAAACCCAGAGAAGGGAGCTATTTGGATCCACAAATCCACATCACTTTCAAGGACCGTCTAGCAATTCAGTAAATAAAGATACAACCATGACAAAGAAGAGCTATAGAAGTTGGCAGTAAATAGGGATCACATTTGAAAGTTTGGGAACTTCTGATTTAGAAGACAGGAAGGCTAATGTGATAGCATACACAAAGATATAAGATATTTTCATGAGCAAAATGCTGACAAAATTCTGGCAATGCAAATACGTTCCCCATTCACAAAGAACCATTTAGGTTAAATACAGAGTAAAACTCTGATGGCAAGGGTTTCCAATAGAAATAGTGCATCGGGGATTGTAAGAGATTTTTTTTTTTTAATGGTCTAAGGATGATTCAGGTACAATCTCGGATGGTGACTGGGAGGAGGGAAGCTGAACTAGACTATTCTAAGTATGTTTATTGCCCTGTGCCCTTTTTAACCTTCAACTTCAAAATACTCTGCCTAAGAAACCAGCAGCTGAATTCCCAATTAGGAAGATCCGTCACTATTTCAAAGCCTCAAGAATGGTTAATAGCCTATTCAATTCAAAAGAGGAAACAGGGTTTGGATCAAGTATCTGAAATCACTGGCTATTTCCAGCGAAGGGGATTCCCCCACAAGTGGAAAATGTGTATGATGTGCTCTTGGAGCCTCACTTCAAATTCCAGGCCCAGGCACTACATTCCAGAGCACTGCCTTCAGAGATACCTTCAGCAGGGCCACTCGTTTCATGGCCCACTAAATACAAATGGGCCACTTAGGAGGTGGCTCTACCAGTGTAAAGTCTGGGATCCAGTTAGGGAAGCAAGAGTGAAGTGACGATGCCTCACACTTCTTCAGCTGCCCAGTGCTATATGTACATATATGTATATAGATCTAGAATGTTCACCAACTCAGCTGAATGTTTTTGCAAAAATAGTTTGTTTATGCAAAAATAGTTACTTTGACATCCATATTCATAGATAAGAGCTTCTAAGAGATAGCTTCCGTAGGCTTAATCTCCCATATCCCAAGGAAAACATAGAAAGCACAATAAAACAAAAATTAAACTACACTGACTCATTAAATAAGCATTTGTTAATTGTCTACTTTACACAAAACATTTTGCTAGATGCTGTGTAGACCTACGAGATATGGTACCTGACACAAGGCATTTGTATCCAAGGAAACGATAACAGGGAATTACACAGCTGACAATTTAAATCCAATATTGATTTCTATAAATGCTTTTTACAGTGTCTATTGTTTTGTAATAATGAACAATGCTTGCACAATTAACTAGCATTTTAATAAGAATGATGCTCTGAACTACATGCTTCTAAATGACAAATTTATAACAGAACTTTGAGGGTAGAGGCCAGGTTTTCCACTGCAAACTGCTTGGCCTTCATGGAAAATTTTAAATCATTTCCCTCTTATCATTGCCTTCTAGAGGGCAACTACTACCCTTATTAACCAGACTAAGGTATCTATCTCCCTTTATAAGTTGGCATTACTTTGAATCTGATTAACAGAAACTTTCTGAAGTTTTAGCAATCTATAGGTAAGGCTGTCAAAGAGCATCTTCAATTCAGCTGGAGACTTGGTTTAACACCCTGAATTAAAATGGTAGCTCCTCCTCCTCCAAAAGCCTTCTCTTTTATTTTCACTGACCTCAATGAATTTTGGCAAAGGTGTGGAGATAAATGTTTTCTAAGACATGACTGAACTCTACATCTTAAAAAAAGAAAATAATGGGAAGTTGGAAAAGGCATTTACCCAGAGAGTACAACCTGAGCAGCTAAGGAAAGAATCCCTTGGCTCCCCAAACTGTCCATACCAACTGGTGCAGGAAAACAGAAACTTCAACATCAGAGATTTATTCATTTGGATGACTCATGGTCCCCTATCAAAATGCTCATACCCCTTAGTTATCACATTCAGAATACTCGGCAAGTTATACCTCAGCATAAATCATTTTATCTGGTTCTTTCCACGGGCCATCAGTTTGGGGCACAGGTAAATAGGTTTGGAGGTAAGGCTAAGGTCCGGACCTCTTTCAGGAGGGCAGGCCTGGTTAGGGATGGCAAAGGAATGCCTTGGCAGCAAAGGGCAGTGGGAGGGTGCTGAGTCGAGCAGGCACGGGGAGGATAGGAGACAGGAGAGAGGGAGTCTCAGAGAGAGAGGTGTGAAGGCCTTTAGATGATGAAAACCGCTGTGCCAATGGCACAATTCTCCCTGGCTGGCAAGGTTCGGTGCAACAGTCCTTGAGGTGATTTGCCCACCCCTGGGGAAGATGGTGGACACCGAGGGATAGCAGGAAATACCAGGTCTCATTCCTCATCTTCCCTCCCTTCAGCTGCAGCTATGAAAACGTCTAACTCGAAGTAAAAGTGAAGCAGTTCAAAAAGCAAAGATCCTACCCTCTGGTTCTGAACGAGAAAACTAGCCTGAGAAATGACAGAACGAGGGCCCGGAGAGCCGTTCGCCTCACATGGGGTCAAAAGTTCACTTCACGAACCAGGCCGCTGCCACTGCTTTGACCTAATGTGGAAAGCGTCTGCCCTGTTTCTGGGCCTTCTAAGTGCTGTCAACAGCCCGCACAGCTCCTACAGACAGCCCCTGACAGTGTTACAGCTGTTTCCTCGCCTGCCAAAACCGCTTCAACTTGCAGGGCTCCCTGCATTCTTTTAAATCAGGGCTGGAAGCTATAGCTAACGGTAGATGATTCAGCTCAAGTGTTTTTCATTTTGATGGCAGAACTGTATATTTGCCTAACGTGGAATGCTTCGACACAGAGTCCCCTTTGAGCCACTGTGAGGTGGGTGGCCAACAGGGAGTTCTCTTCTGCTCAGCTTTTACTGTGCTGAACTGAAAAACAAGTTGCTAGGCTTACATCAGGGAAATCAACCATGGTCCCGGCAACGCACGCGCGCACGTGCGCGCGCGCACACACACACACACACACACACACACACACACACAGCAGTATTAAGAAATCCAACATGGAAGGCCAGGAGTCTTTCACTGCTGTACAACTCGTGAGCAGCTCTGTGAGTTCTAGGTACACTCGTACTATGTTTCTGATGCTGCAAATCTGTAAGTTACCTGTTGGAATGTCAGTAACATGCGCTTACTGTCATGAGTAACAGCTTCTTAATATCAAAATTGCCTGTTTTAGATGCTGGTTTATAGTCACATTTCCCACAGTAGAATTCAAGCAGCAAAAATCCAGGGATAATTCTATAACAGAAACTTTTTAACATTCTGTAGTCGGTTTGCAATCCAAGCATGTGGCAAAACCTGATGAACTGTGGTTGCTTTTAGGGAGACAGTAGCTCCTGAATACTGAATGGATTCGTGTTTCCATTTCCTTGACCACATCGCTAGGATGCTGCCAACACAGCAGTCCTCCTATACTAAACACTAGCCTTATTAACTTTCCCCACAAAAATGCTTCTTCCTTTCTGATTTTCATTTTATGTCTCTTTAAATAGTTACAGATAGACTCTTCTGGAATCTGTCTTTTTATTATTTTGAAACATTATATGTCGAAGTAGAAGCTGGCTAGAGCTTATTTCTTTGGTTGGTTGTGTGTTCGGGACAGAAAAGCATATCGATATGTGGACTGGTCCAGCTGTTGTGGAGGATGGAGAGTGATTCCTAACTCATTTTCACTTCTCATTTTGTCTCCCTCATTATCCTAGTTTCACTGAAAAGGATGTCAGGCATGCAGGGTGCTCACAATAAATATTTATGAAAGAAAGAAAGAAAGAAAGAAAGAAAGAAAGAAAGAAAGAAAGAAAAATTGGTCAGTGTTGCCTTTCCCTTCCCCATCTTCCCAATGACCTCCTGTTGACTCTGAAGGTCCCAGAGCCATTCACACATGTTTTCCCCTCTAGCTGTTCCTCTCTGGCTCTGATTTTCTCACAACCATTCCTCTCTACCTAAACTTAATGGTCTTGAGTTTTACTGGGTCTTGCCAAGTAATGGCACCAAATCTGATGATTTGCCATATTTAGTTTGTAATTTTGAAACTTGTAACTTATTCCAAGAATAGTAACTCAAAGCAATTGTCTCCACCTTAAATTAAACCTCATGCATGGGTAGCTTCTCAGTTCTCTCACATGTAGCACAAGTGACCTTTAAATATTCAGGATGCACTGAAAGAATGAAAAAAAAACCTATACAAGCACATGTAGGTGCACGTGAGAGTGCGCGCGCGCGCGCGCACACACACACACACACACACACACACACACACACACACACAGAAGATAGAGATCCTACAGACTACTCTTTTAGGATGATGCAATAATCAATAGTTCCAAACTTTTACACTTAAATGCTAAAGTTATACGCTGAGATACATTTTGCCTCATCTCACAAAACTAAATATGAAAAAGAATAGACAACTCTGAGAAGAAAGGGAAGGCAAAGGGAAACTGTTAGAGTTTTCTTCTTAGTCAAGGGTAATAACAGGAAGACTGAAGAGTACAGAATAAATATGGTTAACAAAACTGAAGTCTAAAGTCAATGGACAATAAACACGATCTCAAACTAATAATGAATTCAAACATTTGAGATCAGTTGAGACCTACCCAAGATCCGGGAAATATTAAATGGATCAGTAAACTACTCGTTATTGCTGAGGATTTTTGGAGGACAAAAACAGGAGATATCACAATGTATGAATAGGTTTAAAAGGTTGATTCTTAAAGCTATACCTTTAATCTCAATCTCCCCCAACCTTCTAGAATGAATTTTTAGATGGTTTCTGAGTACCGAGAAAAGAAACAATAGGTCACTTGATGTCAAGATGGATTCACCAAGAACAAATCATTATAGGAAATGTACGTCATTTCCTTTCATGGAAAGAATTATCTGACTGTTGTTAGGCGAGTGTTGCTCATCTAATGTTTCTCAATTTCAGTGAGACAGTGGTGTAGTCTCTCATATGTTGTGAGTGAAATATATTACTGTGACCTTAATAACTATAAAGATAAGTGAATTCACTGGTAGTTAAAGAAAAGACCCAAGAAAGTTCATTAGAGAATCCTGAACAGCCTGGGGCACAAGCCTCAAGGGCAGGTTACAATGTTTTGAATTTGGTTTTGTATAAAATCTTTGGTAGAGGACCAAAAGAAAAAAAGGAACGCTTATGGATTTATCAAATCCAAGGATGAAAGAAAACTGGTAATGTTGTCATGGAGGAAAAAGATCTCATTAGATTCCGCTAATGGACTAAAGTGAACTAAAATTCTCCAAAATTAATTTGGAGATGTAAAGTCCTGAGTCTGAATTTGAAATTCTCCTGAAAAAGTAGAGGGCACTCTTTACCACCATGTACCACGTCCTGCCCTCCAGCTGGCAGTCTGTGTTATCAGAGAAGCTTCCCTGACACCCCCAGACACTGCATCAATATGATCAGACACTGGGCATCATTTTGATTTTGAAGTTGAGATTCAAGGAAGACCGGAAATTATTATAATGTTAAACAATGAACACTTGAACTCTGACAATCTTAGTCTCCCTGACTCACACCTCTCTGGCAACGATAGAAATCCTGGCAAGGATAAAAGACAAGTTCAGTCCCTGCTCAGAAGATTGGCCCTGAGCCAATGGATTGCTCTTCCTGGGAGATTATAACTCACAGTCAGGGGCAGGTGGGTAACCACAAAGTGTGATGGATATGGATGTGGGCTAGGGTGGGAAAAAGAGGCAATGGGAGACAACTCCAGGGGAGGGCATGCTGACCCATTTGTCTAAGCTCATGATCTTGTTCTTTAGTTAGTTGTGGTTTCTGTGTGCCACGGAAGAAGTCTATGAGAGCAAGTCAAGTCTCTGTTTCTTTAAAAGAAACAGCAGCAAAAGCTATCCCCTAAAGTTCATATTCCCATCTGAAAGAGAAGGGAGCCAAACTTTTGCCACTAAACAGGAAGACCAGGCAGTTGTGTTTGCACAAGGTTCCCAGGGAGGAAGGAGGAGGGATCTGGACTAGTGATAAGATCACAGCTCCCAGCCTGAGTGGCTTTCCCTGACCATTTCTTTGGTCTTGGGAGTTCTGGACCAGAATTCAGATCCCTTCTGGCTTTGACAAGGGAAAAATAAAACCAAAAACAGAAAGGGGAAAAGAAAAAGAAAACTTTCCCAAGTTAACGATCTCCTTTCCCCCTCATTCCTTCTGTCTTTAGTCCATCCATCCCCTGCCATGATTTGGAGGAGAAAAAACTATTTCAGTAAGATCCCTAAATATTCCCACCTCTGCAGCATCCCAGCCTTACAGACCATCCTCAGGAAAGCATAACACCTTCATGGGGTTTGTTTCTGGCTTTTGTTTTGTATTCATTTGTTCTCAAATTACACATGTTTTCCAACGTATTCCAAATAAAAGAAATCTTGTTTAAAAATTTGGCTTACTAGACTTAAAAATAAGCCCAGGCAGAGTTCATTTCATCCACAAGATCCATTTTTTAATGTGCACTCACCTTGAGGTTCAGTGTTAGAAATGGTGAGACTGACCTCAAGTATCAGACAACAGCTCAATATTTTGCCCCTCTACCCTTTTCCCTTTCCATGTTATTTATAAACCATTTCTCCAACAAACTGACCTGCTGTACCCAGTGCCACGTGTTTGGGCTTTTTTTAGTCATACATTTTGCACCTTCATTCAGCTTTGGCCGTAGTCCCAGGCCTCTGGCTCAGATGTGCTTCATGGCCTGGCAAGAAGGGCCCTTTGAGGTCAGTGAGGCCTTGGTAAGGAGGGGTGAAGATCAGCGAGTCTGGAAAGACACACTAAAGACACTGAAGGCCAGAGGGACAAGTTGCTCTTAGATTTTGACTTCCGTTATGTTTCCATGCAAACTGCAGCAACTCAGGCCAAAGGTTGGTGAAGACAAGGGAGCTTTGCATAGTAAATTCTCCTAAAAGCACACATGACATTCTTTTCACCTTCATCCTGTAGATCCCTGAGTCCACCTGTCCTCCTCTGTCACTGAGGCAACTTCCATGTACCCATATGAAGAGGCCCAGCCATCAAAAAGTTAAGCCCATTTCTTAAGAAGTAAGCTTTCTGATGTCACAAAGCCCATCACTACTGGACACAGCCTCTTCAGCCGACAGGTATACTTGCCTATCAGAAAGCCTGGCACCCTCCAAAGTTTGCACCTCTTCTTTTCTTCTAAACGTTTTGCCAAAAATTCTTAAGTTGTGTGGAAGAGAGATAGGAGGCAGAGGTGGATTGGGAGGAAAGCCAAGTGGGAGCAGAGAAGGCAAAGGGGGAGGAAGAAAGGATCCCACCAGACTGAATGACTTCTGGGCTCTCTTTCTTTAGTTTTATAACAATAATAGCTTATATCTATTGAACGTTTATGTGCCAGGTAGGCTTGAAAGTTCTTTACATGTATCAACTTATTTACTCCTCGTCATAACCCTGTATGCTAGGTGCTATTATCCCCTTTTACATGAGGTAACTGAGGCACAAAGAGGTGAAAGTGGTAGAAACAGGATTCAAATCCAGTCTGTTCTCTGCATCACTCTGCTTTATCACCTCCATGTTACATGGACGCCTGTAATACTGGGCAGGTGAACATTCCAGGTTTAGACAACGTTCTCTCTCTTTCAGCTTTACTAACTCTGCCCCTCCTTTTTTTTTTCCAAGTTTGTTACAAAGATTACATTGGTACATTTATTTAGTATTTTATTCATCAGAAAAATGAAGAGATGGTTATTGCTCGGAATCCTGAAACTTCAAATGGTCAAAATTTGGGGGAAAGAGTTTTTTAAATTTTGATTGTAAACAGGTAAGCTGTGAGAACAGTAATAAACTGAAAAAGTGTGCAGCAAAAGGGGGCAGGAGGGTGTGTGGCTATAATTCTTAAACACTGCAAGCTTGCCAGTGCTTAGCCGTAGGAAGGAAGCACAGGAAGTTGTAAGGAACATTCCAGGATCGGGGTTGGATAATGACAGACTGCCAGGAACTCAGCCTTCATCTATCAAGTCAGATGTACCCTGCACCCGAAAACTTGAGATCACACACACATAAAATGAAATTAAAAACAAGATGTCATTCTTTACATAGACATTTTTGTTTTATGAAAGGTGTAATCTAGGATTTCTTTGAACTATGCTATGCCAGGGTAGTGCTTATCTGTAGGCTGTTTAGGAACCAGAAGAATCATGAGAGAAAACCAGGTTGAAGGAATTCTCTCATTGGAGTACCTGTCAGAAAGGAAGGCAAGCATCATTCATGCAAGCCAATGGAAAAACAAGATCCAACCAACAGAGACTTAATTTTGATTAACATGGTTTTCATGTAACTATTCAGTGGCTTCAACTGTTGTACAAATCAAGGTACAGCTCACAGGCCAGAGAAGCCAAAGGAATCTTTTGGATAAGACTATTTAATTGAGCCATATATGTAATGTTGTCCTGGGTTTACAAGAGCAACTGAGGCTCACATTTTATTTACCTCACCAAGGTAGCAAAGTTTAAAAATGGCGGGAGGGTGGTACCTGGGTGGCTCAATCAGTTAAGTGTCTGACTCTAGATTTTGGCTCAGGTCATGATCTCACGGTCATGAGATCAAGCCCCAAGTCAGGCTCTGCACTGAGTGAGGAGACTACTTGGGATTCTCCCTCTCCCTCTCCCTCTGCCCCTCCCCTGCTTGCTCATTTTCTCTCTCTCTCTGTCTGTCTCCCCCCCCCCCGCCCCCGCCCCGCCTCAAAAATAAATAAATAAACGTTTAAGAATGATAGGAGGTCAGGAACTGGAATCCAGATCCTAAGTACTATTGTTTCCAGTGGGTCTAGAATTCACAACAAATTCTCTTATGTACATAGATACGTATTGTCTTTTCTATCATTACAGGGAAAAAAGGCATCCAGGTAAGTGTGTGTGTGTGTTTGTGTGTTTGCGTGTGTGTATGTGTATACACATCCCAGTAAAGAAATTAAATAGGCACATCCCAGTAAAGAAATTAAATATTTCAATAATAATGATCACATATAATGGTAAGAAAAACATCAGCCAAATGAAATCTTGTATTGTTTATGTTCCTTAAGAAAAAAATTATATGGCTAAAAAAATCACTTACCAAGATATTAACAATCAAGGATAAAAGAAGAATGAAAAACCACAAAAGGGGTAAACTCATGCTGGTATATCAGTCATGAAGGATCTTGTGGGGGATGAGATACACACACACACACACACACACACACACACACACACACGCACAGTTTATATCAGTTCTTGGCCTAGGAGTTCCAATCTATCTGCTGGTTAATATAGCTAACTACTTAGTTTCATCAAAGCTTGCAGGATATGTGGATTCTACCCTGTGATAGCCAGTCTCAGCTTTGCATCGGCACTGTGGCTTCTGCTGTTCTCGCCTCCTACCCAAACTTCCCCACCTGTTCCTCTGCTAAGCAATTCTGGATGCAAGAGTATTAAAAGTGAGGTATGGGGATTGTGCGGAGATACGCTGATGATTAAACATTCATTAAAGTTGAATGATTTTACTATGAGTATAGTACCAGGAGACTTAATTTCATTTCCCATGAAAGTTATAATTTATTACTCAGAAGACTAAACAATCACTGCATGGGGGTAGCATAGCACATTAAAGGAACCTACAAGGGCTTGCCGTCAGCCACACCTGAGTTCTAGTTCTGGCTTTGCCCCTTGCTGAGTGATGTACCACAGTCTTCTCAAACTCTCTTGACCTCAGTGCCTCATGGGTAAAAGAGAGCTACTTCAGGTATCTCACAGGATCTCAAAGGGATGCAAGGTGAACACATTGCTGCCTAAGTGTCCATTACACTGTAAATGCTGAATTCGCATCAGTACCTCTTACCTGGTGACTGGAGGCTTCTAAACTGTAAGGATTAAAAAAAAAACTTTCTTTCCTTGCAAGATTTGAGAAACCCAAAGATTAGGAGAGGTAGGGATGAACCACCTTCTTTGGCAAGAGGTGGAATTTGGATAAATGATAGAAGAAAGAACTGGGGAGAAAGAGGCAAAAATATCCCAAGGATAATCTTTTCCTGGTAGATTTCTGAAACCTGGAAAAAACCCATAAAGAGATGCAGGGGTCTTCATAAAGCTCTGCTCTCAATGTAAGTTGTGTGTCAACAGTGTCCAAACAGCTTGAGGCTATCCTAATGATTTCTCTCATAGCTGTGGTCTGTGGACACCCCTGTGGGGACTGCGTTGACTCCCTGTGAGCTCACCTGTTTAGACTGGTCAACCCCCGGTGCTCGCATTTAAATATTTTGCTGCTTGTCAGCACCTCCACTAGAGGGCAGCAGGTGGAAAGAAGAGGATGTCAACATGGATTATTAATGTAGACACTTGGCAATAATAGCTGTCAAGGTGGGGTGCCAAGCACTAGGGGTACAAGGGGACAAGTTAATGGAGTGGAAAAGATGAGAGCCTGGGTAATTATTGGTCTTCCGTTTCTAAGTGAAGCCATGGGTAGCAGGAGAAGGAGTTCAGCATTAGTAGGAAGTTGGAGCAAGGTTTCCCAAACCCGTAATTTTTAGATTCATGTTCAAAGTTTTCCTAGAACAAACACAAACATATAACATTAAAATAAATTTCAAATCACTCTAGATCTTCTGCATTAGATTCTCTAGGTATAAAGTTTATGAATCTGTATTTTTCAAAAACTTCCCAGCTTATTCTGAGTAATAGCCACGATCGGTTCCCTAAGGATGTCGGAGGTCCCTTCCAACTCTCAGAAGACTAATTTCACTAACAACAAATATGCCTAAAGCAACCTTGAAAATAATGGTAACTTGTGTATCCCTCTAGTAACCTGTTTTTAGAGACAAAAGGGGCAGAAGTAACTGAAATTGCTAGTGTGGACCACCATTTACAGTTTTCAGAGTGCTATGACAGACACATTCTTCCTCAACCTTTTAATCCTCACAACAAGATTGTAAATAAAAAGATTTTAAAACCCTGCTTACAGTTAGGGAAACCAAGTTCTAGCTAGGCTGCCTTATGGTGGTAAGTCTAGAAACAGTGCCTGTTGACTACAGTTCATTCTGTTCCATCAGAGTGCTGTGCCTTTTCAGTTCTGTTCTTGACCTGGATTTACCATCTTTTCATCAAATGATTTAGTGGAACTCTAAGAATGATGGCCAAGTCTAAGTTATATTCAGAAGAGAAATGGAGACAGTCTTAAGAGAAAGCTGGGATGGCAAGGCCAATAGACCATCTCTAACTGTGTCTTCCGGAGCTCTAGGAAACAGAAAGAAGTGAACGGTGACAATATGTGAGTGAGAAAGATGGATGAGGGTACATGAATCAGAGCCCATGCTTCTGTGGTTGGCCTGCCACATGAAAGAGCAGAGTGATTTCATAGAGGCCTTATCTCAATCTAATTCATACATTTCAAAATCTTTCTGCTACTGACCTTTCTGTCAAGAGGGTGCCATTCTGCATGCACCTAAAGACATTTCCAAATTTTCAATGTTTCAAAATAGATTTTCAAGTGGATTCCACCAACTAGGTCACTTGCTCTCAAAGCGATCTATGGAAGAATGCACAATGGAGCAGGAGTTTGCATGTTGGCCCCACTCCTGCCAGTAACTGCTGGAATCTTGGGGAAGTCACTTAACCCTTTTGGGCCTGGGCTTCCTCTCCAATAACCAGAGAGAGGGCTGGTGCTGCAGATTCCAGACAGACCATGAGAATAAGTTTAGTGTCAAATGATTTTAGATTGGTGTCTAACATTTAAAACCAAGGAGATTCATATAAAATATTGATGGCCAACCTTGGGGAACACTCCAACAAGGAACAAATGAAATGGTTTCCTATGGCCCCTTCCAACATATTAGACAATTATTTTTTACTATTACAGTCTTTCATCTGCCTCACCCACCCACATACCCTCTGCAAACACCTCCTCCCCCCGCCTTCCCCCCCCTCCCCACACACCTCCTGTGAAGGAAAGCCCCAGGACAGTAGGATTTTTTATCTTTCTTGTTCACTGGGGCACTCCAATGGTGCCTGGCACCTAGTTGGTGCTCAAAAAATATTTGTTGAATGAATTCATGGTAACTTTGTGAAAAGTAGTTTTTGTTTTCAAATGAGGGAAGCTAAAGACAATCCACTCAATCCAGAAATAAGACACGAATATATCTAATAAATCCCTGATTTATCACAATACAGACTTTGTTTTCATGGGCTGCTAAATAAGGACTATCAGTATATATTAATTTATGCCTATATGGTGTGTTTCTCATACATATAGTCAAATTGAGACTAAAAAATAACAATGGTGAAGTCACAAGGATTCTGAATGTACTATAAGATCCACCTGTCAGCTGTTTGTTTCACTTGTAATGCTTAAAGAAGCAGCATGGCATGGTTATTCTAAAGGCATGTGACAGTTCAGTATGTGGAATGTTCCATATTAGTGTAAACTTAAATATGAAGATTGATTTCTCTGGTGGTAAAAGGCAGGTCTTAAGACTGATGAAATTTAATCTCACACCAATTATATTAATTTCAACAGCTGGCTTTGCAGTTACCATACTCTCCCATGCTTCTTTTAATAAATGCTCATGGATGTCTTCCTGTTCGCTCCACCAGCCTTTAATTCTCAGAGCGGTAGAGGGAGAAGTGACAGGAAGCATTTGCTGGAAGCAGTCAGATGTGACTGTGCATTCATGAGGATTTGTTAGCTGATGTTTAAGTCACTGCGCTCCTCATAAACAAGCATGAGTGACAGGCTTTAAGGGTAATCTTCCAAAACAAATGTGACTCATAACCATTAGTGCAGCACATGCTACAGTTAACAACTCTTGTTCTATCTAACCTATGAGTACCTCTGGAGCATGGAATAGGCAGAATCACAGGAAAAGTTTAAAGGGGAAAGAAGTTGCAGCCTTTAATGCAAATGTGGCTACACCAGGCACACCAGCCCTTAGATGGACTTTCCTCGTCAGTGACAATTTTATTTAGAACACCGTAGAAATTTGGAAATTCTGGTACTTTCATGATGGTTAACCCAATCTCCTTGGTACAGAATTATTTCTGTCGAAATACACAATGTCAGATTTAGCGTTTCAAACAGGTGTTTATGTTGCTAAGAATGTTTGTTTTTGAATCAATAGACCTAAAATTATAAGCTTCCTGGTGTTCCTTGCGAGTGTTTCTGACATTTGTGCCCTCCTTAAGGAAACCTGGGTTGGAGTTTGGGGCTTTATAATTTTTATTTGATTGTTTGATATGGTTTGCTATCATTTAGCAAGTATGGAAAAAAAAAGATGGGAAAATAACAGGTGTCTGTAACCATTTCAATTCTTAAGTTGCTCATTAAGATTTCATATCACTTTATAAGTAGCCCTAAAAATGATAATACCTTAATCTGTGTTGCATACTGACTGTTGGCAGGCACCTTAAATACTTCTAGCAACACTGCACAAATTTATGACATTGTATGAAAAAGAATTAGTCCATCTGTAATTACTATCACAGAGCTTCAGCTGTAGAGTCCAACTAGTTTTCTATGGTTTGGGTCAAAGGCAGGCCTTTCTTTCCTGGGACTCCCACAATATTTTGTGCATGTTATATATACACATTCATTTTGGAGGTCTCCATGATCTTTTTCTTCTAACCTCTTTGTTTACTTGGCAAACCCTAAAGCCTCTAAGTTTATTTATTGGTTTCCAGCACCTGCCCACCCCCCAAATCTTAGATGAATGAACGTATGAATCAGTGAAAAGGTAAGAGATGTACTGTAACCAAACATGTAAATTTTTTATTTTTATTTTTTTTTATTTTTATTTTTTTTTTAATATTTTATTTTTAAAAGTACTTAAACACACTTTCTATAATTTGACTCCCACAACAATCCTGGCACTATCCGTTCAACAAGCAATCACCAGATCTGGAACAGTGGTTCTCAATGGGTGTCCATTTGCCCACCCCCAGGGAATGCTTAGCAATGTCTGGAAATGTTTTGGTTGTTACAACTGAGGGTAGGAATGCAGCTCCTACCACCTACTGGGCAGAGGTCAAGAACGCTGCTAAACATGCTACAATGCATAGGACACCTCCCACCACAAAAAAAAAATCACCTGGCTTACAATATCAATAGGCCAAGTTTGAGAAACCCTCATCTAGGCCCTCCATCTCTGAAAACTAGTATAACTCTATGTTCTGTGAGCTCCTGTCCAACAATATTTTTCTGATTAAGTCTATCCTGTAAGAAATTACTCAGTATTATCATATCAAACGACCTCTTGCACTCAATCATCTTCCTCAAAACATAGAAACAACTAACCTTGCATGGGAATAGCAAGTTCATGGTTAGATTCCTAATTGCTGGGTCAGGATGAATGTTTGGTTTGCTAACTCTGTTCTTTTAGAAAAGACAGTTGGGTGTAGTTAGTACCTGGATACCTCCGTGCATCTCAATAGGAATGAATTCAGAACATTCACCAGTTCAGCTGTTTCTTATGATCAGAGCTCCTAGGAGGATAGCTAGAGAGGCCTAGGTGGATTTAAATATCAGCTGTTAAAAAAAAAACTTCAGAGTCAAAATGCTGGCAAGTGAATTCCATGTTTTGCATTTGAGAAAACCATACCTGAGTGAGTGGGAGGGAGCAGGAAGTGATGGCGCTAGAGAGAACTAGAGAGAGAGTGAGAAAGCCCTTTTGTTTGTCACAACTGAATATCTTTCTATAACTTCCAACAATGATTCCCTGACTTATTGGGTGTAGTGAACAACATATCTGGATCCTTTATAACTCAATCTCCAGCAATAAATTATAGTTTTAGTAAGCATCAATTCCAGCAATGCAGAAGAGCATAAATCAGGGAGAACAGAGGAGTCTTAGAGATCACATTACTCAGATTTTCTGCCTATTTTTAATTTTCTGAATTATTTATTCACACAAAACATACCTGGAAACCTACTCTGTAAAATCAAAGTGTTATTACATGAAGCTATGTTTGAACAAGAATAGGGCACCAGAGTCCTTGGCAAGTTAGCTCCATACTCCCACATCTTAACCCCAGCCCTCTCTGACCTATTAATTCATCCTACTTTGGGATAATTATAATTGGCATAGAGCACTTTTTGTTTGAATGTTTATTTTTGAAAGAGACAGAGAGAGAGAGAGAGAGATTGGTAGACAGAGAAGGAGACAGAGGATCCAATGCAGGCTCTGCACTGACAGCAGAGAGCCCAATACAGGCCTTGAACTCAAGGACCGTGAGATCATGACCTGAGCCAAACTAAGACACGTAACTGACTGAGCCACCCAGGCGCCCTGGCATGGAGTATCAACCTAATTGCCCCCGTTCTCCTGTTTAAAAAAAGTTTGTTTATTGAACATGAGTCGAGGAGAGGCAGAGAGAGACAGAGAGAGAGAATCCCTAGCAGGTTCCACATTGTCAGGATTGAGACCAATGCGGGGCTCAAACCCAAGAACCAGAGTTCGTGACCTGAGCTGAAGCCAAGAGTCAGACGTTTAACCGAATGAGCCACCCAGGTGCCCCTGTTCTCCTTTGGAACTAAAGAGGAGATTAGCCTTTATGGAAAACCTAACTCTTCCAGGTAACTATGCCACCTACTGAACATGCTATCTCATTTCATTCTCATGGATAATTTTATGAGCAAGGATTATTATCTTTATGTTTTAAGATGAGAAATGGAAGTGCTGAGAAGATCATTTGCTTAGATTGACAGAATTGATACAGGTTGAGCTGAAATTCATACATGCATATGTTTGGTTCCGAAGTCTATTTTTACGGTATAATATTTTACCACACTATATAAACAGATTTGGTTATAGCCCTCCTCAAGATGATACACTTTAAAAGCAAATATCTTGTCACTGCCCCTTCATTACCCTCAGACTAAACATCACTAGTTCCTTCCACATGATTTCAAGGATCTTCACCAATAAGTCTGTTTTGTACTGGTTTGTCAATATCCTTCTTAAATCTTGATGTCTGCAGCTCACCAGATTATTCTAGATATCTGTGGCCATTGCAGAGTCAAGACTGGTAATTTCCTTGTTCTGGACTCTCTATTTCTAATTAAAGCAGCTCCTTGGCAGCCACATCATAACAGGTTAGTTACACTATACTTGCAATGAACTCAATAACCAAGTCTTTCACAAAGGACTTGCTGTAAGCCAAGAATCTCACTGCCTTTATTTGTGAAGTTAATTTTTTTAAACCTGGACAAAGGACTTTACATTTATCCCCATCAAAGTTTATCTTGGTAGTTTTGGCTCCCAACTGTAGGCTGTTGAGATACTCTGGATCCTATGTCTGTCCTACAGCACGTTAGTTATCTTTATTTAGCTTTGCATCATCTGCAGATTTGATTAGCCTGTCTTCCTTGTCTGCACTCTAGGACATTTATTTAAAAAACAAAAGTCCAGAAGAAGAAGGCCTATCACAAAGGACCTAAGATAGGGCTTGGCAGGAGGGAATCTGTTCCACAGTACCACATCCATGTCTAAGAAATTATAGAAAAAATAGTTTTCAAGTTGAAAGGGACAGATTAGGCATTTTTTCTCTGAAAGTTCTATTAATAGATAGGCAACTGAATTTAGAGAAATTAACAACTTTTGCACATAACCATAGTGCTGATTACTGATTCATAAGCAGGGTTGCTGATTGTTAACTTTTTTTTTCTATCACATCATTAGATGGGATCACTAATGGCCAAGAAGACATCTCAAATTTGTTTCTAATAGTTTATTGACACAATTTTCTTTTCTGACAACTTGTCCCTTTCTCCTAAAACAGCAACACAAAAAGAAATTCCAGTGAACTGAAGACTCTTGTTCTTATAAGCTTGGTTTCACTTTCACTGACTTTTATGGACAAATTCTATCAGAAAAAAAATGGCATAAGAACAACGCTCACCCGACATAAGTCCTATATGCAAAATAGGGTCTATTAATCCTATGAAAGGTAAAACTTTGGGTAAGGAAGTGTAGATTTAGAAGCAGGCAAAAGAATATGGCATGAAAGTGTCTGTTGTGTGTAGCATAACTCTATAGACCTGTTAGGAGAGAGAGGAGACTGCTTCCCTTTACTTGGATAGCTTCTGGATTCATAAAAAAATACGTGAATGATACAGAAGAGAAAACCCAGAGTTGATTTCATAAGCAGTCCTTGTACCTCCCTACAACAATGGGGGTAGAGCCTTGTGGGTAAAGGACTGGACAGCAGGAGACAGCTGTTCAGTGACCCAGGAGGTACTTTTCATGGAGTTTTTTTCCAAAGGGTAAGAGGTGGTTCCTGTCCCCATAAACTTTGGCTATTGATTTAGCTTCAGGAGGAGATGCCCAGTTGCTTTGAGAAAATTACCCATACCTCATCAGAAGCTTTATATATATATCTGATAATTTATACATATAACTTATACCAGAAGTTATATATTAATTATATTATATTAACTATATTATATATCATATATATCATATCAGAAATGAGGTCCAACAGTGAAAGTCTAAGTACTACATTAAATGTAATTAACCTGAATCTAAAGGATTTACTGAAGTAGCTCATGGCATCACCTCCTGTCTTTTTGACGTAATATAACCATGGTTCTTTCATAGGCTGATCAGGTAAACCAGCAACTTCCAGGAATCAGATGAGATCCCTACAGAGGCATTACAGTTAGATAGTCACCAAGAGAATCCTAGGACACGACAGGCAGTGTAGTATGCACTCTGGCTTGGACTCTCACTTTTGCCCTCATTAGCTTTGTAAACTAGGTATGAAATTATTCTTGGTGTTCTTCCCTAAGGGTAATATGGAAACTTCTTCTTAGCATTGCTGTGAAGATTAACCGAGGTAGTAATATAAGGGACTTAACACTGGAACCACTAACAAGCTTCTATATAATTATTGCAATAAATTTGTTTTAATTCTGTCTTTCCACATCCCTAATTCACCTAAGTGACTAACCTGGGGACCTGCCCTCATTCCTCTTGACATTGTGTCTGCCACACAGCAAATGCTCAATAAACGCTCACTGAACTGAATTGACTTGCCCAGTATTAACTACCAGCAGCAGATTCAACTCATGCCAGACCCCTTTGCTGACTTGGTCAGATTTAATTTAATTAAAAATACAAGAAGTAGAGCACTAAGGTTTTTATCAAACTTACCCTCTGAAGACTCATTACAAAAACTGTAAACAGAATAGTGTCTCATTTAGTAAAAGCTTATGCTGTAATGTCAATTCTATTGTTGAAAACACCTTAAATATTAGAATGCTCTTATCGACAGTGTTCTGAAGGCATTATTACAATTATCTTTAGCTTTCAAAACTTCCTTGTGCAATTGAAATGCTTCTTTTAGGCATATATTCTTACAAATCAAATTCTGCACATATCTGTTTGTTTATTTAGGCCTCAAGGTTTGCAGTCACTCACTTCAAAGCCAATAATAGTTACCTTATTGAATATCTGTTTTTCCCATGGAATCTCAACAGGTGGTCTATTTGTGTTACTTCCCCAATGATTTTAAACAAGTTATTTTCCTTCTATTTAACAGATGAAAAAACTGAGGCTCAGAAACTAATAATCTACAAAAGGCTTTGGAGCAGATGTTGCCAGTCCTTTGCTGATGTAGATCCCTTAACCAATTTTTACAAATGTTTATTTATTTATTTTGAGAGAGAGAGAAAGCCCACGTGTGGGGAAGGGGCAGAGAGAGGGGGAGAGAGAGAGAGAGAATCCCAAGCAGGCTCCGTGATTGGTGCAGAACCCTACGCAGGGCTCTATCCCACAAACCGTGAGCTGAAAACAAGAGCCAGATGCTTAACCAACTGAGCCACCCAGGCTCTCCCTTAACTAGTTTTGTGCACACAGATTCCCTGTGTGCCTTCACTCTGGACACCCGGCACCTGTGTCTTTGCAGCCCTCAGGCTGCTGGAGCCATCTTGATCTGCCCTTGGAGAACTGATAGTGTCTAGGAACTTACATCCACCTGGGTCAGCCCTTAACCACCAAATGAGGGCTGATCTGGACAACTTGAAACACTGCTTCTGGACGGGAAGGTACCAGATACCACCCTAAACAGTCACCTCACAGTACTTGATATTGCACCCTTGCTTGCTTTTGATTTTTTTTTAAATTTCTCTATTTTATTTCCCTACTTCCCTGTCAGCTTCTTCCTGGAACATTTTCTAACAATTCACTTTCATTTAAATCTTTGTCTCAACTTCTGGCTTCTGGGAAACTCAATCTTTTTTTTTTTTAAGTTTATTTTTTGAGAGAGAGAGAGAGAGAGAGAGAGAGAGAGAATCCCAAGCAGGCTCCATGCTGTCAGTGCAGAGCCTTACGTGGAGCTCAGTCTCACAAACCGTGAGACCATGACCTGAGCTGAAATCGACAGCTGAACATTTAACTGACTGAGCCATGCAGGCAACCCTGAAGAATTCAATCTTAAAAAAAATCACGTGACTCATAAATGGCAGAGCTGCATTTCAAACCCAATTCTGACAAAGTTCAAGATCTGAAATCCCTACCTTAAACCACTTCTCCTCACAATGAGAGAAGAAACAGGAGTCTGATATGATTGGTACAGAGATTTGCTTGCTGATCCTTTCCTCCAAGCACCTCTGTACGTTCTCTGAGTACCAGCCAAGCCACATGACCAGCCTCTTCTCTTCTTGGCAAGTTCCTCCACAGTGTCTCTCAGCCTCTGACAGTGTAAGCCTCTGGCTGATGGCTGCTGCCCCAAGGAAGTGATAGCCATGGGCAGGACCACAGCACCAGAGGGACACCTTGCATAACCAAATCAGATGAAAATCAAACTGGACTCCTGTCAACTAAATGCAGAAATCAATCAGTGGTCTATGCAGTATCTACTGAATGCCACTGTGGGCTCAGTGGCAGCCAGTCTCTCATTACAGCTTGGAATTTCAGTCCTTTCCTTCTATCTTCCGGTTTAAGGCATCAGTTGACTCTCCCTATATCAGAGGCTCTGACTTTGGGTTCATAGCAATCCACTCCCAACCAACATGTTGGAAAAATCACCCCCTAAATTCCACAGGGAAGAGTTCTATTTTAGATACATCTCATGTTAATGAAAGTGTTTAATATTCTTATTTTTCATGAAGTTAAATTTTTTAGACCTAGGAATACAGGTTTTTAGCACCCATTCATGGAAATAAGACAGGTCACACAGGGAGTAGCTACACTTTTGCCTTTCACACCCACAATGGCTATAATAAACATGAGTTTGACATACAGATATAGCCAAGGTATGCACAGAAATTAATCCAGCTCTTTTATTCCTCGATCAGAGCTTTCCAGGAAGTCAGGCTTAATGATAGCTGCGAAGAGTGAGAATGTTAGTCAACCGTGCTTATGAAGTTCAGAGCAAACATCCAGAGAATATGGTGCTGGCATGGTTCACACAGGCAGCTGGGCACAGACATACACAAGCCAGGCCTGTCAGAGCATGGCCCCTTGGGGACTTCGCTGCATTCTACTCCTTGCTACATCTGACCAAACCGCCTGATGTGGAGCAGGGCTCTCTGATGGACTCCTGTCCATTTCCCTATTCCCTTGCTATCTGCACAACACATTCTTCCATCACCAGCTATTGTTCAGAACAGCATAGTGCCTCTTGCTCCAACCAAGGAAGCAGCTGGGTCAATGGCTGAGCAGAGGAGAAGGGAGGGTAGGTCCTAAATGTTAAGAAGCCACAAAATGGTCCTTTCCTTTAAAAATGACCTCTTGTTAGATGCTGGCAAGGATGTGGAGAAACAGGAGCCCTCTTGCGCTGTTGGTGGAAATGCAAACTGGTGCCCCTCTGGAAATCAGTGTGGAGGCTCCTAAAAAAAATTAAAAATAGTACTACCCTATGACCCAGCAATAGCACAATGAGGAATTTATCCAAAGGATACAGGAGTGCTGATGCACAGGGGCACAAGTACCCCAATGTTTATAGCAGCACTTTCAACCAATAGCCAAATTATGGAAAGAGCCTAAATGTCCATCAACTGATGAATGGATAAAAAAGATGTGGTTTATATATACAATGGAATACTACTTGGCAATGAGAAAGAACAAAATCATGCCATTTGCAACAACGTGGATGGAACTGGTGGGTATTATGCTAAGTGAAATAAGTCAGGCAGAGAAAGATATCATATATTTTCACTCACATGTGGAACTTGAGAAACTTAACAGAAGACTGTGGGGGAAGGGAAGGGGAAAGAAAATAGTTTCAAACAGAGAGGGATGCAAAACATAAGAGACTCTTAAAAACAGAGAACAAACTGATGGTTGATGGAGGGGCAGGGGAGAGGGGAAAATGGGTGATGGGCATTGAGGAGAGCACTTGTTGGGATGAACACTGGGTGTTGTATGTAAGCGATGAATCATGGGAATCTAACCCCAAAACCAAGAGGACACTGTATGTTAGCCAACTTGACAATAAATTATATTTAAAAAAAAAACACGAAAAAAAATGACCTCTTGTTTTGGGGGAGGCCAAGGCTCTCCAAAATATAGTGGCCAACATCACCAATTCGATCTCCAATGATGTGAATCTAGTAATTCTTACACATAGCATGTGGCTATCAAGAAGTCAAATGCTCTAAACATTATTTCTCATTCCACAAATTTGCAAAGTTTTACCAAATGATTAGACAATACACAAAATACCAGTTTTTATTCATATTCAGAGACTAAGAAACTAAGGATTTAAGCAGTATAACTTTGAATTTTAATTTTTGAGAGTTTCATGCTTTAAGATGGGTTCTCACTGGAAAATTGGAAAGACCTGATATTTAAGGAAAGGAGCTGGGAAAACTGATCTAGCTATCCATATAATCACTAGTCAGAGTTTTCGTAATCTAAAGTTCAATGTCCAAAGGGGCAGAGAAAACTTGGATTTGGGATCTGCAGGCCTCATCATACCTCTCTATGTCTGTCAATATTTGAAATGATTTAATCAGGTAGGTGGGGCACAGATAAACGTGGTGTCTATCTGTGGGGGTTGGTGCTGGGTGACTGGTTCTTTCAATGCAGGATGGTAGGCAGTGGCTGGTGCATGGGGTACAGAGTTCAGTCACTTGGGAAAAGGTTGACAAGACTTAGGAAGGGCATCAGCCTCTTAGACATTGGTGTGGAGGACAGATTTCTGACCTTGATGGCATCTGAAGTATATAGCAGAATGAGATCATTCCATCCACGGAGAAAGCCCATAAATCAGGGCTTAGAGTAGGACACATGGATGCTCTGGGCTTCTTTGAAGTCACTGGGTTCTAGCTTCTATAGCTGCACAGCTATTTCCCACTGGAAGGGGGTCCTAATTCAGCCCTCAGTCTGGCTAAAACAAGATAACAGATCCCTAGTGACAATTGTGGGATATGACTAGAGAAGTCCGAGGTCAGGATTTACATTCTGGTTCATTCATTCACTCAAGAAATAAATGAAGATCTACTGTGTGTAGGGGAGGGGGATATAGGGAAGAGCAAAACATCCTTCATTGATTTTAAGGTTTGGTGAGTTTTAAATCCATATAGAGGGAGGGGATATAGGGAAGAGCAAAACATCCTTCATCGATTTTAAGGTTTGGTGAGTTTTAAATCCATGACACTTTATTACACAGGTACATGGGGGTCATTTTGTTAATCATTTACTTGAAAACAATTAGGTTGCCTAGTTCAAGCCCAATCCAGACTTTGCCACATAATTTAAAACACAGATGTCATTACAACCTCATTGAGAACTGGGACACACAACAAATGTTACTTTTCCTATACCCTGATCCTACCTCCCCTTCCCATCCCCTTGTCCAGCCTTTTGGTGAGAGATTCTATTAACAACATCCTAAAACATTTCCTTCATGCTTGGGGCATGATCCACCATGATTTGGTACGTGAAAACCTGCCAAAAAAATGTAATGAAGACACTGTAATGAGTTAAGGTTAAGGCTTAAGGCCAGTAAGTTGTTGTATAAACAAAAGCAGAGATTCCTGATAGATGTATCTGGTGAAATACTGTGGATTCACTTGAACAGATTTGAGAAATATGAGCCAGAGAAAACTCTGATTTGCAGCTGAGGCTGAAGAAGGGTTCCAGGCCCCTGGCCCTTGTGGTCTGCACAGTTACCACCAGCCAGGCCACCACAGAATCCTAGCTTTGTATGGTCAGATGCATCAGATTTCAAAGTGTGTTTATGTTACACATCATTACCGCCTTTACGCTGCTAACTACAGATCATGAGGAAGCTTCTCTTTGGGTTTGAGAATGACACTGTTGACAGCATTACTTCAACACCCATACAAGTGTTGGAAAAGCCAAAACAGGAAGGTGATGCCTGCTGCTTGTGAAAGATGAGGGTCGTGGCTGCTGGGGACTGCCTGATGACAAGTTAGAAGCACTGGCTATGGATAAGCTGGCAGTTAAAAGGAGCAGGGGCTAGGCCTTCAAAAATGCCTTTGTTGCTGGCTCTGAAATGCTTAAAATTCTATATCACATAGAGATTAAAATTAAGGTTTAACCTGAATTAACCCTGGGGAAATAACTCACTGACTTAAATTCACACTGAGGAGAAAACCATCAACCACAGGTTCTTCCCAAGAGGGTTTTCTAGGGAAAAGGTGCTGGGTGGTTGAGGAATGCTGGGTCCCCTGTCGTGGAGGACGATCTCAGGCAGAGGCTGGCTGGGCTGGTCCAAGCTGGTGCGGACTTCTGCACAGCCAAACGTGGGTTAGCCTCCAACCAGAGGCAGGAAGCCCAGTGTGTCCACGAATAGAGGCTCTGGCCACATATCAAATCTATTATATCAGCCTCGTTCCTGTCTACCCCATAACCGGAGCCCCAGTTTAGACTACCGAACCAAAGTGGTGGGGATACATTTTGCATACCAGGATTGGCTCATCCCGAAAGAGTTGGAGTCTGAGGTGGAAGACTAGAAGCACAGTCTGTCACTGGCATGCGTGAATTGAATGTTCCAGGTTCAGACTATTCCTGGGCGGTCCCAGTCCTTTCATTTACTAATTAGCTGAGGCACAAACCTAATCACCCACACTGCCAGTTGCTTTGTAGGGGTGAGTCACTTAGCTATGTGTAAGCCTGACCGACCTCCCAGATTGTGCCCGGCACAGGGCTTTGCTGCTGTCAACTTATCCCGCATATATTTCATTGTGCTCCATGAGGTAGGTACATACTCTGGTGATGATATAATATCTGGGGGTATGTCCAGGTCTCAGGATATAGTCATGAATGTCCGGAGACTACATGGGGAGACAGCCAGGCCTTTGTTCCATGGCAAACCCTCAGTGCACAGTAGCCTGAGCCATACCACAGCCACATGGCAGAGGCGGGAAGCTAGCTGTGCAGCCCAAGCTGGGCGCGGGCAAGAGTTCTGGAAAACGGTACACAAGGAAGGAAGCTTAGATGCCCTGTTATATCAGTGTGAGTATGTCTCCTCCCTTGCAGAGCAGCTCCATGCAAGTACCACTTCACTGCTAACAGTCCAAGCTGTGTTCTGGGACTTCCCCGTATTAACAGTGAGTCATTGCTGATGCTGATAACCTTAACTAAAAATATGAGAACTTAGAGATGGATGGAGGAAGAAAGGTCTGACAGTTCCTGAAGTCAAAAATGCACACATAATTGGGCTCCAAGTACCGACGATTCTGTCTCCTCAACATCTCTGTGATCCATCTATTTTTTTTATCACAACCATCACATTTATATCTTCTCTCTCCTGACCTATTACAATCATCTTCCTCTACATTCATCTCTCTCAAATTCACTTCCATCCTATTACCAGTAGTATTTCCAAAGTGAAAACCTAGCAGTGTTATTACCCTGTTTAAAACTCTTTTAGTAACATAAGGGGATCACAATTAAATAAGGTTTACTTGTCTGTCTTCTCTTCTATAAACCATGGTCAATCTAAAGGCAGGAACATAAATTTAAAATTCATCCTTGGATCCATAAACCGGCCAGGAGGAGGTCAAACTTTCACTCCTCACAGATGACATGATACTCTATATGGAAAACCCAAAAGATTCCACTAAAAAACTGCTAGAATGGATTCATGAATTCAGCAAAGTTGCAGGATATAAAATCAATGCACAGAAATCGGTTGCATTCCTACACACCAACAATGAAGTGACAGAAAGAGAAATCAAGGAATCTATCCCATTTACAGTTGTGCAAAAAAACCATAAAATACCTAGGAATAAATCTAACCAAAGAGGTGAAAAATCTATACACTGAAAACCATAGAAAGCTTATGAAAGAAATGGAAGAAGACACAAACAAATGGAAAAAGATTCCATGCTCCTGGATAGGAAGAACAAATGTTGTTAAAATGTCGATACTACCCAAAGCAATCTACATATTCAATGCAATCCCTATCAAAGTAACACCAGCATTCTTCACAGAGCTAGAACAAATAATCCTAAAATTTGTATGGAAGCAGAAAAGACCCCGAATAGCCAAAGCAATCTTGAAAAAGAAAACCAAAGCAGGAGGCATCACAATCCCAGACTTCCAGCTATACTACAAAGCTGTAATCACCAAGACAGTATGGTACTGGCACAAGAACAGACGCTCAGATCAATGGAACAGAATAGAGAACCCAGAAACGGACCCACAAACGTATGGCCAACTCATCTTTGACAAAGCAGGAATGAATATCCAATGGAATAAAGACAGTCTCTTCAGCAAGTGGTGCTGGGAAAACTGGACAGTGACATGCAAAAGAATGAACCTGGACCACTTTCTTTCACCACACACAAAAATAAACTCAAAATGGATGAAAGACCTCAATGTAAGACAGGAAGCCATCAAAATCCTTGAGGAGAAAGCAGGCAAAAACCTCTTTGATCTTGCCCACAGCAACTTCTTACTCAACATGTCTCTGGAGGCAAGGGAAACAAAAGCAAAAATGAACTACTGGGACCTCATCAAAATAAAAAGCTTCTGCACAGCGAAGGAAACAATCAGCAAAACTAAAAGGCAACAGACAGAATGGGAGAAGATACTTGCAAACAACATGTCAGATAAAGGGTTAGTATCCAAAATCTATAAAGAACTTATCAAACTCAACACCCAAAAAACAACTAATCCAGTGAAGAAATGGGCTAAAGACATGAATAGACACTTCTCCAAGGAAGACATCCAGATGGCCAACCGACACATGACAAATGCTCAACATCACTCATCATCAGGGAAATACAAATCAATACCACAATGAGACACCACCTTACACCTGCCAGAATGGCTAACATTAACAACTCGGGCAACAACAGATGTTGGCAAGGATGAGGAGAAAGAGGAGCTCTTTTGCATTGTTGGTGGCAATGCAAGCTGGTGCAGCCACTCTGGAAAACAGTATGGAGTGTCCTCAAAAAACTAAAAATAGAACTACTATACAACCCAGCAATTGCACTACTAGGCATTTATCCAAGGGGTACAGGTGTGCTGTTTCGAAGGGACACATGCACCCCGCATGTTTATAGCAGCACTATCAATGACTGCCAAAGTATGGAACGAGCCCAAATGTCCATCGATGGATGAATGGATAAAGAAGATGTGATATATATATATATATATATATATATATACATACACACACACACATACACATACATACACACACAATGGAGGATTACTCGGCAATCAGAAAGACTGAAATCTTGCCATTTGCAACTACGTGGATGAACTGGAGGGTATTATGCTAAGTGAAATTAGTCAGAGAAAGACAAAAATCATATGACTTCACTCATATGAGGACTTTAAGAGACAAAACAGATGAACATAAGGGAAGGGAAACAAAAATAATATAAAAACAGGGAGGGGGACAAAACACAAGAGACTCATAAATATGGAGAACAAACTGAGGGTTACGGGAGGGTTTGTGGGAGGGGGGGATGGGCTAAATGGGTAGGGGGCATTAAGGAATCTACTCCTGAAATCATTGTTTCACTATATGCTAATTTGGATGTAAATTAAAAAAAATAAAAAATAACATTAAAAAATTCATCCTCGGATCCATAAAAGTGCTTGATTAAAACTTGATGAAAGACTGTTTTGTGTCATCATCTGCAGAGGTCTGTGCTCACATCTTCCACTGGCACCCTTTGAATTGTTGAGGCCAGGAGCTCCTCAGCCTGGTCTGCTACGTCCTGCTGAGCTCCAGTGTGGAAGCGGTTTGTGATATCAAGAGGACCAGGTGACACAGGGTTGCTGATGTACATGGATGCAGGCTATGGCATGACAGCAGAATGAAAGATTTCTTCTTGCCTCCTGGTGACAGTGAAGACAGCAGCAATCTAGAGCTCTGTGGAGGTTATCTTCACTTTCAGTATGCATGGAAAGCCTAGAACTTCTTGAAATCATTTGATAGGCACATCATTTACTGGTTACCAACTATAAACATGACTCTAATCCTTGCTTGATATATATCCTACAGGTCTTGGCAACTTCTCAGGGCCCTGTGGGGCCTCACTGTTGGGGTGGGGGGGAGGACTTATTAAAAAAATACAATGTTCCTTCCACTGGGTCATTATTTCCTTTTTGTTAGCAATGAGAAGAGAGGTGTCTTTTTTTCCTACATAAGTGCTGTGTCAGTTTGTGTAAGTTTATAAAAAATGTTCAAATATATGCAGAAAATATTATTTTGAGGATCCTGATTCCTTTAGGATGTAGCATCTCACTCCTAGTGCACATTTCTTACCTTGACTGATACAGAATGATGTAGCACCTTTTAATCTGCCGATAAAATACTAATTATGTGCTTTGCCTGCAATCCATGCCACATCCACACACATATATATAATGTACACTATACATAAATATTATAGATGCAATTTACACATATTAGACACACACACACACACACACACACACACACACTCACATAATGTCCCATCATTAGGACTTATGCATGGCCTACAGCTTTGAGAAGAACTATGACTTGCAGGATATGCTTTACACTCTGTCTCTTCTCTTTCTCTCCAAATACCATCTTCACTCCTCAAGACCCAGCAAGACCTGCCTTTTCCACAAAGCTTTTGCTATTGCTAAGCCTTCTATAATTTAACTCCAATCTATTGACCTAAGTTTACTTCCGAAGTGAATAATTACAAATGAGTGCTCATGTATAGCACACTCTGGCCAAATGAATCATATGCCTTCTGCAAAGTAAGTGCTCAAAAAATAGCTGTTGAATACTAAATGTGTAAAATAGAACCACTCATTGCCTGATACAGTGTCTGTACATGGGAAAAACTCAGTAGCTGAATGAGTTGTTCTCCATGTACACCTTCTACCTACACCTGTGAGCTTCCGTTTATGTTGTTCCTCTATCACATCGGCTATTCCGAGAGTCTCCTCCTGCTCTTCTCAGCCTTTTAAAGTCTTAAACAAGTATTGTAGTTCTGCTGAATAACACCGACCTCCTTCATGAAGTTCTAATTCACTACAGCAGGAGGTGCCCCTCCACACTTCACTCCTCCTAAGGAGTGTAGTTCGGGGCCACTATTTCAATTGTTAATAGACATGGTCTTACACGGCAATTCTTTGTGCAGGTTCCTGATCTCTGAACTCATGGTAACTTCCTTGAGAGAAGAATCACTATATTCCTCATAGCCCTAAGTTGAATCTTTGAAAAAAGAAAGCTCTAAAAAAATTATCTATACATTAAACTTGAAGTAACTATTCCAGTCCATCTTCATTTACTCTTTTTCAGAACATCTTGACCATATGTATCATTGCACAATATAGACCTTAAAGCTATACAGTTTCTCATTAATTTCTAGAAGTTCCTTATGTCCCAACTAGACTGAAATTCTTCAGGGCAGGGGCTAATATGCTCCCATGTTTGGTTGTTGAGGTCAAAGAGGATGCTCAGTTGTGGACTGACTGAAGCAGCAGAGATGTGATCTAATTTACAACAGGCACTCTTTTGAAGAATATTTCAAAATCTTTATACACATTTCTCATTAAAAATCATCATCCCAGGAGCATCAGTTCTGATGCAGCCAGTTGACAGTTTAACCTGTGAAGCCCCTTTGAAAATAAGGCACTGCTGGTCATTCCTGATTTTGGGGTAAGAAATTGTCCCGGAGACTATGTAACTGGTCATGAGAAGCAGATGTAGAGACTAATATAAGGATGAAAGACAACGAGAGGGCACCTATTACAACATCGGAGCTAACACAATGGTGCACTGTTCCATGTTTAGCTCTCATTAAATTTCTCACAGGGCAATTAGACATAATGAAAAATCCTCTCAGGGCTGGTATATTTCTAACCACTCATCTGCCCAAGCAAGAAAAACCCTGCTCCAGGCTTCAAGTGCCAACCTTCCCTAGGCATAGAGATGTGTCATCTTTTACCAGCTCCTAGGTAACTTTTCTCCAAGTAACACTTGCCACATGCCTTCCTCAGCAGTGTCACATCTTTCCCTGACCAAACTGATTTCAAATGAATGGTTTCACGGTGAAACTACAGTGGTAGCAGGTTTTTGTTTTTGTTTTTGTTTTTTTTTAATTCTTACCTGTATGTTTAGTCTGCCTCATATAATGGGAGACAACATAAGAACAATTTGGCTACAATCTGGACCTGGCAGAAGAAGGACCACATGGCCCCTGAATGTCATCTGAGATTCAATCCACGTTGTCACGTGACCACTCTGGCAGAACTCATCAGATAGATGGCCAGAACTGGTAAACACACTCATGTGCGTGCACACTCATGTTGGAACATGTTCATCTACACCTTCTTATGTAGACATCATACTCATCCATAACAATCCCCAGGCCATTTTAAGGTAGAACCCTGGAGTAGCCACATATTCCAAAAGAATTTTGGTTAGCCCACTAAATTAAAAAATTAAAAAAAAAAAACAGAAGAAAAAAGAAATTTTTTTTCTTTTGCTAAATTACTTATTATGTGTAAGTACTGGTAGGCTACATGATTTGTTTACAATAAGCCAATGCATTTTCTTATCTCTGTTACCCCCAAACAGAGCAAACAAAAAACTATCAAAAAGCAAACATAAAACCAGTTAATGGTGGTGTTTTCTCCACTCTCCTTATGAAGTTAAAGGTTTATGTCAAAGCTAAAATGTCAAAGCAGCTGAAATAGATGCTCTTCGCAGCCCTCTAGGTCTAAAATGTAACTTGAGCTCTACTCTTTCAGCCGGGGCTACGTTTTTAATTTTCTTTAAAGATTTCCTTTGCCATACTTTTCCTTTCACAGGTTTTTTTTTTTTTTTTAAATTCCTCAAGCCTTGCCCAGTGGAGTGAAAGCTACCTTAATGAAGAAAGTAGAGATTAAACTACCATGACTTTGGAACAGCAGAGGCTCTCAGCTGTAATTCTTTGGCTCAGAACCAGGGTCTAAAACCAGCCATGGGAAAAGCTGCTGACATGGAGCCTGCAATTCTCTCCATGTTTGACTTGCATAATGTTGACATTATAACACCAGAGAGACCCAAAAATATTTCAAACAATTATGACTTCTTTTCTATAAATATTTTAAAATTGCTTTACAAGATAAAATAACATATTTTACCCGTCTTGTTTTTTTTTTTTTTTTACTTTGGTGGCCCTCAGCAGCTCACTACTACAGATTTATTTTTGGCTCAAAGGTCAGGGAGGACATCTTAAGGCACTACCTCTGTTGTTAAACTGTGTTTTCCAACATGAGTTGCCCAGTGAGTAGGGGAGTCAGCTACTCTTAAAGCAACAACTGAATGCAGTGTCAGAGCATAGGAGAAATAGACTTTATTTCTTATGTTGGACACTCAAGCAAGGAAAAAAAAAATCACGCACTCAAGACAATCTTTTAAAAAGTCTCGTACCCCTTTATAAGTAGAGTTTACTTTCTGGACAGAAACATCCTTCTTCTCATTCCCTTTCATTACTCATTCTCGCTCCAGTTATTTCTGCTATGAGACATACGTTTGAATGTACTGGGACTTCACTAGGAAGAGTGTATAAAAAAGGAAGGAGACTTATAGAGATGGCCAAGGAAATCATGAGTTCTGAGTACATTATTCAACTCTTTTCATTTGTGTCTTCCTTCACACTTTGCCAAATGGTAACCATCCAGAGTGTGAGAGGTGAAATTTATTTGAAACCTGCAATTTCCGTTCTCAGAGAATATGATTCAGAGACCTTAATTCTGAGCTCTGGAAATAGGCGATGATATCCTTAGTCACGGATGAACAGAGTGATCAGTAGGTTAATAACCAACCTTCCAGTGCAATTTCAATATCTCTCCCAGGACCAAGAGACCTGGCTTGCTTTCAATATAAATGTCCTCAGCATGATTTGCAGCATTTATTTTTGATGTGAAAAGATCAGATGCCAAAACTGTATTCCTCCTAAAACATCCACAGAAAAGTCCTCCCAGTTTATGATTTTAAAGCTAAGACCAGTTTCCCATTTGCTGCTACTTAAAACTTACCTCTTCTAATTAAAGCATCCAAAGAACTTATATTTAACAAATAAAGTTCAGTGTTATTTCAAAACACTGGGGGTGGGAATGGGAAAGTAGAACTCACCTTCACTCCCAGAAAAAGCACTGCTTGATCCTGCCACTGCCAAGGTCAACAGCAGCTGCCAGAGATCCATACCTGTAGGACCTGCAATCATACAAAAAGGAGTAATCATACAAAAAACAGTAAGATAAAAGCAGACCATTATCATTACACACTGTTTATAAGCTGGCTAAACCATGAATGAGCTGACATGCATGTCAGTTCCAGAAGGAATCCCAGTAAATCTTTCATTGCCCCAAATGTATTATTATACTTTTCATAAGGGCAAACAGTAGGTTTGTAATAAATTCTATTTCCCATGTGTGCTTGCCTCAGGAAATAACATGGACACTAGAGAGTTTCCCATCTTGGCCAACAGCCCTAGAAACACTTTACAACAAAGGACCCCCTCCCCCTCCCCTCCCCCCCTCCCACTGCTTCAATAATAGGGCCAGTGTGGTTTCACGTTAATTTGATCTGGAAATAGAAAAACTTGTCAGCAGTATCACCAAGCATAGGGCCTTGAGCTGGACAGGCCATAAAAGGAAAAACACAACAAACCACTTGTAATAGTAAAACTCCTCCAGTGTTTCTCACTGAATAAAGGAGCTCAACTAATACTTAGAAACCCATGCTGAACATGCAGAAGGTTGAAACTAGACCACTTTCTCACACCATTCACAAAAATAAACTCAAAATGGATAAAGGACCTAAATGTGAGACAGGACACCATCAAAACCTTAGAGGAGAAAGCAGGAAAAGACCTCTCTGACCTCAGCCGTAGCAATCTCTTACTCGACACATCCCCAAAGGCAAGGGAATTAAAAGCAAAAGTGAATTACTGGGACCTTATGAAGATAAAAAGCTTCTGCACAGCAAAGGAAACAACCAACAAAACTAAAAGGCAACCAACGGAATGGGAAAAGATATTCGCAAATGACATATCGGACAAAGGGCTAGTATCCAAAATCTATAAAGAGCTCACCAAACTCCACACCCGAAAAACAAATAACCCAGTGAAGAAATGGGCAGAAAACATGAATAGACACTTCTCTAAAGAAGACATCCGGATGGCCAACAGGCACATGAAAAGATGTTCAGCGTCGCTCCTTATCAGGGAAATACAAATCAAAACCACACTCAGGTATCACCTCACGCCAGTCAGAGTGGCCAAAATGAACAAATCAGGAGACTATAGATGCTGGAGAGGATGTGGAGAAACGGGAACCCTCTTGCACTGTTGGTGGGAATGCAAATTGGTGCAGCCGCTCTGGAAAGCAGTGTGGAGGTTCCTCAGAAAATTAAAAATAGACCTACCCTATGACCCAGCAATAGCACTGCTAGGAATTTATCCAAGGGATACAGGAGTACTGATGCATAGGGCCACTTGTACCCCAATGTTCATAGCAGCACTCTCAACAATAGCCAAATTATGGAAAGAGCCTAAATGTCCATCAACTGATGAATGGATAAAGAAACTGTGGTTTATATACACAATGGAATATTACGTGGCAATGAGAAAAAATGAAATATGGCCTTTTGTAGCAACGTGGATGGAACTGGAGAGTGTGATGCTAAGTGAAATAAGCCATACAGAGAAAGACAGATACCATATGGTTTCACTCTTATGTGGATCCTGAGAAACTTACCAGGAACCCATGGGGGAGGGGAAGGAAAAAAAAAAAAAAAGAGGTTAGAGTGGGAGAGAGCCAAAGCATAAGAGACTGTTAAAAACCGAGAACTGAGGGTTGATGGAGGGTGGGAGGGAGGGGAGGGTGGGAGGGAGGGGAGGGTGGGTGATGGGTACTGAGGAGGGCACCTTTTGGGATGAGCACTGGGTGTTGTATGGAAACCAAGTTGTCAATAAATTTCATAAAAAAAAAAAATAAAAAAAAAAAAAAAAAAAAAAAAAAAAAGAAACCCATGCTGATGAGCCATCATGAGGAGGTGTAGCTAGAAGGGAGCAGAAAGGAGAAGGTGAGAAGCACAAGAAAACAAAACACCTGTGCTTCCTAGGTGGCCTGCCTAGGATACCCTGCCTGTCGTGGGTTGTTTTCTGTTTTAGGAAGAACGTGGTCTCTGAAAGGCCCAGGAATGTGAACACCCCCCCCCCCCCCCCCACTCAAAGAAAGGTCAGTTGGAGGCCTTGCTAGCTATCTGGGTGTGGCCACGCCTTAATCCCTTCAGTTTGATGAATAGGGGAGCAGATCATGCCTCAGCCAGCCCACACTTTTACCTGGGGGAAATAAGCTTCTTTGGAATAAATAAGCCAGGTGTCCAGTTCTAGGACCTCTGAAGAGACAAGTTTGGGCTGATTTAAAATGAACTCAGCACACTGTCCTTTGGAGAGCTGTTGCTACATCTGACAACTAATGCCAACTACTTTAAAGCTTAGCGGCAATATTTTCATAAAATTACATTACTTACACATCACTCAGGCATACCTGATCATCACATTGGGAGCTCCATCGGGGCCTCTATTGGCCTCATTTTCTCTATGGTACATTCTTGACAATAATGAAATAGCCTTTCTCATTACCCCTAATCAGGCTGAAATGATGAACAAGAACATTTGTTCTCATGGGTAATGGAATGGTGTGGTTCCCAGTAATGGCTGTGTAATTCTGAATAGGTATAAAGTGTGATATTTCAAACTTTCATTTCTAGATAGTGGATGGCCCATCATTTTTTTGTTGTTGTCCCATATGATTTCACATTCTTAAGAAGTTGTAAGAAAACACATCTCTACATAAACTGAATATCTTCCTGGGCCTGAATACCCATGTATATGCCTATCGTATAAAGAATGCCCTCAAACATTGCCTCGCGGAGTCACTGACAGAACTGAGTGACACTGCATGTGCACACACTGCCAATTACAGGATTGCACACAAATGTGAGTTGCAGTTATTGTAGCATCCATGTTTTAGGTTCCTCACCTGGAAGGCTCTGGGCTAACGGCCTTTGCATCGTCCTCATCTGCTTTGCAAATGTGAACCACTGAGCGGCTCTCTTTACTGCTAGGTGAATAGGCTATGTGATCCTAGCTGGAAGCCGCCAGCAGAAATGTGTAAAAAGGGCAAAAATAAATATGTGAAAGGCTGAAAATGCCATCCTTTTGTTAACTGGATATTTCCTTTTAAAATTTATTTTTAAGGTTGTTTTGTTTTGTGTGTGTGTGTGTGTGTGTTTGTCAGGAGGAAAAGCATCGAGGAACTGGGCTCTGAACAGTGTTAGTTTTCCTAGCAATCCCCCAATGCACTTAGTGTCAGGTAGAGACACCTCCTCTGGCACTCGCTCTCTCGATATCAGGTTGTAACAGGGAGTTCCAGTTCTAGGCAGGGTTTTTTGCTTCCCAACTGAATCAAGATATGAATAGGTCTGCCTTTCTCAGAAGGCTGCTTTCTCTGGTTTGGAAGTCACATCTTCAAATATTTCAAAGACACTTGGCAGATGCCAGAAACAAGCAAGTTTTGCTTCAGATGAACTGCAGTTGACTCCCTCTCGTCCCCAAACTTTTGAAAGCTGCTGCCTGCAAATGAACTTCACCTCTTCCAAATTTTCACAACATATCTCCATAGAACGCATTCTATCTCATAAAGAAACAAATAAATCAGAGTCCTTAGAGCAAAATTAGCCATACATCTGTTTGCACAGCCCTACAGAAAAGGAGGTATTTAAAACTGCTATTTTACCCCTAGGAGATAAGAACAGGTCACTGCACTGAGAGCATTGCATAGGGCCCCAAGTCTCGCTCCAACTAGGGAGCAGAGAAGAGGATGGAGAAGTGTGGCTGGATTCAGGAAGAGCTAACTGCTTCATCCAAAGACTAAAACTCTCCTTCCACTGTTGCTGGCTCAGTGGGGCTGACTCTGAAAGTAGTTCCTTACTGAGCGGTCCCCAGAGCCAGCATGTGGCTGGGCTCATGGACATTCTGTTCGATTTGACTAGAGGCTGCTCCCTTCAGTTTTGCAGAACTCCATGTGGCAGCTTCTAGGTGAGAGGAGCCTTCTTTATTAGGTTTAAGCTGAGAGAAAAATGTCCCTAGGAGAGGACAAAGTGTCAACACACAAAGTCTGAAACTTTAATGTAGTTCATCAGTGATGTGCCCATGTGAGAAGGAGAAAGTACCATTATTCCCCTTCCCCACCATAAGTCTCTATGTAGAGGCAGGTGCTCCAGAGGAATCTACCAAATTGTACCTTAGCCTACTGGGTTCTTATTTTGCAATGTAAGTTTGTAATATTTTTCTAGGGAAAATACCTCTGTAAATTTCTACTGATATTTATGCGTTCTTTGGCTATAGCCTCACAGCAAGATTTTCATTTGGGGTGGGGCGGTGGTTGGGTGGGGGAGACAAGTTTCTATTCTTGCATAATGGAACTCACACCATTTCCACTTTCAAAGCCTGAGGCATTTTGCCTGCCCATGCCCCCAACCCCCACTTCCACAAGGGAGAGCTAGCTGAAAAGCAGTGTAATCCAGCTGGTGTGAGTTTTCATTCTATAAACTGCCCAGCAGAGGAGACTTCCAAATTACAGTTAGGCCTGTGATATACTGACTTTTATTCCTCGGCTATAAGACGGTACATAAACACATGAGAAGAGATGGAGATTAAACATGATATTTTTTTCCAATATGTTATAACCAATTCCAGGCCAAGAAAGGAATCGCTTCCATTTTTTTTTAATCTTAAAATGAGCAAGTAGTTGTTGAATTCTTAGTTCTAGAATTGTGCAGGGCACAATGGAGAATACAAAAGCAATCACAATCATGGTTCTCTACCCCAAGAATTAGGCAAGATAGGCACGTGAAATTATGAAAAGAGGAAGTGTACCTAAAAATGAAAGAAAGATCAGAGTGGGGAAATAACGAGCGACTGAATGACAGAGAAGATTGTGCTAGGTAAGGAATAGTGGGGGTAGGATGTGAACATGCATTATGGGTAAGAGCTCAGATGGTACAAATGTCCTGGGTATGGCTTTGGATCTGATTAGCTCAGGGCAGTAGTTGGAACGAGCTGGTGAGATAGAGAACAGGTTTGAAACTATGAATAAAGGGGAATAAAATTGGACTGGCAAAGGAGGACTAGCCCGAAATAGCATTTCAACTCATATTAATCAGAAAGTCACTAGAAGTTTTGGGATAGGCAAAGCATGTGTAAAATGGATTATTCTTGGGCTAAATCTGCCCCTCATACTTTCCTCATTAAGTATCACTGAGAAATACTGACAAGATATGGTGATGACTGGATATAGAAGATGATAAAACATGTCTATTGTAAATGACTGAATATATGTGTGGAGGAAAGATGGCGCTATTGATAGAAATCGGAACTTTGGGATCAGAGCTGTTTAGAAAGGATAAGATCACATGACTGTCTTGGGATATTTGGTATTAAAGTGATTTAACAGTGATTGAAAGACTTGTGGAAATGTCTCCACATGTCTCCAAGACTTGTGGAAAGACTTGTTAGAAATGTCTGGTAGGAAGATGAAGGCAGGAGACCAAAGACTGGGAGAGAGAATGAGGTCATTACTGGATTTTAGAGATATTTACATAGAGAGGATGAGTACCAGATGAATTTAATGTGAAGACTAGACTATTTCATGAAGAACCCCCATATCAACTTTATTAAAAGTAATCTTAAAATCCATGTTAAGCCATATAGGGGAACATGTGTTCATATCTGGTTTGTAATTTGGCAGGGACAAAATGAACCACCACCCACAGCTACCTACACCCTCTGATTTGTATCAAGTATTTAAAAGGAAAGAGGTCAACAGCATCTCTAGAAGAATGATGTTAGCATATTTATATATAGGAGGAATAGTATGGAAGATTAAGGAACTTGTAGCCCTGTTAGGGCAAAATACCAGAGTGGCAGCTGAATTGATAGAAATAATTTATCCCCAAATTTTCATTTTACTGAACTAGCTATTCTGATACCAAAAAAGTAAGAGCTGATTAAAAAATCCCTACAGAAGCAGAGGTGTTTATATTGCAAAACCAAGACTCTAGTTAGATAACCTAATAAATGTGTACTTTCTGATGCAGGTGTTGATTAGTAATGAAATATTGCAAAACTGAATCGAGTTGATTTCCTGGTGAAGCTGTGCTAAGAACTCAATGCTGAAAAAGAGGCTAATCCAAAAGAGTATTTGTAACAACCCATTGTAATTAGTACTGGGCACTTATTTGAATAGTTTACATTTGTTCGTGTCATTACCCACTTTTTATAGTGGTGGTCACTTGAAAATTGTTCATACCTAAAATGCCTAAGGTCATTTTATTTCTTTCCTGTTAGTGAGACAGAAAAAGTTCACAAACATTACTGACCTCACTAGTTTTGCTGAGATTTCTCCCTTCTCAGAATCTAATGGGGAATACAGGATAGGAAATTATTTTAAATGTGTAATGTGTGAGGGAAAAAGGCCTTTTGGAATATTATATATACTAAGTCTCCTTTTTTATAAAACATTTAAAGCATAGATCATATGTACCTGCATTAACCAATTCAGTTACCAATTCAGTGTCCGTGGTGCATTGGAAACAGGGTTAATGTAACTGAGGAAATAAGTATGCAAAATTTTTACAAAATTTCAATTAGATAGTTTCAGCATTTAATTAAGTATATTTGGGACAGGTTGAGACGTGAATCTAGTGAATCTAGATTTTTATGAAATCTAAATACAGATCAGTATTTCTGATGAAATGTTAGCATTCAAGTTAAGATGTGCCATAAGTGTAAAATATACACGGATTTTAAAGGCTTGGTACAAAAAAGGGATGCAATATTTTGACAAGGCCTATGCTTACCATACGTTAAACCCGTATTTTGGATTGCTGGGTTAAATAAAATATATTATTGAAAACTGATATTCCTTGTTTCTTTTTATTTTTTAAATATGATCAGTAGAAAATTTAAAATCACATAAGTGGCTTTCATTATATTTTATATTTCTCTTTGACAACACTAACATATACATATTATGGTTTGTATGCTTGTACTTGCATTCAGAAACATTAAACTGTTACAGTGGGCATATATGCTTTTGTAACAAACAATAATAAAAAATTATATTTCTAATGATGTATCAAATCCTGTGGTTATATTTTAAGAGGTCGTCCCAAATGCAGAATGATGGGGACTGAAGATTCACTGAAGAATTAGGCATGATTATTTTTGTAGGCTTTTTTTTTTAGGGTACTCAGTATGCCTTAGTTTACCTTTAGAAGGGTGACAATTCACACTGTATCTCTCTTTGAGTCATAGACAGTGGTGCACTGATAAATGTGTAACAACTGTCTCTCTGGAATTTAAAGAGAGAGAGGGAGAGAGAGGGAGAGAAAGAAGGACCATGATTGGTAGCATTTACCACTTTCTTTGGTGTAAATACCTTCACCACAGCTGATTTTATCAAGTCACTGAACCTGGATTGCCTGAAGTCACTGAACGTGGACCCACAAGCTAGTACAAACGGGACCCAGCACACCATCAGCTCAGGAAATGAATGATGTTATCTAGGCTCCATGCAGGTGACAGGTACAAAGATTAATCTGCTGACATTGATAGAAGATGTAAGAGACAGGACTGCTGAGTGAACCCTGGACACAATTTCATTTGATGCCATCTGTTTTACTGTTTGCTGATCATATTTAGTTAATAATCATTGACAGATATTTTCCCAAGTCTTTAGAAATTAGCATCAGCCTCTACCATAAATGCCATCTTTGATCATCATTTACAGAGAGGGTGAGCTTGGGGCTAAGTGCATGTGTTCTGGAGTCAGAGAGAGCTAGGTCCAAATCCTAGCTTTACCAAACCTGTTTACTAGTCTCTAATATAAGGATGATAATCTTATTACCTTTTTCATAGGAAAATCAGGGGGAGATTAAATGAGATGTTCTATTGAAAGCATTTTACATGTATCCAATAAATAAGTTCTTTATTAGACTCTTTCTGATACTAGTAATAAATAGATTATGTTTTGTAATGCTTCCATTGGGTGGATTGGGGTTGGGGCCCTCATCTATATATCATGAAATAGAAGCCTAGGGAGGTGGTAAAGCAATCAGTAAATATGTTCTCGGGTAGCCACAACATGTACAACTCCCTTCTTCAATCATGCACTTACATCACATAAGGGTCCGAGGAAAATGAAGAGTCATCATAATGTAATGTGTGCATCTTCTAGGATAAAGCAGGAATGCTGCTCATTTTTGCTTGGGTGTATAGGCAATTGTACATCTTTGACATGGATGCCCAGTTGTGGGAAAAAATCTAGAGGTTGATTTCACCCGTAATTACTATCTCAGCTGTTGTAAAAAAAAAAAAAAGTCTATGCTGTTGTTAACTGGGTCCAGATCATTTGTCTTGTGAATCATGCATTTCTAGAGATGAGAACTGGGTAGATGAATTCCAATGATAAGAGGCTTGACTTCAAGCTAGGACTTTCCCTGTGAGAATACAAAAAGCAGCTGGGTTATAGGAATTTTGGTATTAAACTCTTCCTTTCTGGAGAAGTGAAAAAATACAGGCCTTTTCAGAACTAAATACTTAGTGCTGCCCCTATCTTGGTCTGCATGGGCATTCTGCTAGGAGTGGACCTTTATTGGTGCATGGGGCAACCTGTTTGAGTTTATTAGTAAGATCCGGTGGCACTTTGCAGTACCTTGACATAACAACTACCCTTGTGGATGGTGGCCAAACTCACCCAGCTTGACTCACTTGGTGCATCCACTGATTCACAATGTGGGTGTATCTCTCACATGAAAGAGACAATCAATTGCATAGGTACGTATTTGAACAGTGCGTTCCTTTTTATATCATACTTTATACCACTGCACCTACAGAGTCATTTTTGTTTTTCCAAAACAGAATTTGAAAAAGCAAGTCTCTTACTGGATTTCTGCTGTGTCTCTCTCTTTTCACAAGTGACTTTTTTTTTAAACCATTTATTTTTTTAGTGCGATACATCATATAGAACATGGAGAATATACTTTTTAAACAAAGTTGAAGAAGTTGGAATTTCTTTCAAACTCTCACATGGAAATTGGTTTTGTTTTACCTAATTTAATAGGAAATGGATAGGCTGTTGAAGACATGATCACAGTGAGTGAAGTCTTCAAGCAAAAACATTCGTTATCTTGATGAGATGATAATCTGACAATGATTAGTAAAGTAAGTCAGTGCACTAAAAGGACTTACTAACAGACCCAGACAACATATAGAGCAAACATTGGGAGAAACTCTTCTTTCCTTTCATCAAGTCCAAAATGAACTTGTTCTTTTAAGGCAAACAAGTTGAGAAACCAAGAGTGAGGCAATATGATCTTCTGGAAAAAGCATTTCCAGAGAAGGTGTCAGCAATCCCAAGCCTTGGTGCCAGCCCGACACTGCCTGACCTGGTAACTCAGGCACTCATTTAATCATTGTGGGTCTCAGTTCCCTCGTCGGCATGCCATCCGTGATTTTGTGGTAAGCCAAATCCCAGGCTGCACAATGTAATGAAAGCTGCCATTCTTTGAGGACTGCTTGTCCCGACGCTGCCAGGCTCCTTGTCCTTCTCTTCTTTTAGCTGTGAGTAACTGGGGGCAGGAGGTCTGCCTCACATACACGTTGTGTCCCCAACAACTAGCCTTGGGCCTGACATAGAGTAGATGCCTCCCCTAAAAACTGCCTTATTATTTCATTCAACTTTTACAAAGACTCTGTGAAAGACAGCCTCATTTTAACGTTGAGAACCCAAAAGTTTAGAGGAACTTTGAGAGGTTCCATGAATCCCCCGACAGAACCATGCCCAGAGTCTCCAAGGCCTATCTTCACCTTCCCATGCTGCACCGTAAATATGAAACTAGGCCAACCGAGCACATGAGCAGAGTACCAGTGAGGCAGGAAAGCTACAGAGGGCAAGAAAAAAAGAAAGAGGAAAAGTTTGGATTCGAATTATGGACAGGGTCAGACCACAATATTTTCAGTGCTCCGGCCTGTCAAGGGCGGTAATAATTCATAAATGCCAACACAGTAGGTTCTTTAGGAGTATTGCTCAAGGGATATAATATTCATCTCTAGGCCTTACAGCCTCCAAGAGCACCTGGCCTACTTGCGGGTACATTACTTAAGAGCTATAAAGTGTGCGCTTTGCATGACATGGGGCATCCCCCCACCTCCTTTAAGCCTATATATATAAATAGAAAGGAGTCTACTTGGCCAGACTGACTGGCTGCCAGATAGATGGCAGACACGGGGCAGATCAATGTCAAGTCTCAGCTCCAGGAAGTTTATAATATACCACTTCACTCTTCGAGATCATAGGACGTGTAACAGTTTGGACTTGGACCACTCATTGTTAATAGCTTTAATAGAAGATGTCCTCTAGAACAGTGCTGGGTCACAGAAATATAACGTGAGACACAAGTGCCAGCCACATACAAACTTTTGAATTTCCGAGTAACCACGTTAAAAAAGAAATACATAAAATTTTAATTTTTTAATATTTTCATAAGATATCTTATTTACCCCAATATATCTAATATATTATTTCATCATATAGTAAATATGAAAAGCACTGAGGTGTTTTTCATATGGAATCTTTGAATCTAGTGTGTATTTCACGCAGCCCATCACAAGTGGCGCAAGCCAGATTTCAAGTGTTCCACAGTCACATGCAGTTAAGTGGCTACCATGTGAAAGTGTGCAGCTCAGGGACACAGAGACTGCGGGTGTCCATGTGGCCAGCTCCCTGGCTACCGCAGAATGTATGTGCGCTCATTACTGCTCATGAGCAGAATAAGCTGCTGAGAAGGGACCTTGAAACAGTCATTTTTCAAGATGTAATAGTTTCTTAAAGTCCTGGAAAGAAATAAGTCTTGCTACGAAACCAAGAGGCAGGATGCTCCAGTCCTTCCTAACATCCATTTTACATATAATCACCGAGCACTGAAATCTACGTACAGTTAAATCATAAACCCTTTGTTTGTGGCACAGAACTGGCACAGAGCACCAGATCTGTCACTGGTTATGGGACTTTCAGCAAATCATTTCTCACCCTCAGCCTCAGCTTCCTTATCTTCAAAACAGAATGTCTGGAGCATATCAATAGTTCTCAGCCTTGACTGCAAATTAGAACCATGTGGGAAACAAACAAAAAAAAAATGCCCTGCCTTTACCATATATACAACAGCATCTCTGTGGTGGGGCCTGAGTATTAACACTTTAACATTTGTTATGTGATTCTAAAGTGCAGCTAGGGTTAAGAATCACTGACTTAGTCCAAACCAAATGTGCTATGATGTTTCAGTTTGTGCAAATGGAGCTCATATGCCCCAGGGAGACTTCCTCAGCTGAGTGGAGGGAGAGAAAACAAAACAAAACAAAACAAAACATCAATCTTTCCCATCCAGTCAACCAATAAATGTAATTTTTGCAATAGAAAGCCTTCTGTGCCAACTGGGGTTGAAATACTAAATATAAAGGTAGGAAAAGAAAATATTATCCCATGAAATGGCAAGATAAAAAGAATACATGTAATGGATGAAATCATTCATAGATAAGATCACTCAAGGAATGATGAAACATTATTTCAAAGTGTTGCTGATGAGGTCCCCTCAAGATGACCATCTCTGGGTTTTCAATCAAATGCTAATTTAGGTACTTCCCTGAGGGAATTCTACAGATGTAATTAAGGTTATTAATCAACTGATTTTAAAATAGGGAGATTATCTTAGATCACTGAGGTGAGTCCATGTAATTATCCTATAAAACAGAAGTAATCAATGAGATGTGGCGGAAGAGGAAGCCTGAGAGGTGAGAAATGTGAGAGGGATTTGATGTGCTGTTGCTGGAGGGGACGGCATAGAAAACATGAGATGCAATGCAGGCAGACGAAAACAGGAGCGAAAACTGGCACCTAGCTGACAGCCATCAAGGGAGCAGAGAAGACAGTCCTACAATGACAAGGAATTAAATTGGGTTAGCAATCTTAAGGAGTGTGGAAGCAAATTCATCCCCAGAGCCTCCAGAAGGTAACAGAGCCCTAAAAAGTTTTTTTTTTTTAATTTCAGCATTCTTTAAGCAGAGAATTCAGTTGAGCCATGCTGTGTCCAGACTTCTGACCTACAGAATTGTGAAGTATTAAATGGGTATTGTTATAAACCAATACATTTATGATGATTGCTTATGGAAGCAATAGAAACTAACACAGTCTCTAAAAGTCCATTAGAGATTCCTAGGTTGATTTCCTAAACATCAATCAGGAAGATAATTATCCAGTCACCTTTGAAACATGTCCAAGTGAATAAGAGCCTTTTTCCAGAGCACAGAAACTTGTGACTTGAGAGGCAATCTAGTTCAATCAATTAATGATGGATAAGGAATGCTAAAAAAAAACTTAGACACCAAATAATCTGTGGCTTTGTCTCCTCCAACTATCCTTGGCCAAGAGCACTTTAATCAGCCAACAAGAATGTGCCAATATGGAAACAGGTACAATAATCTCTCAGAGCTAGGTGATGCTCTCACCTGAAGTCATTCAGTTCCCTCTATTCCAACTCTACGATTGCCAAATAAACTTCTGATTCTTATCTTACTTTCTGGGTTTCTTCTCTTTCTGGATAACTAACACAATAAATAGCTGAAATGAAATTGCTTGACAGATGAAATGGAGCCTAAATGAATGAACTGGCATTCTGGTATACTGGTCCATCTCTTGAGCTTGGCTAGTAGAAATTGAATTCCTAGAGTCTAATCACCTCTGGGTCATTTGATGGAATTTATTTTTTGAACACATAGATCTGGAAATGAGATGATCCCAGGGAAAGTGAGAAACACTGCGAGCACTTGTCTGAATTAGTTTGTTGGCCTTGCTTCTCATCTTAACCCCTGGTCTAGCCAGGGAATTAAAAAACAGATGATGTGTCAATGGGAAGGTAAATCAAAACAAAGGTCAAGGTCTGTGACAGAATAGGGTAGGGGGAAGACAAGGATAAGCAGCATTTATTTTATGGAAAAGGTGGTTTGGAAGGGGGAAGTACAGGCTATCTTTGGAACATGTCCTTGTAAATTTAACATCTTGGCTCAGGAGAGCCTGTTTTTAGTCCTTTGCATTAAACATTTAATTCCCAGGAGCCTTGTGTTTACCACCCCATGAGACCACAACGTAACTCAGGAAATGGAAATTCAATGAGCTGGACATGTTTCTCCTAAATCAGTTGGCTGGTGGATGATGACTGGAACAAGCAGGCTGAGCCAAACCCTGACCCACTCACTAATGAATCACAGAGACTGTCCACCTACCAAGAAGTCAAAGAAACAAACACTTCAGTGCTTTTCCATTGTAATCTCTTTGGGTGATTTCAGTTTCATATCTTGTAGAACAGTAATACAACATTTATCTTCTAACCTGAAAACTGATTCAAATGAACTTTTTTTATACTCAACCTCTTGTGATCATGTTACCAACTAAAACTTTACTTCCAAATGAGGAAGAAAAGCTACAGGGAATCCCCAGGGTGGTAGTTTATATAAAGCCTCATGTAAATACAGAACTAGAGAGCAGGTTCCCCAGACATAGGGACTAATACCCATAAGCATCTGAAATAACTCCTGCCCAAATTGAACTCAGCACCTCCTACCTGTCCCCAATCTCATTCCTCATATTCCCTGTCTTGATTGATGAGATTAGGGTTCTGCAGCTACCTGAACTAGATACCTTGGTTACCCCATTCCTTTTCACAGGTAACTTGATGCTATAAGAGAGTGATTCTGCCTCAGAATTCTCTAGGAAATGTAACTCCTCCTCTCCCAATCCTAGCCCCACTGCCTCTTTCCTGCCTTTTTTACACTTGATGTAGCCTTCCTCGTGGTCTATCTTCCTTTACTTTTTAAGGCTGCTGCCAGACAAATCACAAACGTATGTATGCTTCCATGAAGCCTTCTACACTCCCCGAGAAACCTAAGTGTTAACTCTTCTGTGCGTCCACACAGACTTTTTTTAACCTCTGCTATACACAATGCCACAGTCAGAAGATGATGAACCCATTTGTGGAATAAATGAGTTCTCAGTGCCTGTGTTACTATCTAACGCTCTGCAGGGCAGAAAAAGTCCCACTTCCGCTATTTATTACTCTACCCCACCACCAAAGTACTTTGCAGGATTTGATGAGTGGACAGATATGTGGGTTGGTTTTGCTGGCGAGTATTGCTGGATATAAGGTGGGCCAGAAGCACTAGAAGTTCTCCCCTCCCCCCAAGAACATCCACATTATCATCTACCTATAGTTTCTGGATCTTCAGAAGTTAGTTTGGGTAAAAGCACAGCGCAATTTTGGGGTTAGAAGATGGGCCCAGGACTGAACTTTGGGCAGCCAGAATATAGTCTGAGGGTGCCAGGTATAGGTATGAGAGAATTTCACAAAGGGACAGAGGGTCACAGGTCAAAATTCTGCCTAGGACCCACCTGAATGGCTGTGAATGCTGACTAAAGGCTGCACTTGTTTGGAATATGGCAGAACTCAGCTTCCACAGGTCAGCCTCCCCATGAGTAACCTCACCCTCAGTCCCTTCAGATTCCCCATTCAATTTCCTCTCTACCTTTGCAGGAGGGGCAAGCAGGAAAAGTCAAGAGAAAAAAAGAAGATGTATCCAGGTGGCTTTCTGCTTTCCTTTTATCATCAGCACAGCACAGAGCATGCAGTGCAATTATTTTCCTGCAAGTTATTTGCCACGATCACCAGGTTACGTTCTTTAAACTACAACTGGTTTAAACAGAAGTGGTTTTGCTAGTTTTTCTCTTAATCAGAATGTCTGGAAGTCCGAGGTTAGTGCTGATGGAGGGAAGGAGAGCCAATGTGGAAGCCAGAAGCCCAGTGAGAATCCGAGAGTTGGAGGGAGCTCTAAGGACCATGTTAGTCTAAACGTTTCACTTCACAGCCGAGGTAAGCGAAGTGCAGTGAGACACCACTGCTGGTTACAGCCGAGCTGGGAGCACCACCGAGGTCTCCTGCCCCTCCTCCAATGGTGTTTTTTTTTTTTCTTTTCTACAACTCCACATTGCTGTGATTTCAAGAAGCAAAAAGCCACACTTACCCTCAGCTCACATGTGCTGTCAGACGCAATATCATTTATCATTAGACATTCAGGACAAGCAAATCATAACACATCTGGGCATACAGCCACCCAGTTCTTCTGGCAGCCACAGAGGGCTGGCCACTACCCACCCTCAACAGGAGCTGAGTGCCCCCTGCCAGCTTCTTTAGGGTAGGAAAAGAGGCCTTGAGTCATTGAGAAAAGGAGTTTACTCATAACCAGCCCTAGAGTCTGGACCAAACTGAACTGAAATTTCTGAAAATAATCCTGGATAGAACCTTGCAAAAATCTATCCTCTACACGGATGTCACAGTGATTTTCCTAAATTGCTGATCAACAGCCTCTGATTCAGACTCCTCATTATCAAATGATAAACTCCTAGAAAGGTACATCCAGCCCTGGGTAGTCTGACCTGGGCTTTTTTTTTTTTTAATGTTTATGTATTTTTAAGAGACAGAGCATGAGCAGGGGAGGGGCAGGAAGGGGCAGGGAGGGGCAGAATCAGACGCAGGCTCCAGGCTCTGAGCTGTCAGCACAGAGCCCAACGTGGGGCTTGAACCCACAAACTGCAAGAGCCTGACCTGAGCTGAAGTTGGACGCTTAACTGACTGGGTCACCCAGCACCCCTGACCTGGCCTCTCTCTACTCTTCCATTCCTATCTTTCACTAATTTCCCAAATCGCCCCTTTCCTCTGTCCACGAGAGGGGAGTTCTCTGAAGTTTCCAGACTCTTCACCTCTTTGGCCCCTCTGCCACCTGTCTTCTTCCGACTTCTGGTTACTCATCCCCCCAACCCTCAGATCAAGGTCACTTCAACTTAGATGCATTTCTTCACTTACCAGATAAAATTAGGAGCCCCTCCTCTCTACTTCCATACAGCCTTGACAAACCCTTATCAGAGCAATGTAAGATAGCCATGATTTTCCCATCTCTCTCCTGAGATGCTATTTCACACGTGCCTAGCACACTCCGTTTAAAATGAATTTTGAAGGAATGAACAGAGACACCTGACACTGTTTTAAAAATGGGTATTTTAAGGGGTGGGAGCATGTCCTTCTGTGGAAAGTTCATCTGAGTGCATTTTAATGAGATAAAGTGGCATTTCCATCATATCAGGCATGGTGGGATAGCTTGATTCAGGCATGCAGTAAGGAACCCAAAGCATAGAGAGCACAAAAGCATAGACAGCACAAAGCATAGCTAGGCTAGAAGCACAAAAAACCAAAGTAATGTTTTCTTTTTCTTTAAACTGTATCTTTTCTCCTTACACCTGTCAGAATGGCTAGAATAAGACAGACAGGAAATAATAAGTGTTGGCAAAGATATGAGGAAAAAGGAACCCTCATGCACTTTTGGTGGGAATGCAAATTGGTGCAGCCACTGTAGAAAACAGTATGGAGGTTACTTAAAATATTTAAAAAAAAATAGAATTACCATATGATCCAGTAATTCTACTAATGGGTATTTACCCAAGGAAAGTAAAAAAAAAAAAACTAATTCAAAAAGATATATGCGCCCCTAGGTTTATTGTGTTATTAACAAGAGCCAAAACAAAACAAAACAAAAAACAAGAGCCAAGATATGGAAGCAACCCAAGTGTCTATCAACAAATGAATGGATAAGGAAGATGTGGTATATATATATATATATATATATATATATATATATATATATACACACACACACATACATACACACCACATAGCATGGATGGTATACCATGGATGGATCTATAAGGTATTATATTAAGTGAAATAAATCAGAGAGATAAATATCATATGTAGAATTTAAGAAACACAACACAGAAAAAAAAGACACAAAAATTCATACTCTTAAATACAGAGAACAAACTGGTAGTTACCAGAAAGGACGTGGGGTGGATAGGTAAAATAGATAAAGAGATTAAGAGTACACTTATCATAATGAGCACTGAATAATGTATAGAAATGTTCAATCATTATATTGTACACATGACACAATATAACACTGTATGCTAATCATATAAATATAAACATATACACAAAAAAGTGTTGACCTTTTCTAAGACTTCAGAAAACCTAGAAGAAAATGAAAAACACACATGGACCAGAATCAAAACTATGAAGTGTTTCTTGAACGCAAATTATAATCTCTATTGACATTCTCAAAATGTATGAGCCCCTTAAATAATCAGAAAACTAGCCTTTCATTCAAAGAACAAAGTTTGGAAACCCAAATTATATCTTACATGTTCAGCTAAGGAGTATGCCTTCAGTACACTAACATTCATATGTTCAGTTTTGTTTTGTTTTGTTTTGGCAGTTGGCAAGAAGTTAATTCGCTTAAGGAAAATCCCTCAGTCAAGCCTTTCTAGCTTTTCCTTGCCGTTTTAATGTGGTACATGCTATAGCCCCACAAACGTGTTACTGCAGTATAATCTGCAGCGTCCTAACTAAAGTTACTGACTGGGTCTTATCTGCACAGTTTTTGTGTCCTGTTTGCTTCTTGAATCTGATTAACCAGAATATTTCTCTTACCTCTTTTTAATATGTGAAGTCACGTGACCTAATTTATGTGTAGAAGCACTACACCATTGGTTTCAATCTTTATATTCTGTGTAAAAACAAAATCCAACTTATATAATAAAATCATTTCTCTAAAAATTTAAGTCATTTTCAGATAAAAAAATAAACATGCATTTCTGATACGCAAAAAAATCTGTTTTTTCTGATAATATTTTATGAACTCCAGCACAAGGAAAGGGGGTTTTGTTTAGAGTAGAAAGGAGAAGGATGAAGAAGTAGAGGAAAGAGGGAGCAAGGGAAATTAGGGCAGTTAGGGGAAAGAGTGAGGTGGGAGAAGAAAGAAAGCAACTGGCTGAGCCATCAGAGATTTACATCAAAAAAAAAAAAAAAAAGAGACCTGACTCTCAGCCTCTTAATCAAAGTTAAAAAGAACGGCACGCTAACAAATAGTCCGGCAGACATTCCTGAAGTAGAAGCTGGATTTTCATAGGGTTTCCTCTGGGCTTTACGGCAAGAGGTTTTTAGATGCCCTTTTTCATTCAGTCATGTGTGCAAGCAGACCATATTATACAAACTTGGTTAAAATCTGTCAGAAAGAGGAGGCATGAAGGTGGAATATGGTGAATTTCTTGGTCACTGCTTGGCATGTCTTAATCACTAGTTTCTCGGACTTGCTGCTTTCACTTATATATGGCAGCAAAATCCTCCCCAATCAATTATATTCCCTCTCGTGAGCCCTGCCCCCCCTCACATGCGTGCGCGCGTGCACGCACACACACACACACACACACACACACACACACACACACACGCCTCTGGTACCAGAAGAGTAGATGAAAGCACACGACCATTGCCTCATATAACAACCTCCCCCCACCCCCCGACCTTTGCCCAGAACGTCTTCGGGTTCTGCCAACTGAAGTGAAGGCCAGGCCTGGGCTGGAGCCTCGTGAGACCCATCACAACGTCACAGTAGAGCCAGCCAGGCCAGAGGAGAAGGCAGCCAAGTGTTAAAATTCAACAAAGAGTATGAGCTGGACAGGCTGACGACAGTGATAGGTGTAACTAACTCTAATCCCGTGGTCTAAGGAGCGCAAAAATGAAAGCTCTCAGAGGGCAGAGGTGTCCATCTGCTATATTCACTGGTGTTTCACTGATGTACACCAAGTGCCCAGAGTGTAACACTTTGAATACTTGTTAAATGAAGGATAAATGAATGACTTCCAAAGCTTTAGTGCCCATTGGAAATCTTAACACACTTAACTGTTAAATGTTTAACCATAGTATCAACGGTGCAAACTAGTGGACTAGAAAATTATTAGTACTACCTACATATTAACTGGATATTTATCCCACTAATAGGATATTTGGGTTGACTGCAGGAGGACATAGTACTGAGATTATGCGGGTTTCTCTTTTGAATTAACTTGTAATAAAGAGAAGTAGGTCTCTCTATGAAAAAAATCACAAGTCAGCAAAAGGTGCTACACACTCAACATTTAGTGAATTAGGTCCACAAGCGGCACAAGAGACAAAATAACTGCTTTCTAGCTCTGGAGTTTCACCATCTTTCTTGTTGTTCCTCACATGGTTGGAACATCATGATGATTTCCATCACCGAGTGCGGGCTGAGTTGTTATAAATGCAAGGCTATGTTACTAACATTCCTGTGTATGATCAACACTCCCGTCCATCCTATTAGTACGAGAAGACTGCTCATGATTTGTGACCACAGCCGGAATTAGCAAGGCCTGTTGGTGGTGAAAACTCCTTTCTGCCTACTTGGCTTTCCTAAGTTTGTATGCAAGAAACCATTCTATGACATCATCCACACAAAGTCCTATAATATAAGAAAACCTCACAAGGGAACATTCACTTGACTAGGTTAATTAACAATGACTAGATAGGAGTCTCATTAATTGTGAATTGGAGGTTAATTTATTACGAACTCATGTTTTGGATGTGTAGAGGCAGCCTTCCTGACGGAGGTCTCTAAAGCACATTTCTGAAGTTGAATTCAGGGGTCCAGAAACACTTCCTCCCTCAACTTGGTGTTCCTGCAGTATTTGTAGCACAAGCCAGAAACAGAGGAGTTACCCGGCCATCTTCTCTACCTCCTCTGTCCCCATTTCCTCTGTCAACATCACCTCTTCAGCATCTTGAATTCGTTTCACGCCCTTATCCTCTATATTGCTATCACCAAGTCCCAGCCACTCTGTCTCACTTGGACTTCAGGAATGCCCTCTTAACATCCAATAAGACTCCCTCCAATCCATTTTTTACACAAAGATTATGTGTTGAAACACAATTGTGATTATGACACCCTTCTGAATAAGACATTCAAATGACTTTCCTTCTCCACAGTACTCATACCACAATCCATTAAGGTGGTCTCGTATTTACCAGTTGTGCTTAATAGTCACTCACTCTACTTTCAACTAGTAATGGAATCCAGTGCAAGAAGACATTTCCCAGCCAACCTTGCAGCAAACTGTGTCACGTGACTCAGTACTGGGTAGGAGGATGTGAGCAGAAGTGGCAAGTGCATCTTTCAGGGAAATGCACACCTCCTCTACTTCCCCTTCTCCACTCCCGTTGGCTTGGATGTTGATGTGCTTGGTCACCAAACACATGGATAAGAGCTACCTAGATCTGGGGAACACTTCTGGAAGTCACTCTGCAGAAGAATCACAGAAAATGTGGGTTTGAACACCGGCAAAGGACCGAGGGGCCAATGGTTTTTTGACCAGCCAGCATAGATCTTTCTAGCTCATCCTTGAAAGAAGAAGGTCATTTTCACCTAATTTTTTAGGCGCAACTGTAAGGGTAGTTGGAAAGAGTAATTACACAGGACTTGCACAAAAACATAGGCTGAAATTTTATCCTTAATACCTATTTTTTTTTCTTTCTTTTCTTTTCTTTTTTGAAGAAAGAAAATGTACCTGAATGTATAATGTGACAGGGCTTTTTTTTGAGTCCTTTATTTTTTTTTTTTTACAAGAGTTATGAATCCTATTAGTGTGCTACAACCAGAAGTATTTTTTACTTTAGAACCTGTGAATTGTTTTATTGGGGGAATTATTAAGGCCACAGAAATGACCACCATAGTCAGATAGAAATATTTTGGTCTAATAAGAAAATGGGACAATCTATCCCACCCTATCCCAAACCAAATTTCCAAACCTCAAGTTAGTAAAAACAGTTAATAAACACTGGTTATACAAAGAAGAGTAGGGAAGTATAGGAAATTAGGAAAAGGAGCCTGTCCTATTAGTGTCATGGGTTATATTTTTCCAGGTTTGGGCACCCAGCTTCCCAAAACCAAACTGTATACTGAGCAATGTATTTTGAAATGGTGCCAGTGGGACAAGCATGAGGCTCTCTGCTTCAAACAGCATTTTATTCACAGATGCTTCATATTTGTACCAAGGAGATGAGCTAAATCAAGAGTAGGAGTATGTGATGCTGGTTTGCAAAATGATTGTTTTTCCTGAAGCCAATCTTTATTTTATTTTTCTGATAATAAATGCACAATACTTATGTAGAAGTTTGGTAAGTATTAATACAATGTAAAACAAATTATGAATTCCCTTTCTGTCATTCTCTTTCCAATAAAATTTCTAAAGAAAGCTGAAAACAGACCCTATACAAAAAGCTGTCTCATGTTTTTTCTTTTTCTTTTTCCATCTAACATTAGTGTCTCTTCAGTACCTGCAATTAGATTGCCACTTTATCTAGGAAACGCAGCTTTTAGCAATTCTTTGTTGATTCCAATGAAATCAACCTGACTCAGCTAATATGAACTGATTAGATTGAGAATGAAGTCCTAATACCAACTGCTGTCCAATAGTAATTACTTGACATTAAATTTTGGGTGACCCAAGAAAATTGTATAAGCTTAGAGAAGTTTCAAGTAAGAGGATAGGGAGCTTGAAGACATTATAAAAGAATCCATGAAGGACCCACGATGTACTGAGAGAGGGATACAAGAGAATGGCTATGCACAGCAGCAGAGATCTGATGTCATCATAGCAAATCTCAATTATATGGAATTATATGGCAGCATCCTCTTCCTTGCTGGCTAAAAAAGCATAATACCCTCCTGCCCAACCACCACCACCCCAAAATACAAAAACTGAATATAAAATTTAATGGCTGCACTAATTAATATTCCCCCATATTCTTGTTTTTCTAACTGTGAGTCACAGCCTATTATACTGTAGGGTCAGTCTAGTGGGCCAAACCCGGCTTTGTTTGCTGGCCTATTTACACAAGTAAAATGGTGCTATAAGGCTAAATGTTCATACCCCCTACCCCAATTCATATATTGAAACTTTATCCTCAATGTGATATTTGGAGGTGGGGCCTCTTAGGAGGTGATTAGGTGATTAGTGCCCTTATAAAAGTGGTCCCAGAGAACTCCCTGTACTCTTTCACCATCTGGGGATATAGTGAAAACAGCTGACTATGACCCAGGAAGTAGGCCTTCACCAAACATGGCATCTGCCAGCACCTTGGTCTTAGACTTCTCAGCCTCCAGAATTGCAAGAAATAAATTTCTGTTGTGTATAAGCCACTCAGTCTATGGTATTTCTGTTACAGAGCCAGAACAGATGAAGACAAATGGAGAGGAGAAGGGAGGAGAGTAAGATAGTTTCTTCACATGGACCTTTGTGCTGGCCAACATGGCACTGCAAGTTTACACTTTGAACTTCCTCCTCTGTGCCAACTACTGCAATGGTAGATTTATTTATTTATTTATTTATTTATTTATTTATTTATTTATTTATTTATAACTAAGACAGTAGTACTGGAAAATGTTAAAGAGCAATTACAAGCCATGGAAGGCAGATTGAGGAACTCCAACCCACATATGGTGGGAGTTCCAGGAGAGAATTTAATTCAACTGCAAGAATCATTTTTGGAAAAGGTTATTATTAATTTTATAAAATTAAAAGAATGGAATGAGTTTTCAGATTAAAAACCCACAATACTCACCGAGGATTATAAATAAAAAGTAAATTCACAATAGGGCATCATGATAAAGAAAAACTCTTTAAAGAGACTTCAAGTAAGAGGCCGGTTATCCACTAATGAATTCAAACATACCAGTAGAAGATTTTTCCTCAGCAACAACAAATGTCAAAACACAAATGAAAACCTTTAAGTGTCAGAGAAATAACCATCCATTTAGAATTTGATACCTAGCTAAACTGTCACTAAGTCTTGTGGTGAGCAGGTGGCAGAGGACATATGAAAACAGTTTTCTACCTAAAGATTCTAATTTAAATAATTATTAAAAGAACTATTTTTGCAAGAAGACATCAATCATTTTAAAAATATACTGAAAGTCTTTTTTAAAATGTTCTATCCCAACTATTCCAGTTATTATACCTATATTTGTTGACCCATTTCTCTGCCCCCCATTTAAAGCCAAACTTCTCAAAGGAATTACATTAGACTCTTATTCTCAATTCCTCTTTGTCCACCTTCCTAAACCCATTAAAGTTAGGCCTTAACCTTCACCACTCCAATGACATAGATTTGTCCTTGCCACTAATGACCTCTACATTGCTAAATCTAGTGGTTAGTTCTTAATCATCTCATTTGATTTATTAGCATCCAACATAATGGATCACTCTTTGAAACACTATCATAATTTGGTATTTCGACACTATTCTCCATTGATTCTACTACCTCACTGGATACTTCATCTTGGTCTATTTTGCTGTGTCATCTTCATTTCCCAGCCACGTGACATTGGAATACCTTAGTCCTTATCATCCACTCTTCTCTACCTACACTTATTCCTAGGTGATTCCATTTGTAATATGTCATTAATATCATCTATATAATTATGTTCTCCAAATATATAACTTTAATTCAAAACTCGAACTATAGGCTTATACATCCAATTGACTAATAATCCCCTTGGGTGCTTGATAGGAATCTCAAACTTATTTTTTTTTTTTATTTAAAAAAAAATTTTTTTTTCAACATTTATTTATTTTTGGGACAGAGAGAGACAGAGCATGAACGGGGGGAGGGGCAGAGAGAGAGGGAGACACAGAATCGGAAACAGGCTCCAGGCTCTGAGCCATCAGCCCAGAGCCCGACGTGGGACTCGAACTCACGGACCGTGAGATCGTGACCTGGCTGAAGTCGGACGCCTAACCGACTGCGCCACCCAGGCGCCCCTGGAATCTCAAACTTATAAATCTATAAACAAACTTTTGATTTTACCCTCTTAACCTTTTCATTCCACAGTGTTGGTCATTTCATTAAATATCACCTTAATCCTTCCAGATTCTCAGGCCTTTCAGTCATACCTTGAAAACCAACCCATCAACTAATTCTCTCAGACATGCCTTCAAATTACATCCAGAATGTGATAATTTCTTTCTATCTTTATCTCCCTCACCCAAGTCACCAATATTTCTTATCTGGATTCTTATAAACATTTCTTAATTAGTCTACATGCTTCTGGTCTTGAAAACCCTTATCCCCAAATATATAAGTCACCCATCAAGATCTTGCTAAAACAAGAAAATGTCAGTTTTTTGTTCAAGACCCTCAGATGGCATCCCATCTCACTTAGAGTAAATGCCAACGTGCTTACAGTGGTCTAAAAGTCTTACTTGGTCTCCTTTGACCCTCTCCCCCCACCATTAATCACTATCTCTGCCTTCATCTACCACACTTTTCCTGCCCATTCTTCTCCAACCACACTGGACTCTTTGATGTTTCTTGAAGACCCCATGCAGCATATGCTATTCCCTCTGGGATATTTTTCTCCCAGATTTTCATCAAATAGCCATTAAAATATCACTTCATCTTTGAGCTCTTCCCTGAAAACCCAGATTAATAATAACTCTTATATCTTATTCTTCTCCATAGCGCTTATCTTTATTTGTTTTCTGATTTTTATTTATGTCCTCTTACTAGAATGTCAATTATATGAGTTCAGGGATTTTATCTGTTCTGTTCACTGTTATATTTCCAAGCACCTATAACCACAGCAGGCCAATAGAAGACATACAATAAGGATTTATTAGATGACTAAATAAATGGTGAGGAAAAACAAAGGTAAAACATGATAACCAACTCAAACAAATATTGTTTGTAAAAACAATATAGGCCACATTTTCTACTGATCAAAAACAGTTAAAGAAAATTTTAGATGAGGAAAATAGGTGAGTTTACCTCAAAGAACAATTAAAATGTGTTAGATTTTCTACTTTGTTTGGGAGAAGGATAGATAATCTGTGTGAAATGGGAACACTAATGTTGCTTGATGTGGGAGTGAGCGGCCCAGCTGAGGGGTGCATGGGTACATGGGTGTAAGGTCAGCACTGATGATGTGGCTGTTGCAGGCTTCTGCTGCCTTAAGAATCAGCACAGTTGTTAGGGGACCCACATCAGGGAAGACTGAGAAGGTCACAACCCACCCAGACTCTAAGAAGGGAAAGAGAAGGTGAGCATAATCATGGTCTTGGGAAAGTGGCAGGCCTCACATAGTTTAGGAATAGAAAGAGGAGATGTTATAGACTCATGTTCTGTGGATGTTTTTTCTCAGTAGGCAGAAATGAGAATCATTATTGCCAGGTAATAACTATACGTATTTGAAAAAAAATGAAAGAAAAACCTCTGCATTTTTAGCTTTGCAAAGAAACATTTCTGAAGAGTGATTATTTAAATCAATACCTAAAAAAAACCAAGTCTGCCAAAATATGCTTCAAGACATTGTGAGGGAAAAAAAGCCCCAAAACATAATACAATAGAAACATCCTGTACAAGTAACATTTAGACCAGGAATGCAAGGACAGTTCAATATCAGAAAGATTTAGCAATATAATCTGCTGCATTAATAATTTTAAAGAGGTAATCAAATGGTTATGCTACCATGTAGAAAACCAGTGTTTATAATTTAACATTTATGATAAACTCTTAATAAACTAGAAATCCAGAGTTTTCTGAATCTGACAAAAATATGTCACCCAAAAACCTGTACCTAACAGCATACTTAAAATGAAACTTTTCAAGCATTCTCACAATTATGTGGCACAAGAAAAAAATGCCTATTATAAAGGCATACTATTTACATGGCATGGTACCTTATAAGGATAGGAAAGTTGAGATCAACAGGGAAAAAAAAAAGCCTAGAAACGTTTAAAGCATATATATGATCTTAGAACACAACAGAAAAGGCACTGCAAATAATGGAGAAAGAATAGAGCTCAGTAAATGGTATTGAGACAACTGGTTTTTCATATAGAATAAAAATAGATCCATGCTTTACACCACATATACAAATTAGCTCCATGTAAATTCAATGTCTACACATGTAAAACAAAACTTTGAGAAGTAAATTAAAGCAATTTAGAGTACAGGAGAGATTTAAATATAATGTACTCATGGAGGAGAAAGTGATTGCTTAAGCAAGGCACAAAATGCAAAATAATAAAAGAAATTTAACTTTATCAAAATTTTAAAATTGTGTTAAAAGAGGTCATGAAAAAAATTAAAATGCCATCAACAGACAGGAGGCAAAAGTTTCAACAATATATTTTTCAATATATGAAAAAGTATGAGTCATATGTATGAAATATAAACACATATTAAAATACATATACATTAGGATCATACACATTTACACGTTTTTGTAAATCAATAAAGAGAACAGACAATAAAAGAGTAAATAAAGAGTAGAAATAGATAATTCACAGAGGAGGAAATCCTAATGGCCCTATAAAAATGATGTTCAATTTTATGAATAATCAGAGTAATGAAAATTAAAACAATGAGATACTGATTCATATCTACCAACCCACACATAATTAAGTCTGATAATAAGTGTGAGCAAGGACCTGGTGGGAGTGTCAATTGGTAAGAGAGCACTATGGAGAGCAATTTGTTAGTGTCTACCAAACACGAAAATGCACATACCCTATGATGTGGTAAGCCCACTGATATATACTCCAGAAAAGCTCTATTACATGTATCCTAAAGGAAATGTCTAAGGGTATTGATTTAAGTACAACTTATTTTTGTAAAACAATTGAATCATTTTAAATTTTCAGTAGTATGGGAATGGATAAGTTGTAATATTTTCATGAGATGGAGTAATATACAGAAATTTTTAAAAGAATGAGCAAGGGGAATATAAAAACATAAATTCTGAAAACAGAATGTTTGATAGTAAAAGTAGTGATTGCCAGAATACCACAGTCCATATTTGAAGTAAAACATATGGGGGTACCTGGGTGCTCAACTCAGTCAGTTGAGTGTCAGACTTTGGCTCAGGTCATGGTCTCCTGGTTCGTGAGTTTAAGCTCCACATCGGGCTCACTGCTGTCTGCCTGTCAGTGCAGAGCCTGCTTCAGATCCTCTGTCCCCCTCTCTCTGTCCCTCCCCCCACTTGCGCTCTCTAAAAATAAATATTTAAGAAATAATAAAGCGAAATATATGAAAATTTTATTTATTTCTTTTGAGAGAGAGAGTGTGTGCAAATACATGTGCATGAGACAGAGAGGGAGAGAGAGAAGCCCAAGCAGTCTCAATGCCCAGTGCACAGCCTGACATGGGGCTCAATCTCATGACTGTGAGATCATGACCCGAGCTGAAATCAAGAGTCAGACGCTTAACTGGCTGAGCCATCCAGGCATCCCATGAGTATTTTAAAATACACAAATAATTTGTATTTCACGCATACAATAATCATGTTTTATATATGTAGCAAAATTTAAATGTATAAAAACAGGACTGTACAAAGGTCAACACATGGCAGTTGTTCTGGGGTAGCAGAGAGTAGGGTGATGCCGAGAAAGGCAAAACAGGGAACCTCAAATTCACCTGTGTACTTTGTTTCTTTACAAATAGAAGCTAGGCAGCACACATGGGAAAAATATTTACTTTTGATGTATTCATCTGGGTGGCAGGTACATGGACACTTATTTTAGGGTCCTGAGTATATTAAAAAAAATAAGAGTATTAGAGAGCTCTAAATCTATATCCCTGCCCAGGGTCAAAAATAACAAGCCCGCACAAATTTATGCAGATAGAAAGATAAAAAGAGGTTCTGATAAAGAGAAGTTTGTGTAGGGCACCCACTCCTGGACAACACTGACAGAGGAGGGTTGGAATGGTTACTCAGGTGAGTTCCGGTCACTGAATCCATGACTGTCACCCCCAAATGCACCCTACCCACCCTCATGGCTCAGCAGTTGGCCCTCCCCAGACACAGTGTTATATGACAAGGAAGGGGAGCTTTCTCAATACCTGTTTCTAGGCTAGGCTGAGGAACATTTTCTTCATAGATTCCAGAGAAAAGCCACAGAGTGGACCTTCCAGGAAGAACGGCAAATCACATGTGAGATTGCACAGGCTAGGTCCTGTCACAAGGCTTCCCAGAGTTCTGGTGCCAGCCGTGTCTGATTAGTGCAAAAAAAAAAAAAAAAGAAAAGAAAAAAAGCATATTTTTAACTAGCTTCAAAAAAGTTAATTTAAGCACTTCACTCCAGTGAAAAACTGATTTGGGGCACAATGATTAACAAATGGTTCTCAATCTCTGTCCCTGGAAGTCACAAACACATGCACAAGCCCTAGGTAAGCTGGACCTGGGGATCTTATTTAGTCACGTAAGTCACAACAAATGGGTATGCCAAAGCTGGTTTATCTTACTCACGTAGACCACCATGGAACCTTCCAGCAAATACTTATTAAAACAAGAACCAAAACATTTCACAGACTATAGCATGTTTCAGTTGGTTGAGAGCCATCATAATTAATAATACAGTAACAATAAAATGACAGCACAGGCAGAAGCCCTGTAGTGTAATGATCCAGAGTGAGCTTCACACATCTGTGGTTATGTCAGTTTCTGAGTGCAAGAGCACCAGAATGCCACATTCATGGTCTCAAATGATGGCAGAAAGTATCTGGAGAAAGGCCATAATTCATCTTCTTTTCTTGTCACCAGAACCACTGAGGATAAACTCAGAAGCTCTTACTGGGAATTCCTTAGAAAGAGAATCAGTGGCTTAAATAAAAGGATTTTACTCTTAAAAAAAGATATTCCGAATAGGCTTCCTTTTATATTTCATGTGTGCAGAAGTATTTTCCTTATATATTTATTCTGCATGTCATATAATAGTATCCTTCACAAACATTTCCCATAGAGTTGACCAGCAGCTTCAACTGCTTCCCTAGAAAACACTCCAGCTATTCCTCTCATTAAAAGAGACGAAAAGCCAAGAGGATAGGTGACTGACTTAGTTTGTGCCAACAATCTATCTCTGAATATGACAGAGCTTGTGCAAAACAGGCACTCCTTATATGTTAATAAAATATTGGGCACTGGTAGTCATTTCTAGAGCCCCAATTGAGTTGCATCAGTATTTAGAAAATTTAAAAGTCTGTGATTTGACATCTAATTATTTCCCAGTCTGAAAAGATTTTATTTTTCATGTTCCAATGTGGTTCCCGCTTTACAGCAAAAAGGCAAAGTATGCAATAGATAACACCATATGTGCCACTCTGAGTTCTATCATGGCTCTCTGTCTTGCCCCTTCAACTAAACTGGCAACATCTGTTATTCTCTAAGACAGTGTGGACATTTCCTTCCATGTCAGTCATTTCAGAGGTAAGTGCCCCCACTCATTCACAAATGTTTGACTGTCTGAGTCTTCCTCATTATCATTTCTAAAACTGAACATCCACATGACAATTTCTCCTCTTTGATCACAATTTTAATTGTGTTGTAAGTTGTAGCCTGTTTAGTGCTAATGTTACATTTAACTTGTTGCAGGTGAGGAAGGGGGGCGTGTGCGTCATAGGGAAGGTGGGCTGAAGAGTCCCTCCATTTGTTCACTTTTCTTTTGGTCCTGAGAATGAAGTTTGGCTCCATTTTTAGTTAATAATGGGATATTTTTAAATCATAGATCCCCCCCCCCAAAAAAATCATAGATCTTATATCTCAAAGATGAAGGGATGACAAGAGTGAATGCATTTCATTAACTCAGCTTAGGCAAGGAGGGTATTTCCACCATGGATCTGAAATCAGCTGAGACCTCAAATGGAGCAGGAACTGAGTGACCTACCATGAGTTAGGCAGTGTCTGTGACATGGGCTTCAGTTAAACACAGTGTGGAACACTCACTCTCATGAAGGCTGTCAAATTCAAAACTTGCCAGACAGATTCACTTTCAGGACTCAGACATCTTGTAGTTGTAGGGAATGAGCTGCCTTAACTGTTGGCAAAGACAAACAGCCTTCCAATCTTCAGCATTGCAGATAGTAAGAAGATGGCCAGAATTTTAACAAGTAAAGAGAAATGTGTACTGATGTATATACTTGAATATACATGTCCTACAGGGTTTATCAGCTCACTGTGATCTGCATCATCATGAGATATTGTTCCTAATTCCACAGCTGGATCACCAAACTAAATCCCATTACAATGAAACTCCACTGAATTGTTCCACTTAATTTGTGCTCTAAACAGATACTACTCCTTTGAAATACACTAATCTGTGAAGAGGTCTTACTGTAATCACATACAAAAGTGGATCTATTCCCTTTGTTCATTTTGGGGACTATTACCACACAGTCCCTGTTGTCCAACTCTTCTGTCTCCAATTCATCATTTAATTTTCCGCCAGGAATTGAAAGTCTATCTCCAAACATGAAATTTTCTTGTTTAATATTCTTTAATGACTTCCCTAAGGACCCTGAGTCCTTAGCTGACAATCAAGGCCCCAAACAACTTGTCCTGGTCTATTTTTAAGCTATATTCCTCTCTATACTCAACTTCTTTAACTTTGCTGTATGGACTGGCCCAAACTCTTAGTCAATAATGTACAATACTACTTGGCATACCCAGCTATTTCTCTCGACACTTTAGCTCTTTTCATCTTGTAAGATCTACCAAGCTTTCCAGGCCTACCCCGCCTGTCATGAAAGTTGTCCTCAGCTACCAAATCAGGAGGGACTTTTCTTGCTCTGTAGTTCCAATGTATTTTCTTTGTCACCTGAGCTCACTCAGGTTACCACAGCCTGTCTACGACAGTGAGATGTACAGTGTCTTCTCTTTACCAAACTATCAATGTCCTTTGGACAGGAGAGACTTACTGAATATATTTGCTGTTAAACTGACACTGCTTCATATTGGAAAAGGTGCCTGATAAATGTGATCATGTGGGTCACAAAAAAAAATCTACTTAAAAATGATCTAGAGCTTTTCAGTTCTGCCCCTTCATTCCTCAGTGCCCAAAGGGAAAGAGATCTGACATTTGGAAGCAAGACCTCATCTCTGCCTCCTTCATTATCTTGCATAATGTCCAGAAAGTTATGAGCCCTGATAAAATGTTATTTTTCTCCTCCAGTAAAGGAGGCTTGGTTGAATGGAAACAGAGCCAATCTCACTACAAGGAGGCACATCTTTGGGTTTTGATCCTCTTTCTTATGAAGGGACAAATAACCTTGTGAGTGAGAAAAGTTGCCCAGCCAGCAGCTGCAATGACAACCCACCTTGGCAGCAGAAAAGAGTGATAATTAGACACCAATTTCTTTTGTAGGATGAGTAGTGGGTGGAGTTTTTTTTTTTTTTTTTGACTTGTTATTTCAAGATCAAAGAAAAAAAAATTTAAATGTTTACTTATTCTTGAGAGAGACAGACAAAGTGTGAGCAGGGGAAGGACAGAGAGAGAGGGAGACACAGAATCTGAAGCAGGCTCCAGGCTCTGAGCTGTCAGCACAGAGCCCTACACGGGGCTCAGACTCATGAAGTGCAAGATCAAGACCTGAACCAAAGTGGACGCTTAAACAACTGGGCCACCTAGATGCTTCCTGAGAAAAATGTTTTTATATTTAGCAGTTTTATTTTGATCACCATAGTTAATATTATTGCCAGAGTGAAAACGTGGTAAAAAGATGCTAAGACTGAATTTATCTGTATTTACATTGTCACTTTTAAGCTTCAAATAGGAAATGCCTTTGATCAAGATTTTTCAACAGATTGCTGAAAACAGAAAGTTTCTTTTGCTAAGTACTAGCATGCATAAATTTCTTACATAATACATGAGAAAAAAATTTTTTTGATATATGGATGTTTTTTTCTTGTGTTGACAGAAATTTGGCAGTTACTGTGCACCACCCTTCACACAAAAAGTGGCTCAATCAACCACTGGCCTTTTCTTATAAATCTGGTAATCTGTGTCCCCTTAATAGAATAATTATAGGGATGTTTTCCTATTTGCAATACAAAACTATGGAACAATGGAGTGTTTATTTTGGCCCAATGACTTTGTACAAAGGTCCCATCTATGATCCCCCTTCAAAATCCTGCTTATAAATTCCTAACACCCAACAAGTCAACCTGAGAAAAACCATGACTTTAGCATTTCCTTTTGGCCAAAATCTTTAATTTGGAGAATGCAAATAAGACTTTCAAAATTATTTTTGAGCAGCTGAGAGAACCCATGAATATGCCAAAACCTTTCAACCCAAACTATTTCCAAAAATTATCTGCTTGTCCCATTTTTGATTCAGTTAAGAATTAGAGAAGTACATTTTATGTAACTACAACTCTCCGCCTAAGTAACATCTTCACTTTTTAAAAGAGAAGTCAGTTTTTTCTCTTCCTTTATTACAGGTTTTCCCAGCAAAGCAAAACAAAACAAAACTAAAACAAAATTAACTTAAGTAATATGAAATATATGTGCCAAAAGTGTCTTCAGTGATCTGCTTTTTAACTAGACAAGCTCTCTGGCAGATGAAAATCATTAGCAAGCAAAACTGTAGAGCTTTTAAAATGTGCTGGAAAAGTTTCAGAGAAGATATACAGCATAAACAGCTTTATAAACCCGAAGCAAAATTCTAGATCACACCTGGTATATCAGTTGTGTGAAAGGCTCAGGTTAAGAAACATGAATTAAATCTTGAGAGATACTGGCCTCAACAACATTACAGCCTAAAGGGAACCTGTATCCAAGATGCCATCCTTTAATCGAAAAACATCGATATGTGTGTTCCTAGTGCCCACTGTTGCACATGTAGAGAGGTATGGGCTGGAGCTAAGGCAAAGGCACCTCAAGCTAAGGCAAAGGCACCTGATATTCTTGCAAGAAGTTTTCTTCAGGCAAAGAGCGTAATAGGACTGCAGACCATTTCCCTCAGCACCTAGCCACTCACACATTCAATTTATCATTCAATAAACATGTGGGAGTGCCCATCATATGCCACACAATTTCCAGGGCCCTCTAAACCGGTGATAAAGGTCTCCTATTTCATGGAAGTGACATTCTAGTGAAAGAAAATTGACAATAAAAAATAAACAAGTAAGCGAGAAAAGAACTATTAGACGGAATAAATGCTATAAAGAAAGCATAACAGGGTGATGGAAATGGGGGTGGGGGACTTACTCATCTAACTGGGATCACAGAAGATCTTTCAGTTGAGTTGAGACTGGATGACAAGAGGAGTCAGCTATGCCAAAATCTGAGCACAAAGCATTCCAGGCAAGGGAATAGCCTGGTGGATGAGGTAACAGAAGGAAAATCAGTGTGGCTGGAGCTTAGTCCTCAATTCAATCACCTATAATTGTGCACGCTTATGTCACTGTAACATGTTCTTCAAACCTGGGGCAAAACAAGGAAACCTACAGACAAAAACATACCCATGCCTGTAAAACATGAAGAGGTCTTAGGGTCTTCTGGACACAACAACAACCCTAAGAACCTTGATGTCAAGAGCTTGAGCTTCATTCCAGTTTGTTTTCCAGTACTGATATATTTGACCAGTTTCTCATGGTTGAAGGCACAGAAAGAGCATGCAAGGCTAGTAGGACTAAGAAGTGTAGGATGTGGCTTTGAAAAGAACCATAACTGCTTATTTCCTGGGACCTCTGACCAAAAAGGAAACACTTTTCTTGATTTGTCAGGAGATTTGCATAAGATCACAAGATATCCTGTGGTACAGTAATCTCTCTCTTGCTTTTGACTCTTTATTATGTTCTCCCTTGTATAACAGTTATTTTAGTATTGCCTTCTTGCCATTGTTAACCTGTAAGTGACTTCCTGTCAGAGACGGTCTTACTGATTGTTCTCTGAAGTACCGAATACAGTGCCAGGCACATAGGGATGTTCAATAAATGATAAATTCCCCGGGGTTGGCTTTGGCTTTTTTAGTCCAATATTCCAATTATAGGTACAGTAATGGTATCCAAATAATGTAATTGTTTTTGTTTTGCTGTATATGTAATAAATCCTTAAGAACTTCTGTGCTATCTGACATAGTACAGATGGATTCCCAGTAATGCTTTGGCACAAAGTAGACAATGTTGCTTGTTGAATGTATGCATGCATGTCTGAGTGGGCAAATCTATGAACAAATTCCAGCAAGAACAACTGCACCCAAGGCCATTTTATTCAATCAGCAATGGGTTCTACTGTATGTTCAGCAGTAAGCTAAGTGCTGTAGAGACAATGGTGAGTAAAACAGATGGTCCTGCCCTAATGGAGCTATTGGTATGGTAGGGAAACATATTGAAGATATCACGCATGTATGTAAATATAAGTGCTGTGAAAGGATGATGATCAGAGAAGCATTCTTTGAAGGCTACCTGAAAGACATGGTCAAGTTTATTCAAAATTCAATGCCATAATCATGAAGTCTTTTTAGGAACCAGGCCTGTAGACATAGAGCAAGTGGTCAAGAAAGATGACAATTGATGATAGCTCAAGTTGCCTCTGGTAACCAGGGATGGGTTACTGAGAAAATATTTGGAATCTTCCATTTTGGCCATCTTTAAAATTAAACTCAAACTTTTTATGTGTCCTGATTGTGTGTGGTCTTGTTTAAAGACAGAATATACCAAGCAACCTAAAATCATCTTCTGCGGGCATTCTTTACTGTACCATGATTCCTTTACTAAATGCTTTAAATATAGCAGCTCAGCTATTTTTCTGAGGTAGACCAGGAAAAATTGAAATTTATTTTATGAGCAAAAAAACAATGCAGTGCCCTTGTTCTCCCATCATTCAGGAAAAATAGCTAAGTGAAATTCTGGTCAAACTTTCCAAAAAGCTTTGGGCTGAGGACAAGCATGGAAAAATTCAAGCCCAAAGGAGAAATTTCCAGAAATTTAGAAGCAAGTGAAAACAGGGGGTTATAACAGTTCAGTACTTGCTGCCAGGAACAAAGTATATACGATATTATTTATTGCTGAAAGCTTTTCAGAGAGGCAGCATCTGGTTTCAGTGAGGTCTTGCTTTTTCATCCCATCCAGCAGCTGGACTGAGCACTATGGCACAAGGAGATCAACCAATTGGCCAAGGTGACGCAGCGAGTCAGTGACTCTTTCCAGATTAGACCACAAGAGCCTCTGGCTTCTTGAATGCCAAGAATAAGTCACATGACAAATGGAGAGTTTAACACTTTTAATTGACTCCAAGTGGATTCTTCAGCTTTAATTTTCTATTTGTGTTTACATTTTCAGAGTCCCAAAGAATAATTCTTTCTCCCTTTTCTCCAGTGGACACATCAGATATCAACTTGGTTCTCTGTGAATGCCAAAATTCCCCACCCCCCTCAACTAGGAATTATTCATCTAGGCTGAGTGTGCTAATGGCAGGAAAAGTCAGAAATGGTCATGCAATGTTCCATTCGCACTGGAAAGAGGAAGATGGAGATCGAAAGGCTGGCTAACTCTGAGCAGAGAAGCTGGGCACTCTGCTTTGGTCATTCCAAATGTGCCTCTCTGAGGCAGGGGAAACACTGAAGAAGGTAAGGTTAATCTTCCAGGAGAAAGTGTCATAAGCTTTTACTTCTCTGTGGGTCTTTTTCTCTACCAGTGTTATTTCTCACAGAGCCCTGGCAAGAGAAAACACATCCTTTCATTCCTTCTGCATATGTCTTCCATACCAACAGGAGAAAAGGAGGCTCTGTTTCCTAAGCATATGTGTTTCTCACATCCCAAGAAGACTGTAAGGGAACAAACAAGCAACAACATGCACACACACAAAATACATTTAATAAGAAATTTCAGCATTAATATAATCGCCAGTGTAGTACTTAATTATTCTAAGAAGCAACTTCAGCTACCATCAGTTGTCATCTCTCTTGACCACTTGCTGTATGTCTACAGGCTTGGTTCAAAACAATGGCACACACATCCCCTAATAGTATCAGTACAATAGTATCAGTACAATTAATTAATGATTAATATTATTACTAGTTTCATGAAATAAAAAAAAAACATTTTTAGGGAAAGAAAGGGAGGGGAGGGTGGCGAAGGGAAAGGATTTTCACCATTTTTTTTTTTAATGTCTAAACTTTTAGATGTAATCGGAGAAGACTAGAGAACTGAGCCAGTTAGTTGTGTGCATGAACTTGATGTATTGTGAAATGATCAAAAGAATATCAGGGAGGGAATAAGCCTAATCTGGTTATCAGACTCTGCAATAGCAATAGGGCACAGCATCAAGAGAAACCTTGCAAGCTTTTGGAGTACCCAGCGATGCCCAGAAGGCATGCCATTTTAATAACGTAAAACATATGTCTACTCTATGGAAGCAACCTAATTTCACTTCAAATTGGAACGAACAATACCACTAAGAAACATCTGACAATTTCAACACAATAGGAATTGGGGAATTTTTACTCCAAACTTAATGCAGATGTCAAACACAATATGAATAGAACATCTCACTTTGTTTCCTTTACATCACAATTTTCTCTTAATTGGAACAGACGAAGTAATTTCTGACCAGAAAGACGTGATGACATTTCAAGCATAAGGACTTCAGTTTTGGCTTACAGACATCTTCTATCCCCCTTTGGCTTATTATTACTCGAAGGGACAGCCACAATACTATAAACATTGTACTCATTCATTCGGCATTTATTGCGTGTCTATGACCTGGGTACTAACCGAGGCCCAAAGGTTAGAGTCATAAACAACACAGACACATCCCTGCCCTCCTGGAGCTTCTAACCTGGCAGTTCGCTCTTATTTCAAAGTTCAGTTATTGTTTCGATAAAGCTCAGTTCAGGTTTTAAAAAGGAAACCTTCATCTAAAGACAATTCTTAAGTTATCACTGTCTTTCCAAAACATATTTTTTCAACCCTCCAATTAGTCCATTGATATTAAACTCCCAGTTATGGTCATTCTTAGAAGAAAGAACTAGGACATGATTAAGGGTTCTTTTTCTTTTGAGAAGATAAGCTCCTAAATTATAGATGTCTAATGAGTTAACCAGTAGGTTCAACTGCTACATGTCAAACTAAGAAGTGTCACAAAAGCCTGGACAGGTTGCCTGAAAAAGATGCCTCCAAATAGTAAATGTAATCCTTTCTGGGCCAAAAACCCTGAATGGATTCCTTAGCAAGCGCTGGTGAGTAATTACACATTTTGGCAATCCAGTGCAAACAGCCAGGTTAAGTTTGCCCCAATCCTGTCCACGAGATCCTTTGTTCCAACAGGGCTCAATCCGACCAAAGGGATGCCCAGGCAAATGGCTAGGATGTAGGTCACACAGGCCCACCGTTCTGCTTCCGCATGAGTTTCCACCTTTTGCTGATGAGTGCTAAGGTGTTTCAAAGCTACGTGAGCACACCTATATGTCTCTTCTTAGAAAACAACACAAAACAAAAAAATAGCCATTTTATATTGGAGATTTCTTCTACCTTACCTTTTTTAGCTTTCTCTCACTGCCCCCGCCCCTCAGCCTTGCCTCCTTTCCCCTTATCATTTCTCTCCTACTTCCCCGGCAACAGGGTGAAACACTATTAGAAGCTCGTTACATTTTGTGAAGCTCTGCAAACATTGTATGTTGCCGGAGAGGACCCTGAAGCCCAAGGTCACACAGTGGGGAAGTAGCCGAACCAGGATTCCAAGTAGCCCATCTGATTTCAGAGTCCTCAATTCCTGGACCATACTGCCTCTTTAGGAATTTTTGGCTTTAAGTGTTTATGATAAAGATGGACTGTTTCTAGGCATTAAGAGTAGCAGTGAAACATAAGAAATTAATGTTAACCTCTGCTACACTTGAGAAAAATCTAACAAATTCACTGAAGTGCTTTAAAGGAAGTAATTAAGGGGACAATTTATTAAGGTTTTACATCTCAATTGCACCAGTTTCAGGTCTTTTTTTCCTCCAGTTTTATTGAGAAATAATTGACGTACGACACTGTATAAGCTTAAAGCACACAGCATGATGGCTTGGTTTATAGATACTGTGAAGTGATGACCATAAGGGGTTCCATTAACAGCCATCTTCTCATATGGATACAATTAAAAAAAAATGTTCCCCTTATGATGAGAACTTTTGGATTTACACTCTTAATAACTTTCCTGTGGATCAAACAGTAGTGTTAGTTTATATTCATTATGTTGTGCATTACATCTGTGGTACGTATTTATTTTATAACTGCAAGTTTGTACCCTCTACCACCTTCCCCCTTCCCCCTCCCCATCCCCCACCTCTTCTTTCTACGAGTGTTGTTCTTTTGCTTGTTTTAGATTCCAAATATAAGTGAAATCATACATACATACAGGACAAATACTGTATGACTTCTCTGACTTCTTTCACTTAGCATCATGCCTTCAAGTTCCAAGCATATTGTCCCAAATGGTAGGATTTTTTTTTTAATGGCTGAATAATGTTCTATTGCATATCCTAATTTCTTTATCCATTCATCCATTGCTGGACACTTAGATAGCTTCTAGGTCTTGGCTATTGTAAATAATGTTGCTGTAAACATGGCAGTGTACATATCTTCTCCTATTAGTATTTTTGTTTCTTTTGGATACATTCCCAGAAATGGAATTACTGGATCATATGGTAGTTCTATTTTTAATTTTTTGAGAAACCTCCATCCTGTTTTCCAGACTGGCTGCACCAATTTACAATCCCACCTACAGTGTAGTGGGCCCCCGCCCCCGCTTCCTCCACACCCCTGCCAGCATGTGTTATCTCTTTTTTGATAATGACTATCCTAACAGGCATGAGGTGATATCGCATTGTGGTTTAATTTGCATTTTCCTAACAACTAGTGATGTTGAACATCATTTCATGTACCTGTTGGCCTTTGGGCATCTTCTATGGATTCAGGTTCTTCATTTTTTAATTGGGTTGTTTGTTTATGCTATTGACTTATAGGAGTATTTTATATATTTTGAATATTAACCCCTTATCAGGTATATGGTTTGCAAATAATTTTTTCTCATTCTGTAAGTTGTTGTTTCACTTTGCTGAGGGTTTCTTTGGCTGTGCAAAAGCTTTTAGTTTGATGTAGTCCCATTTGTTTAGTTTTGCTTTTGTTGCTTATGTTTTAGGTTTCATGTCTAAAAAATCATTACCAAGACCCATGTCGAAGGCCTTTGTTCCTATGCTTTCTTCTAAAGTTTCATGAGCTTTCAAGTCTTACATTTAAGTTAATCCATTTTGAGTTAATTTTTGTGAGTGGCATTAAAATATGGGTCCCATTTTCGGGGCAACTTTGGCTCAGGTCATGATCTCATGGTTCATGGGTTCAAGCCCTGCATTGGGCTCTATGCTGACAGCTCAGAGCCTAGAGCCTGCTTTGGATTCTGTGTCTCCCTCTATCTCTGCCCCTCCCTGGCTCATGCTCTGTCTCTCTCTGTCTCTAAAAAATGAATAAACATTAAAAACTTTTTTTTAAATATGGGTCCCATTTCATTCCTTTCCATGTGAATATCCAATTATCCAAGCATCATTTATTGAAAAGGTTATCTTCTCCATTGAGTGTTCTTGGCTTCCTTGTCAAATATTAGTTCACCGTATATGCTTGGGTTTATTTCTGAGCTCTCAATTCTGTTCCATTGGTCTATTTGTCTGTTTTTATGCCAGTACCATACTGTCTTGATTACTATAATTTTATAGCATACCTTGAAATCAGGAAGTGTGATGCCTCCTGCTTTATTGTCCTTTCTCAGGATTTCTTTGGCTTTCATGGTTCCATATAAATTTTAAGAGTGTTTTTTTTTCTAGTTTTGTAAAGAAAATGACATTGGAATCTTATTTGGGACTGCATTACATCTATAGATGGCTTTTAGTAGTATTGACATTTCCAGTCTATGAACACAGGATATATTTCCATTTATTTGTACTTCTTTGATTTCTTTTATCAATGTCTTGTTTTCTGAGTAGAGTTCTTTCACCTCCTTAGTTAAATTTATCCCCAAGTATTTTATTATTTTTATACTATTATAAATGGGATTTATTTCTTTTTCAGAAAATTCATTGTTAGTGTATAGAAATGCTACTGATTTTTATATATTAATTTTGGGTCCTGAAACTGTACTGAATTTATTGATTAGATCCAACAGTTTAATTTAATCTTTAAGATTTTCTCTATATAAAATCCTTCATCTTCAATCAGAGATAATTTTACTTCTTCCTTTCCAATTCTGATCCTTGCTTCCTCCCTTTCTTCCTTCGTTGCTTCCGTCCTTCCTTCGTTGCTTCCTTCCTTCCTTCCTTCTTTCCTTCTTCCTCCCCGCCCCCTCCCCCCCCCCCCCCCAATTGCTCTAGCTAGGACTTCTAGTACTATGTTAAGTAGGAGTGGTGACAGTGGACATCTTGTCTTATTCCCGATTTTAAAGAAAAAGCTTTCAGCCTTTCACCATTGAGTATGATGTTAGTTGTGGGCTTGTCCTATATGGCCTTTATAACGTTGAGATACATTCCTTCTATGCCTAAGTTGTTATGAATTTTTATCACAAATGGATGTCGAATTTTGTGAAATGTTTGTTTTTCTGCATCTATTATCATATGATTCTTTTCTTTCATCCTATTAATGTGATGTATGACATTGATTTATTTGTGTATGTTGTACCATTCTTGCATCTCAGGGATAAATTCCACTTGATCATGGTAAGTAATCCTTTTGTTTTGCTGCTGATTTGGTTTACTAGTATTTTATTGAGAATTTTTGCATCTATATTCATCAGAAATAATGGCCTGTAGTTTTCTTTTCCAGTAGTGTCTTTTTCTGGGTTTGGTATCAGGATAATGTTGGCCTTGAAAATAGGTTTGGGAGTGTCTTCTCTCTGTCTCTTTTTTTTGAAGATTTTGAGAAATATTGGTGTTAATTCTTTTTTTTAAAGTTTACTTATTTATTTTGAGAGAGAGAAAGAGAACATGAGCAGAGGAGGGGTGGGGGGGGGTTGGAGAAGGAGAGAGAGAATTCCAAGCAGGCTCCATGTTGTCACTGCGTAGCCCAACGGAGGGCTCCATCTCACAAACCATGAGATCATGACCTGAGCCAAAATCAAGAGTCAGATGCTTAACTGACTGAGCCACCCAGGTGCCCCAGGTGTTAATTCTTCTTTGAATTTTTAGTAAAATTGCCAATGAAGTCATCTGGTCCTGAGATTTTATTTGTTGGGAGATTTTTTAATTACTGATTCAATTTCCTTAACTAGTAATTGGTCTCCTCAGATTTTCTATATCTTCCTGACTCAGCCTTGGTATGTTGTATGTTCCTAAGAATCTTTCTATTTCTTCTAGGTTGTCCAATTTGTTGACATACAGTTATTCATAGTAGCCTCCTACAATCCTTCAAATGTTTTATTGTCAGATGTAATGTCTCTTTTCTCATTTATAATTTCATTGATTTGGGTTCTTTTTCTTTTTTTCTTGGATAGTCTATCTAGGGGTTTGTCAATTTTGTTTATCTTTTCAAAGAACCAACTCTTAGTTGGGTTAATCTTTTCTACTGGTTTTCTCCTATTTCTGCTCTAATCTTTATTATTTCCTTTCTTCTGCTAATTTTGGGCTTGGTTGCTCTTCTCTTTTCTAGTTCCTTAGGGCACAGAGTTAGGTAGTTTATTTGGGATCTTTCTTGCTTCTTAATCTAGGCATTTATTGCTATGAACCTTCCTCTTAGAACTGTTTTGCTGCATCCTACACTGTGGTAGGCTGTGTTTGTATTTTCATTTATATCAAGAAGCTATTTTATTTCTCCTTTAATTTCTTCTTTGGTCCACTGATTGTGGAGCAGACTGCTGTTTAATTTCCATGTGTTCATAAATTTTTCAGTTTTCCTCTCATTATTGATTTCTAATTTCATGTCATTGTGCTCACAGGAGATACTCAGTATGATTTCAATCTTTTTGAATTGGCTAAGGTTGTTTTGTGGCCTACCAAATGTTCTATCCAAGAAAATGTTCCACGTGTGCTTGAGAAGAATGTGCATTCTGCTGTTGTTGGATTGAATGCTCTGTATATGTCTGTTAGGTCCATTTGGTCTATAGTGGTGCTCAAATCTGTTTCCTTATTGATTCTCTGTCTAGATGATCTATCCACTGCCGAGAATGGGGAATTAAAATACCCAACTATTATTATATTACTCCTTCTGGCTCTGTTAGTTTTTGTTTTACATATTTAGGTGCCTTAATGTTGGGTGCATAAGTCTTTACAATTGTTATGTCTTCTTGATGTGTTGCCCTCTTTATCATTACATTATGACCTTTTTTGTATCATTTTCACATTTTTGATTTAAAGTCTGATATATGGATAGCTACCCCTGCTTTTTATTTTTGTGTTTTTTTCTTCTTTTTCCTTTTTTATTTATTTATTTTTTTTGGTTACCGTTTGTTTAAAATGTATTTTTCCATCCCTTCACTCTCAGTCCATGTGTGTCTTCTCTAAAGCTAAAGTGAGTCTCTTGAAGCCAACATATTGTTAGATCTTGTTGTTGTTGTTGTTTTAATCAATTCAACAATTCTATGTTTTCTAGTTGGAAACCCTAATTCATTTATGTTTAAAGTAATTACTGATAGGTAAGAACTTACTATTGCTATTTTGCTATTTTCTGGTTGTTTGTAGATTCATTGTTCCATGTTTCTTATCATGCTGTTTTTGTGTATTTTGATGTCTTTTGTTATCAGTACACTTTGACTTCTTTATCATGTCCTATTATATAACTACCATAGGATTTTCCTTTGTGGTTATCATTAGGCTTACATAAATTTATAATACCCTATTTTGAACTGATAACAGTTTCAATAAAATGCATAAACTTTATAATTTTACTTCTCTTCCTGGTCACATTTTAAGTTTTTGCTTTTAAAATCTACATGTTATTTTATTGTAACATGAATTTTATAACAGAATATTGTAGCTATAAGTTATTTGTACTACATTTGATTTTAACTTTTAAACTAGAGTTTTAAGTGAATTATGCCCCACTATTACCATATTGTAGAACAAAACATATTACCAGAAGGATTTACTCTATCTTTTTATGTTTTTATGATGTTAATTAGCATTATTTTAATTTTCAAAGAACTCCTTTTAACATTTCTTTTAGGGCAGGTCTGGTGGTAATAAATACCCTCAGCTTTTGTTTGTTTGGGAAAGTCTTCATCCCTTCTTTATTTCTGAAAAACAGCTCTACTGGGTATAGAATTCCTGATTTTCAGTTATTTTCTTACAACATCCTGAATATGTCATCCCATTCTCTCCTAGCCTGAGAAATCTGCCAGTAGTCTGATGGGGGTTCCCTTGTTTGGAACTTCTCTCTTCTCTCTTGCTGCTCTTAAAATTCTTTGACTTTTGATGATTTAATTATAATGTGTCTTGGTATAGTCCTACTTGGGCTCAATCTATTTGGAATTCTTTGGGCTTTATGGATCTGGATTACCATTCCTCTCCCCAGGTTTGAGAAGTTTTCAGCCATTATTGCTTTAAATATACTTTCTGTCCCTTTCTCTTCTCCTGGATTTCCCATAATGCAAATATTCCTTTTCATTGTGTTCCATAATACCCATAGGCTTTCCTTACTCTTTCATTCTTTTTCCTTCTCTGACTGGGTAATTTCTAGTGTCCTATCCTCCAGGTCACTGATTCTTCTGTATGGCCAAGTCTACTTTTGAAACTCTGTACTAAATTCTTCAGTTCAGTTATTGTATTTTTCAACTCTAGGATTTCTATTTGTTTTTTTGATGGCTGCTATCTTTTTGTCAAACTTCTTGTTTGTTCATGCATTATTTTCCCAATGTTATTTAGTTGTCTGTGTTTTCTTGTAGCTCATTAAAATTAAGAGAATTATTATTAATTCTTTGTCTGACAGTTCATAGATCTCCATTTTATTAGTGTCCTATTATTGGAGCTTTATTATTTTCCTCTGGCGGTGTCATATTTACCTTTTTATGATCCTTGACTCCTTACATTGCTGTTTCCTCATTTGAGTAATCAGGCTCCTCTCCCAGACCTTACAGGTCTCTGCTTTGGCAGAGACAGTTTTTCACCAGTCCGCTCATTTTGGGTTTCTGTGTGTGCTTGCTGGTAACGTCCTTGGGCAAGTGGCACCTGCTTTTATCATCTATTTTTGAGCAAGGCAATTGCCAAGCTCAGAGGATGGGGATGGTGGTAGGAGTGGTTTGCCACTGGCTGAGAACAGTTGGATAGGGCTGCTGGCTTTGTTTCCTACTTAAGTGAAGCTGTAGGATGAGATCCACAGTTGCCTAGATTCTTAGGTCAGGCTTACTAGATGGTTGGGACTGGGTACTATATTCAGTAGTAGATGGGGCTATGAATTAGCTTCCCTGCCCTATCAAGACAGACCTATACAATCTGTTGTTTGAGGACCCAAATGAGTCCAGACTGTGCATTCAATTTCCTGGTCAGGTGAGACCACAGACAAAGCCAAGGGTTGTGCTCTCTGTTCAAGTGCCACTATATGTAGGGCTGCTGAATGGGCTCTACAGCTTCCTATGTGCCCGGGTCTGGTTCCCTGGTTCAACAGGCTGAAATCTGTATTCAGCAATGGGTGGGGCTATGAATTAGCTTCTCTGCCTGGGCACAGCAGGAGAAGCAGTTCTAGAGTTGGTAAAGCATGCTAGTGGCTATCCTACTCAAGCCAACCTGCATTCCAAGTTCCCTGACCAAACAGGGCCACTGGCTTTGCTCTGCGAAGTACCAGCTCTGCCAACCTCTTGGTTCAAGTGTCACTGGACTGCACAGCTTCCAGTAGTTATCTCCAGCCCTTCTGGTCAGATGGGGCTGGAAGATACTCTCCATGGTAGGTGGAGCTGTCTCAGCTCTCATGCCTGGGCATGAGAGTAGGGGCTGCTCCAGACTGCTCTCAGTTTCCCAAACAGGCTCTCTGATTGGGAGGAGCTGGGAGCTACCCTCAGCCTTGGCTGTGAATTCATCTCCCTGCCTCTGCATACATTGGGAATGTTCCATGCCTGGTACTGGCTTTGCTCTGGGGATGATCAACTCTGCCTGCTCGCCTCTCAGCTCAAGTGCTGCTAGGCCACACTGCTTTTAGGAGTTGTTACCAGGCCTTCTGGTCAGATGGGGCCAGAAGGCATTCCCCATGGTGAGTCGGACTATGATTCAGCTCCTTGTTTAGGGCTAGCAAAACTCCTCACTTGAGGACCCAAATCAGGCAGACTTGCACTCCATGGAGTTCCCTCATCCGAGTATACCCTGATTTGGTTCTACAGATGAGCAAATCTTCTGGCTGGGTTTACTACGAGGACACAGCAGGCATGAACCTGGTCTGCCAAGATCCATGTGCTGCTTGTTGCAAGTCCCTCTCATTTTCTCCATCATAGTCTGGTTCCCAGTGGCTGAGATTCCCTGAAATCCCCATGGTGCAAGATTAGAGTGGGGGCTCCTGAAAAGAAACCTACAATGCTGGGGGTGGTGCTAACTGTCCCCCTGGGGTTCTCTTCCCAATGTAGGAACTGGAGGCTCAAGGGAGACCTCTGCCTTCGGTGCTGGCCTTGTGGAGGGGCAATGTGGTCAGTGTGTAGCTGCTTCTTTTACTCTTGCAATCTGTCTTAGCCTCTGTGGTGTAGGGTGGTTCTTCAGCTGCACCCTCTGTTTTAGGATTCTCTCAGTGGTGCCCTATTCTTGAAGAGTTGTTATTTGTTTTTCTTACGAGGGGGAAAACCTATGTTACCTTGGTGATGTTAATCCCAACTTCAAGCCTTTTGCCTGTCCCATGTGGGTGCACGTTGACTAAAGTCAGGAACAAATACCAATTAGAGGTTATAATGACCCACATGAACACATAAGTAAATAACAAAAATCTACTCTATAATATCACAGTTATGCTCTGTAACTCGCTCCAAAAGTAAGCCAAATGAAGCCTTTGTTTCTATTAGCATTTACTATTGTTACTCATTTCATGGGTCCAGAAGAGCCTTTGGTGGGCATAGTTCTTAGATTTATACTAAGCAACTCGATGGAGAGAAAGCTGAAATAATGGCTCCCACAAGACCAACGTACCTAATGAACTCATTTACAGGCCTGTAAAACAGACGACATGGAAGGATTCCTACTGGCCTCCTTACCAAAGCTTTTACAGCCCAACTCCCTTCTTACTGGTTATGAAGCCTGGACCACCCACTAAATTTTCTCCAGCTAAATAAACAGTTATAGTTGAGAGAAGTGCAAACTTCTGGGCTTACTGTTTTTAGATCCACCCAGTGTTCACTCAAGTCTGAGTTCCAGCAGGTAATAGACAAATCCCAACAGAATGAAACTGGGATCTTAATTAAGCCTTACCGCCAAATGCATGAAATCATTAGGTTGGTCCTCAACCTGTGTCTACCATCACTCTTCTTTCCATTGAACAACTGCCTGACTCAGAATAGCCAATGCTTTTTAGATGAAACAGATCATTATAACACTGATTCCATGGAAAAAAGAAAAATGGAGCAGCTTATAAAGGAAGTTCCATTAGTAAACTGACAGCATTTAACAACAGAGAGACCATATACCGGGAGATGAAGAAGGAAAAATATGACAACAACAGTTGTAAACAGTAGCTGTCTGCATGAGAGAGACACTAGCCTCTGCCAAAACAAACTATGAGGAGAAGAAAACTGTTTACCAGTAAGGCAAAACTGGTTTCTGGGTTTGTAATCATTTCCCTTTAGAGTCGTTCTTTGGTTTTCTGAAAGGCACCACGTTGAAGGTCTATACAGAATTCTGATGAGATCAGGGGGAAAAATAGCAGCTAGTATGTATTTAGCAAACATACATTAAATGCCCACTGTGTGTAAAGACGTTGCATTTTGGTAAAGCCTGCATCATGCTTTATGACCTTGTGGCATAAGCACTCTTTGCACTTTCAGTCGGTGTTCTTGATAAAAGATGACTGCCCCCTCCTGGCCACCTTTTATGAGATTGTCTTAAGAATTTGTTGTTCCCATCACCTGTCCTCATTGCTCTTCCTTCTCTGAGATGTCACAAACTTCCAGTGAAATGGAGTGTCCCATTGGTCTTTAAAGGGCTAATCTACTTTCAGATGACAGAGACTAAACACAGGAAATCTTACAGAGCTCCTTTATCCAATAGGGCTGGCATCATATTACTTAGAGGGACCCTCCACTGTCCCTCCCACAATCTTTTCTTTCCATCTTCGTCTGTCATTGTGTAATGACTACAAACCTTCACCAATGTTCTCACCATGGCAGAGTTCCAGAGACAGGCCTGGGTATTACCTCACCAGAGATCCCAGTCTATTTACTGCCCTAGCTGCTTCTCTTACTTAGGCCCTGCTCCAATTTTCCATTTCTATTTCTCAAACCCACACCTGGTTCTGCTAACTCTGTACCCTGAGACTCTGTAATTGGTCTCAGGGTATCTTTACATTTCTGAATCATTTCTTTCTTCCTGCATCTAGAACCATTTATGTCTAGGATCAGAGCTAGGTGGGAGTTTGCATAAACCCAGATAAAACTTGCTTTTTGAGGATAAGTTTTAACAGGAAGTAAGAGAGGTCTGGTTTTTAGAGAAGCAAGGCTGGAAATCCTACCACGTAGTACAGTGAATTTATCTTCTCAATGCAGAATCTCTGGACCTTCCTCTCCAAGGAGGGGACCTTGCTCATGGTGGATTTGCAGAACAAATCTGGACTGGGGACCTGTACCCAGAAGCCACTTGTAAGCAGTCAAATTCCCACCTGCAGAATCCAAAGCATAGGTGTTAAGATGGCTACACTGACTTTAGTAAATCTTTTATTATAATTAGCCACTCGTCGTCAAGACCAGCTGAAGAACTTCCCAATGCTGACTAGGAAAAATAACATCCAGAGCATAGTAGGTTTTATTTCATTTTGATTTTCCTGTAAGTGATAACATAATTTTTTCAAAGACCTATAGGATCATAAAGAATTTTCATACTGGCCTCATTAATATTGGTAACCAACTCACCCTTAACCGCTAGTAAAAAGGAAGCAGGGAAAGGAGGAAGGTAACGTACATAAGTTAAAGTCACAGACAATCCCCAGACCTCTTCAATCCAGTTTTAACCTCATCCTGCTAAGGCTTTTATCAGAGTTGCTAAGAAATAACCAATGTGACATATTTAAGCTTCATCTCATCTATTTCCTCTCCCAGGCTTCTACTTGGGCTGCTAATGAGCTGTGAAGTGGCTAAGACAGCTGGCCTCCACATGGGAGGGAGAAGACTACAAGCTGGATAATCCACAAAGTCACGTGGATACCACGCAAGAAGGCACACTCTTGTTACTCCAGCTCCGGTAGATAGGAATGCAGAGTCTAAACAGGACTTTTTCTTCCCAATAACTGTCCCTACGCAGTTGAAATCTCGCAAAAGAGGTACTTTTGTTGTTGTTTAAAGCATTGGGTCTCTAGCAATCATCTGATTATCAAATTTGGCTACATTAGCCTACTGAGATGCGGAAATGTACAATAGTTGGTAGTGAAACACAACCTGCCAATGGCAGAGCCGAGAAACGGCTTACAGCAGGGCACTGTTTTCCTCAGGAACCTCACTAAGGATCTCTCTAATTCAACCTTATTTCTTTGATCATTGAAAAAAAAAGTTTTCTCCCAGAGCCATGAATCCAGGATACCAAAGTAAGAACCTTAAGGTGTTAAAAAATGTTTAGGGTTGGTGAGCTGGGGGGTGGGGAGCAGTGACAGCACCACAAGCCGAGAGGTGAATCAGAAGTGGCAGAGAGACCTGGGGAAGAGGATGTGTCAAAGCTTTGAATTCAAGTCAAAAACAGTTATGGGCAGTTTACTTGTTCCATTACCTTTATTAATTAATAGTCTTAGCTAGTTGCCAATGGGCAGCTCACGTTCAAGTATAGGGCCCTAAAGGATTTAGATACAGAGTAATTTTTGCTGTAGAAAAACATGCAGAAATGAATATTGCTAGTTCATCAGTACATATATATGTACTTATATACCCACACATATATATACACACATGTAAATGAACACATAGAAGTACAAATATAAATATATATTCATGAAATATCTTTACAAACAAAAACAAAATCAGAAAAGGTAGAAAGGCAGATGGACTATTCTCTAGGTAAGAAGGAAATGCAGGTGAATTCTAAAGGAATTTGAATTTCATTAATTCAACAAAGATTTATGAAATGCCTTCCACATGCTGGGCCATGCTCTAGGCACTGAAGATACAGCACAGAAAAACAAGGGAAGCAAAGGAAACAAAAACGACACAATTCTCGCCTTCACAGAGCTTATATACTCATGGATGCAGGTCAGGCAATAAATGAGTAATATCTATCAGGTGATGAGTACTATGGAGAAAAATAAACAATGGCATCCAGGGAAGAATGTCTGGAGGGGGTGAGAGCGTGGAACTTTTAAATGAGCTGTCAGGGAAGCTGACGCTATGAAGGACAAAAATCTGAACAGAGATCTGCAAGAGATGAAGAAATCCAGGAGGACTCCTGGAGGGACAGAACTCCAGGTGGGGAGAGCAAGTGCAAAAGCCTCAAGGAGATGCTCGCTTGACACATCTGAGAAAGAGACACGATGACAGTAGGTGAGAACAGGCCGTTCTGTTACAACATGTGTTTCTGTAACAGCAATTAGCTCATAGAGTATTGGTTAATAGTAGGATAGCGTTGGTATAAGATGGCAACAAGATTTTCCTTAGGCAGAAAGAGCCAGAATAGGAGCAGAATTCTAATCTTAGCAGGAAAGGGGAAAGCCCTCAGCTTGGCTACTGCACAGGCTGGAGTGTCTTCAGCTCCATTTAAGAGAATTAAAAAGGAGTACCTGCACCAGAGGTATCTCCCCAGAAATGTGTCCCCTCTCACCTGAACAGCTTTTCCAAGTTATCCTTTATTGCTTTCATTAGTGCTGAGGTTTTAAATCATGTAAGACAGGAGAGGTCTGCTCCAATCCAAATTTTCCCAGAAGCCTTGTTATTTTTAGAGTAGGTTTTGCAGAGCACAAAGTTTTTCAGAACACATAGAGTACTACAGTAGAAACATCTGCTCAAGTGAAGCCAAGGATTACAGAGAACCGGACCACAGTGGGCCTTATTGGCCACTATGAAATGGGGAGGCACTGGAGAGCTTTGAGCAGAGGCATGCGATGATGTCATGTACTGAACACAAACTGGCAGGGGGAGGGGATCAGAGGAGAGAGGCTAAGCAAGTACAGAAGCAGGCAGACCAGATAGGAGCCTTTACAATAATGCAGGTGAGAGAGGATGGTGGCTTGGACCAGGAGGGTAGGAGTGGAAATGGTGTGAAATGGTTTGCAAGACTCCAATATGGTTCTGCCTAAGCAACTCAAGGATGGAGGTGTCACCAGCTGAGATGGGGATGGTTAAAGGATGACATAATTAAGGGTGATCAGTTCAGTTTTGGTAAAGTCAATGTTATGTGCCTATAAAGCATTCAAGTGGAGATTTCAACATGTCCAGAGCTCAGGGGAGATTAATTTGGAGCTTTTCAGTGTATGGGTATTATTTTAAGCAATAAGAGTAAACATATTCCAATTCCTATCAAAACCTGACTTCCCAGCAACCTACTGGCAGCTAGACATGCTAATATCTACAAAGCCAATGGACTTAATTTTATTTCTTAGCACAACAGTCTAGATGCCTGGAACAGGAGCAGGAAGTGTTTATGGTGGCAGAGGAGTACCCACCCCTCCCCCAAAAGAAAAGGGTCTAAGGTTTGGTTCCTGGGTCATTCTAACAGAGGTTGGGGTAATGAGCAAAAACAGCAAAGAAAGCTTAGAAGGAAGACCTGTGAGATGTGAAGAGTATCAGGAGAGTGTCTTGTGTCCTGGACACCAAGTAAAGAAGGAGGGGGTTGGTGATCAAACAAGTCAAAGAAGAGGAAGACTAAGGAATTGCTACTGAACTGAGCAACCAGGATATGGTGAGCAAAGTTCCCAGTGGCCAAGCACAGTTTCAGTTTCCATCTGCCATCCCACCATGATCGGTGTAGTATAGACAAGTCTCCCAGGGAGTTTTGCTGAAAAGAGGTATAAAAAAAATGGAGCAATGGCTAAATACACAGGATCGACAGCCATGTTTACTTTTTAATAGCACTGGGACATTACAGCATGTTTTTATGGTGACTGGAATGGTCCAGTGAAGAGAGAAAATATATAATACAAGAAAGAAAGGGGAGAATTTCTGGGGTAATATCCCTGTGTAGAAGGCCAGGGGGAAAGCAAGCGTCAAGTGGAGAGGTCCGTCTTAGCTCTTTGTTAACGGGAGGTAGGCAGAGCATATGGGCACCGATTCTGAGACACAGTGGATGTGGTGGTGGGAGCTTGTAGATTCTCTTCTGATTGCCTCTGGGTTTTGTTTTGTTTTGTTTTGCAGTAAAATAGGAATACCAGTTATCTGCCAAGAGGTAGGACGTGGGAAGTAAGTGTTAGAGGCTTGATGATAAATGAGAAGGTGTGAAATAGTTGTCCGGAAGAGTAGAAAAGAAAACGGACTAGGGAAATAAGGGCACTGCCAGACATTACTAAGGACTCTATGAGGGTAGTGGCTGTGGATTTAAAGAGAAACCAAGTCAGCATGGTGTGTATTTTCTCCAGTGTTACTGAGCTCTCAGGTACACGCATGGTATAGGTGGAGAGCTGGATATAATCTAGGGTGGAATTTTGCCAGAGAGTATGATGAAGCAAGAGAAGTGCAAAAGATTATGATAATGAACTTCTATCTATGGTTTGAATGTTTGTGTCTCCTCCAAAATTCATATGTTGAAATCCTAACGCCCAAAGGTGATGGTATTAGTAGGTGGGGCCTTTGGGAGATAATTAGATCATGAGGGTAGAGCTGTCATGAATGAGATTAGTGCTCTTATAAGAGATCCACAGAGCTCCCTTCCACCACATGAGGACACAAGAAGTCTGTGACCTGGAAGATAGGCCTCGTGTGACCATGCTGATGCTCTGATCTCAGATTTCCAGCCTCCAGGACTATAGAAATAAATTTCTGTTGCTTTTAAGCTACCCAGCCTCTGGTATGTTGCTACGGCAGCCTGAATGGACTAAGACATGAACCGTGGAATATGGTTGTGGTAAGAATGTTTATTTCTTGTCAGCTGAAAGTGGACAGTTAGCCCATGTAGGCTTTCAGCAGTTGTCATAGAGCAAGTGACCATCCACAGATACACATTTCATCATATAGTGATATCTTTTCCTCCTTATTTTAAAATGTTCCTTTTCCCCTTCAAGCTGGTGGAACAACAGTAACCTCAGACACTAACTTCCTGTTGGGAGATGGGTAAGATGTGTAATATCTCCACTCATACCATGAGTACACATGTCTTGAGGTTCACTACTTATAATAAAGAGTCTACCAACCGTGCCCTCAAATGAGGGCTCTAGAAGATAGTGGAGGGGACCAGTAGCAGGAGTGTGGGACAGAACATTACCATCTTGCTGTGAACTCATTTGCAAGTCATTTTCGTGCACATGCCTCCTCCAGGCTTCCCTACTGCTCTTATTCCATCCCTAATTGTAACACTTCTGGGGAGATTCTCAATGTCTTTTCTATTTTTTTCCCTTTTGACCTTCACCCATCAGTGAGCTATAGAATGAGCCCTCTCAGTCCCACAACCACATACAGTCTTGAGTGAGGAGACTGAGCCAGGCAGAACTGACCAGTGACTCTGGCTGCTGTGAGGCATTTACAAGTGTCTTTGCAAGAAAGTACCAGAAAGTGGATGCTACCCCAAGATCAAATGAGGTCAGGACCCTGAATTATTTGAATATACTATTCTTTTTTGGCAGCTTGTGGACTCTAAAATAGCATTTCCCATCTGGGCTGGTTATTCTATTTGGCTTTGCTCCCCTAGCAGATCCATTCTAGGTCTTTCTCTCCTCCTCCACCTCAGAAGGCTTGCCTGCTATGGGCTGCCATCACCATGCTCACTTGCTGGCTGACTTCCTACTGGGTTTGAACAATTTGGATTTGAAAGAGAGGTCAGAGAGGACTTCCCCACAACTTCTTAGAATCCTAAGTCCCGACAGGATTCTAGCTTCTGTCACCTGTCCCTCCTCTGTGGCACCTGCTTTTCCAGAACTAGAGTAACACCATTTCCTCCCACTGCTGCTTCACATATAGGGGTGGTAACAGCCCCCACCTCGTGGCGAGGGTCTGAGTGCCTCAACACACCTTGTTGGTGACTTCAACCCTACCCACACTTCTGTCAATCTCCCCTTCATTAAAGTCTCTTGAAATTTCTAAGTTAGACTGTTTCTTGACAGGACCTGGACTGATACAGCATTTCAAATTCTACCATGTGTAATTTTACAACTGCATGTCAGTCCTGAAGCTGCTAGAACAAAGGAAGGAAAAGCAAATCTCAAACATGTGTAATATATTCATTCATTCAGTCAGTCAGTCAGTGAGTCTAGGTGAATATGCTAACACCTATGTCCTATTAAAAGTAGAGACAGAATACTTTTTTTAAATTAATTAATTAATTTTATTTTATTTTATTTATTTTTTTAAAATATATGAAATTTATTGTCAAATTTGTTTCCATACAACACCCAGTGCTCATCCCAAAAGATGCCCTCTTCAATACCCATCACCCACCCTTCCCTCCCTCCCACCCCCATCAGCCCTCAGTTTGTTCTCATTTTTTTTTTTTTTTAATTTTTTTTTTCAACGTTTATTTATTTTTGGGACAGAAAGAGACAGAGCATGAACGGGGGAGGGGCAGAGAGAGAGGGAGACACAGAATCGGAAACAGGCTCCAGGCTCTGAGCCATCAGCCCAGAGCCCGACGCGGGGCTGGAACTCCCGGACCGCGAGATCGTGACCTGGCTGAAGTCGGACGCTTAACCGACTGCGCCACCCAGGCGCCCCTGTTCTCATTTTTTTTTAAGCTAAGTCGTTTGACATTTTTTTTTCATTTTTATTTATATTTATTTATTTATTTATTTATTTATTTATTTATTTATTTATTTTAATATATGAAATTTATTGTCTGACTGGTTTCCATACAACACCCAGTGCTCATCCCAAAAGATGCCCTCTTCAATGCCCATCACCTACCCTCCCCTCCCTCCTACCCCCCATCAACCCTCAGTTTGTTCTCATTTTTTAAGAGTCTCTTATGCTTTGGCTCTCTCCCACTCTAACCTCTCTCTTTTTTTTTTTTTTTCCTTCCCCTCCCCCATGGGTTCCTGTTAAGTTTCCCAGGATCCACATAAGAGTGAAAACATACGGTATCAAGACAGAATACTTTAAGAACTTCAGAATCATTTAACAGGGAACCAGCTCTACATATCCCTTTTTTTTTTTTTCTAATCGAAGTTTCACTTCCTAAATTAAAGGACACTTACAAAGGCTAGTGGTCACCTTTGTTAAAATCTTTTTCTATTAACTTTGAAACTATAATCATTTTGACAACAGAGCTTATTTAATACCATAGACAGCTGGTCATTAGATTATTTGAGAGGTTCTCCTAATAAAAGCCCCTAAGTTTCTGTTTCAGAGAAAGAAACACAGGGAATAAAAACTTTAATTTACCTCAGGGCACAGGGGTGGCCCAGTCGGTTAAGAATTGACTCTTGATTTTGGCTCAGAACATGATCTCAGGGTTGGTGAATTTGAGCCCTGTGATGACAGTGTGGAAGCTGGGATTCTCTCACCTTCTCTCTCTGCCCCTCCCCTGCCCCCACATGCATTCACTTTCTCTATCTCTCCTTCAAAGTAAATAAATGAACTTAAAAAAAGAATTTTAATATACTTCAAAAAAAGTCTTCAATAGTAACAACTGGCCCGTTGGATAGCTAATTTGTGCTAAATGTCAACAGATTAGTAACACAGTCTTATATGTATCCAAGATTAGCAGTTTGGCTGTAAAGATTAAGGTCAAAGAATACTTCTGTTAATTTTCAATGATTTTGCTTAATAATCAACTGTTAATGACTACATCCTTATTTCCTCGTAAGGACCTAGGTTCCTGAAAGTCTAGGGAAAAATTTGCTATTACTCAGCTGAACTCAGGTCAGGGTGAAATTTCTAAAGGAGATCTATGAGTCTAGTGGTTTCTTATCTTAAGGAAAATAACTTTTCAGATTGACCAATGTCACCAGTGATGTCAACATCAAATACATGTGAACATTTCATTGTGCAGGATATATAGTCTATAAAGTCTGGCTAGGAAGACTAAAAATGTACTTCTGTTAAGAATTAATAAATAGGAAACCTACAGTTCAGCCTAGCGATGGATCAAAACTGTTTTGCTATGGAAAAGGAAGTGAACAAAGATGATACACTGGCAACTTTTTATATACTTTGTTACTAAAAAGTGTGGTAAATGAGCAAAACCAGACAAATCTCAGTTCAAATACTGGCTTTGCCTTTGTTACTTCATTAATCTTGGACATGTAAATTTACACCGCCAAGACCCAGCTTTACCACCCAAAATACAGGAAAAAAAATATTAGTTTCCTTTGCTTCATAGATACCATTAATTATGAGATGTCCTATCTCACTTAGAAATGGCTTTTGGGGGAAAAATTACCACATTAAACGTACTTATTATATAATGAACCCTGACTTAAGAAATATTCAACTGGATAAAATACTGCTTAGAAGATAGGAAACAGGACAAGATTATCCATTTTACTGAGTGTGTCACATGGAATGAATCACAAAGAAAGTAAAGAACCCATATGGCTCCTGACTCCAGAGTAAGTCCTCAGTAAATACTGATGATTTATCGTTAGCATTAGTATCCCAAAGGAGAAGCATCCACTTAGATTTTTGCTCAATACATTTCAGTCCAAAATAACGTGGAATTTTAGAAGTAAAACACATCGTCCAGAGATTTTTTTTTTCCTTTCACTTTATAGATGATCTACACATGTGGTAGGATAAAGTGACTTATCGAAGTTATCTAATAATTGCAGAATCAAAACTAGAACCCAGGTCTCCTATTTGTCTAATCAAGTAACAGTAGTAAGTGCTTCTCATGTGCCAGCCTTCTAATTGCTTTGTGTATAATATTATTGAGTCACCAAAGCAATCCAATGTGACAATGTAATAGATATTATCATCCTAGTTTACAGAAGAAAAAAGCTGAGGCCCCCATAGGATAAGTGAATCTCACCAGGCATGCTCTTGGTCAGAGTCAAAGCACTGATCCAAATCCAGGTCTACCCGATTCCAAAGCCTGGACTCTTTCTGCTGAGCTAATGCCTCCTGTTTGGCTTCTCACTTGCTCCTTCTTGGAATTCTTGTTTTTTTTTTTTTTTTTTTTTTTTTTTTGCTGCTGCAAGTCTTGTATCTTTTTAACAAAACTAACTCTACAAGTTCAAGGACAATGTTACCTAAGTCTTTTGGACATGTATGGCATAGGACTGGACTCTGGGTAGGTGCTCAGGAAAGGTTTTCTGAGTGCAAAGAAAAAGAATTTTTTTTTAAATTATGACTTGTAAAAGCAAAAAACCATAAACACTGAAGCACTTGAAACTTGCAAACTATGGACAAAATTGGTCAAGTAATGACTTGTGTCTGGATGCCATCCCTTTTCAGGAAGTACTTCCTTGCTTCTTTAATCACTCTTGATTCATCAGTCCCAGGATTGGGCTTGAACAGAAATTCTCCTCAGCTCTAAGAAGTAGAATTCCAGCATATTCTCTTGTTGGTCCTATGCCAGTCCTGCTTTCTTTTAACAGTCAACAACTCTCAACACGCATGCTCAACAACCCCGAAGGCAAGGCAATCCTGAGAGGCACAGAGGTGAAATCTGACTGTCCTGGAGAACAGGGAAACCACTTCCAACGAGCACATGTGACCCCATTCGATGTTAGGCATTAAAAAACCTAGAGCAATTCCTAGCTGCAAAGAGCAGCTGATGCCTCTTTTCTTTACATGTTTAAGAAGAATAAAGCCCCTCTTGAGCTAATAAGGAGATGCAGAATAGAAGGTAAGAATTTCCTGAAAGACTCTTGGAAAGGTTCTATGACTGAAGTCCTCAGCATCCTTCCCCTGGCCTGGAGAACATGTCACACCCTTTAGAAGAACATTTCGCTCATATGAGACCAGACTAGAGGGACATGAAGGCAATGTGAAGCCAAGTAACATGGGATCTTTACCTATACTCTTCTGTTTTTCCTCCTTAAAACTGCCCTGCCCAGCAAGCTCTCTTCCCATTAAAATCTGATCAAATGGACTAGGGCCCACAGTGAGGCCCAATCTGGTTGTTTTACTTCCCGGCCCAGATGAATAACATCCTCTAACCTGGGCAATGTTGATGAACTGTTGTTTTTTGAGTTATCCTAAGCTTTGCAGGACAGCTCAAAAAGACAATCCCATCTTCATTATAACTCAAGTTTATACAAAAGACAGAGCTATGGGTCTCATATTTAAAAACCATGTAAAAGATTGGCAAACACATAATTCAATTTTACGGTTTGTCTAATCAGTGTATAAATTCAGTGAACACATTCAATGTGTCTCTATTGCTTTCCCTAAGCTCCCCCTTTTATCTTTCCCTCCTTCATCTAAGCACATTTAGGCCTGCTATTCTGAGTCCTAATAAATTTTCTGTTGGAACATTTATAATGGTTTCTAATATCTTCCCACAGATATCCATAAGACTCTCCGTTTTATTTCCTTCAGTTCTCTGAGCAAATGTCACCTTACTAGAGGCATTCCTTGATGATCCCATATAAAATACTAAGTTCTTGGTCAATCTGCTTCACCTATCCTCTTACCCTGTTTTGGTGTTCCCCATATCACTTATCTCTATGTGACATATCATATATTTGTTTATTGACCGTCTCCCTTCATTAAATGTAAACACGATTTTGTTTTGTTCACTGTGTAATCTCTACCACCTATAACAGTGACGAGCTCATAACAGGCTCTCAGTGTTCGTTAAATGCATTAACAATCTTCAAAGGGATTCTTCATTTCACATCATTGCCAAAAGGTGACAGCACAGTCCTAGGTAAAAATACCGTATCTCTTCAACCACCTCTCTCTTTAAAATCTGGAATAGATCGTATCTCCACTCCTCCAAGAAGCATTATTTTTTAAAGTGAATCATGTGCTTATTTTACTAGCACATTTTGTATTTTGACACCATACCTATTTCTGAATAAGATCATCCTTGAGATCCAAAAAAGGTCGAAGGCATTTCCTGAAGTCTTTTGACAATCTTTATACCGCATTATAAGAGGAAGCTTTCTTTTTATTGCTTGGGCACAGGAAGATATTTGGAGCACAGGAGAAAAGTTGGATCCACACCTGACCTTGGAGAATTGTTTCAGAGACCCTGGTAATCATAAACTAAAGTTAGACAGAGCCTGGGGCACCACACCAGGCAGCAAGAGTACACCTTGTAATCAAAACTTGCACATACCAGGACATGTTGTACCTTTCCTTTGGTGATGTTCTCATATTCCATTTGAACACCATCTGAATCTGATCATCTTCCTGCCTTACTCTTTTTCCTCTGGATCAGGAGCTGACCACATGGAGAAAACATGAATACTACGTATTCTCCATATAATACTATATATTCCTCCAATTCGTTAAAGAAATTTGGATACAGGGATGGGTATCCTGTACCAATGTGATGAATTCATTCACATCACCTTATTTTAGAATTATAATCTGGGTGAAGTTGATAATGCTGCATGGAGGTGGGAAGAGAAAGGGTGAGAATATTTGTTCTGTCTTAAGGACAAATTTTAAACCATAGTTCCTTTCAAGTTCCAAATAATTCATTTAGTGGGCATAATTCATAAGTATGATAAAGCACATTAATGGAAATCTACCCTTTCCAATCAGTTGATACTATGCAATCATGTGTTATCAAGAGAAAATAATTATAAATTTTGGGATCCTGAAGCAAAAGGTACACTGATAGTATTTTTAATTTTTTGAATTTGAAAAACATTTTTAATTTTGTCTCTGGTTTCTCTTAATTCCTAAAACTTTGAAAATTGACTTGAGTATATTTTTAACATTTTACTCAGTAATTCTGTGCCTATACTGTTCTATACCTGTATTGCTGAAAATTTCAGGCTAGTGTCTGAATCACCAAAGTTTACCATAATAAATTATGTTGCAAACTATTGTCTGGACCTCAGTGCTTTGTCCTATAAACCATAAGAAGTGGATTTGATCTCTGAGGTCCCTCTTACTCTTACTCTTACTCCCGATGAGTTTACACCTGAAGAGCTTTTGATGCAAGCGCCAATGGACAAGCAACGCTCCTGTTTACAAGTCTGGATAAATACTTTAAGGGTGATATGGATGATTTGGATGACGACTCATCCTTCTAGACTGGTTAGCAATTTATCTAGTGTGATAGCAATTAACACAACACATGGAAAAGCTGCCATGAAGCTTAGCAAAATCACCCATCTGCCAAACATGGTCCATACAGGATTTTTCTCTAAGCATTTTGGACACAGTTTGCAGATCAGCTTATTTTCAAAACTTTTCCAACTCTAGGGCCTTTTGGTCACACACACACACACACACACACACACACACACACACACACACCAAAACCTGTTGTGTTTACAAATCTCAACACTTTTAGCCAAGAGCAGTTGTTCTCAACCAGGAAGATCTCCTCAAGGTGGCATCTGGTGATGTCAGGGACTTTTTTTATTGTCACAAGTTGGGGGGGAGGGCCCTACTGGCAGCCAGCAAGAACAGATAAAGGATGCTGCTGAATATCCTACGGTGTGCAGCACAGCCTCACAATAGAGAATTACCTACCCAAGATGTCAACAGTGGCAAGACTGAAAAATCCAGGTGTAGAGAGCACAGCTTTGGATTTATGGTAGCCCAACCAAGTCTATGTGAAGGAAATAAGAATTCCTGGGGCGATCCTTGTCTTCCCAAGTCTCACCGAGAGTCTTCGTATTTTTTTAGGACTTACTGAGTACTTAGGGGAAGCCTAGATATTAACGAAGTGAGAGAAAAGTTAATTGGATGTAGGTAGAACTAAATACATTGTTTCTTGGATGCCCTTTCCTGGTCATGTTATGGAATAGGTTGACAGGCTGCCTTTTCTTTAAAGAACATTATTGAACACTTTGATAGGATTGGACTTCCCAGAGCAACACTTTGCCTCATTTCAACCCAAATCCTTGCAGAGTCAGTCCTGGATCATCACTCTTCTCAGTAGAGTCTCACTGATGGGAGTTGAGCTTACGTAGAGCCTTGATGCACGTTGGATGCAAAGAACTATGATGGTTTTTAACAATAGAGTTATCTACTCTCTGCCCCCCACTCCAAGAGAAGAAGCCAGTTTATAAAATGAACTCAAATAATTGAGCCCGAGTGTCCTGAAACTCCAACCCTTTTAAATTGTAAATTATTCTAAAACGTATCTCACACACCACGCCTTTTGCAACAGATGATACTAACTTTAATCTTTTCCTAATGATTTTAAGGCATCATGTTACGGATGTCAGCTGTGAACCCCTGTAACTGCTTTATGCAGGGAGACAGAGACAGTGGTCCAAACGTCTACTTCACGAAGGTTTTTATGGCCCTGGTAGGCCCATTGGTAAGTAATGCTAGTTTGAGCTCCCTACCCTCACAAAGTTACCAGAGGCAGAGCGTAAGCATTTTCTGTATAAATAGGAAGAAATCCTGAAGGTCTGAAATGTACTTTCTCATCCATTTCAGATGCTGTGAATTCTCCAACAAAACTTGACTTGCAAGGATAGGCCAATGAATGTGCAAAGTCTGTTTTTTACATGATTTTGATATTAACTAACACTTATCAATGCTATTAGCCATACTCTGAATGGCTAAGTGCATTTCATCCATTATTTAATCTCAACCTCGTAATAACTCTGTGAGGTAGGTCCAAGTATTTATACCCATTTTACAGATACTGGAGGTGGAAGCAGAGAAAAACTGAATAATATGCCTAAATACTAAATAGATTTGAAGCTGGGTAGTCTGATGCTGAAGCTTTGTTTAAACCACAACCCCAGGGGCTTCAAAATGATAGTCTGTGGGCTAAGTGTGGACCACAATATCAACGTTACGTGAGCCAAACAAACGTAACTTTTGGGGCCATGTCTCAAAATGGGCAGCTGGTGGGGTGTCCAGCTGGCTCAGTTGGTAGAGCATGCAGCTCTTGGTCTCAGGGTTGTGAGTTCAAATCATATGTTGGGGTAAAGTTTACTTACAAAAATAATAAAATAAAATCTTAAAGTTGGGCAGCTTGTGTCTGGCACAAAGACTCTGCCACGGGGCAGGCAAGGATTGATATTCAGCCCGCACTTGACTTGCACAGCCATGGGTCCATGTATGAAGAAAGGGGTGCCATTTCCTAATCTGTACAAAGGAGTCAGATGAGCTAGCAGCAAGCCTGGTCGGCAACACTAACAAATTGGACTATGACACAAAACTCCACATTTATGGCTTCTCAGGGAAGGGAAGGGGAAGGAAGGAAAACCGAAAGGAAGGAGGGAATCAGGACTAGCATTCCCCTGTAGCAACCAGTTCTACAGAAGGGACACATGCTTGCCTGTGTGCAACTGGCTCATTTCACACCTTTGTGTTACTTGCCAAGACGCTCCAACCTTTCCGAGTTTGTAACCTCTGTACTACATTGCACTTCTGGCATTTTGTTTTAAAATCCCCTCCCTTCTCCTTCTGAACAAGGGACCAGTCACAGTACCTCAACTGTTTTGGCCCCCTCTGCAGAGTACCATAAAAGTCCAGCTCCCCTGAGCTGACTGACTCGTGCAGGTGACCAGGCAGGGTGGATTCTGTTTTCCTTTGCAGGCTGAAATTCTTGTTTTTAGGACACCTGTTCTCTTCAGGCTCTATGACTGATGGAAAAAAAAAACCCACCCCCCAAAAACATGGAAAAGAACTTTGTTGTGGGTAGCCACGAATGGGGGAAAGACCCACGTATTTGATAACTGTTCCCCTTAAAGCACTTCCTTATGAACGTGCACGTGAAAACTACCCACGTGAGTGTTTACATTTTGGAGGCATCACTATTTCTTCTCCTTAGACCACAGCAGGTCTCAGCCAGGTCTGGGGCATGTGAGCAATCAACAAAGAGCCACAGGGGATTGGCGACTGGAAGATGAAAGTTAGCTGCTGACTGAACAGTAGTCACTTGGAGGGTGCCAGATATTTTCCTAGCCCGCTAGAGCTCCAGTAGGGGCCACATTTGTCTCTGCAAGCTGATGCGGTCCAGCAGCTCCAAGCGGCCTCCCCATGCCCTCACCAAAGGGACTGTTGGCTGGTCCACAGAGACACCTGTTGTTAATACACAGCTAGAGGACTTGGAACGTCATCACACCTCCCCACATTTGGCTGAGGACATCAAGCAGTCACCACTCCTCACTGGCATGTGTCTTGTTTTAGTATGGAAGCCAGAAGGAATTAATTCTATCTGCTGGATCTCTGCCCTGTACCAGGAGATTAGAGAGGGATAATAACCTTTATTCTATCAAATTCATTTGAACTGAGGAAAAGCAAGATCCATGAGAGTTTAGATCAGAAATGTTCAATCAGTCCATGTATCAGAAGGACCTCTTGAAGAAAAGATTGTAAATGGCCTATTGAAAAACATTTCTCCCCCACTGCTGTACCTGCAGAACCTATTTTTGTGGGAGTGGTAATGTGTGCAGCTTAAGACAAACAAAACAAACTGCATATTTTCAGGTTTCCCTGCAGAAAAGGATGCCCTATGATGGTGACTAATGAGATGTAAGTTGAAGTCACCAAGTAGGACATCGAGGAAAGGACAGATGTGGCTAGCTTGTCTGTTTGCCTTCTGTCTTTTATCCTTAACCTTCTTCTTGCTTAGAAACACGGTGCTTAAATCTCTAGCAGCTATTTCATGAGCATGAGAAAGGGGCCAACAAGGTAAGGATTATGGAACAGAAAGCTAGAAGAAGCTCGTGGCATTGGCTGACAGAAACTATCATGGGAACTGGGCAATTTACTTAGTTTTTCTGAGTGTCAGTTTCCTGAAGTGTATTACCTCCCTTGCAGGGTTTTTTATGAGTATCTAAATGAGATAATATGTGTCACACTGCCTCACAATGACTGATATAAAAGTCAGTCCAATCAACAAATCACTCCTTTCCCCTTCCCATCAGATCTCCAGAGTCAAGGAAAAGTTAAGCCCGACTTACTTGCTACTAGCTGACATTTTGAAAGTAGGCCTCTGTATAAAGTGGTTTTTTTGACTTGCTGTCAACTGGCGCAGATACTACGGAGCAAACAAGCCCCGAGGCAAGTGAAAGAGATTCCCTTCAAGGTGAGCAGTAGGAACCCAAGGTAAGTAGCAGATTGGGCCTTGCCAGACTGGAGCAGGGAGAAAGCACAGCCTTGCTCAGAAGAGAACCTAAGAATATCTGAGATAAAGCAACCATCAGGAAGTATCCAAATCCCCTTGTGGTCTAACGCATTCATCCCTCAGGGAAATTACGGCAAAATGGAAGAGTAAAGAGGGAGAGCAATCCTCTGCATGACCTCCAGCCTGGAGACCTCCACACAAAGAGAAGGCCTGTCATTCTTTCCCCCAAGTACAAGCGTGCACAGTGTCTTGATACCTAAATGCATGCAGGTCACCCGTGAACAAGCGACTTTTCCAATGTGTTCCATTTTTTAAAAGAAAATCTAGAACTCTACAATTTCTCTTTTCTAGCCAGCAGTTCTTTGGCACCATATAAATCTGATAACTCTTTCTCTTCAAGGCAGCCATAAGCAAACCTTTACTGTAAAGGACCAGAGGGTAAATATTTTAGGCTTTGTGGTCCACAGGGCCTCTGTTGCAACTATTCTCATCTGTGCCATTCCGTGAGACCGCAAACACTGGTAACACATGCAGGAATGGATATGGCTGTGTTCCAGTTAAGTCCCATTTACAAAAACAGGTGGCCTATAGCTTGGCAGTCTCTGCTTTAAAGGACACTGAAACCATGCAAAACTAAACAAGAAACGTTCAATAATAGAAAAGACTCTCTCACCAATAATCATTACCATGAGAGTTTGAAGTAGAGGAAGGAAATGAAATGCGGAGAGTCAGGCATTCCTACATTAGAAACAGTGCCTTTCACGCAAAGCCAAAGACTCAAATGTTCCAAGATTATTGCAGATTGTGATAAGGAAGGGCAGTGAAGGCAACCTGATTGCAGAAATAGGTTAAGATAAATATTCAAGTGAATAAAACAATCTGTGAACTACGGCATGGGGGTTCCACGCGAAGGAATGAATGAATGGGAAACACCATTACGAGCCTTTGACTCTTGAAGCACAAAAGTAGGGCACGAGTAGTAAGTGTGTGAGGTAAGGGCTAGAGGCAGTAGCAGAACGTAGGGCCCAAACAGGTATCCTTCAAACATCTGAGGCCCCTGGGTTCCTGGCCCCAACACCACTCAGCACTGGTGACACCGCTTTGCTTTCTTTTCTACTCACACACAAAATGTTCATATAATGAAAAGAACTTACATGGAATGGAACGTGGAGAGAGATGGGAAACAGAATTCCATGAAAAAACTTAGAGGAGGATCATCTGGCACAGCTTTCAGGAAGGCTGGTCTTTTGGCTGTTCTATGGCCACATGCTTCTTTTTTTTAATGTTTATTGATTTACTTTGAAAGAGAGAGAGAGGGAGAGAGAGAGAGAGAGAGGGAGAGAAACAAGTGGGGGAGGGACAGAGAGAAAGAAAGAGAGAGGCAGGGGAGGGAGAGAATCCCAAGCAGGCTCCGTGCTGTCAACACAGAGCCCAATGTGGGGACTGATCTCACGAACCGTAAGATCATGACCTGAGCTGAAATCAAGAGTTGAATGCTTAACCAACTGAGCCACTCAGGCACCCCTGGCCATACACTTTTGTTTCTACTGTTCTTCTTTCCCTGAGCTCCCCTTTGCCTTCTCTCATAAATATAGTAAAGTGCTAACGCCATGCCAATGTTCTAATGTATGCCACATTACATGCACACATGTCAATCCTCCTGATCCTTATAACCCTGTACGTAGGTGTTATTATTGTTCTCACTGAACAGACGAGACAACTGAAGCACAGAGAGGTCAAGGAATTTTCCCAGGGCTATCCAGCTAAGAAGTGACAAAACTGAAACTGGAACCCAGACAGTCTGGCTCCAAAGTCCATGCTTCCAACTGCCACTTTACCCCAAGTTCACGGTCTTCCTCCTCCACATTCCAAAAGCCAGCCCTGACTGGGCACCTCATACCAATGACTCCACTTTACCCTCCAGCGTTCATCAGTGCTTAACGTTTTCATTTTCTCGAGACAGTAATTTAACACAACTTTCAGGTACAATTACCAACGTATAGACTATAGGGAGGACAGAAAAAACATGGCAAAGGATACCATGGGGAAATAATCAGCAAAATGCAGACCGTAGCAAACTCTCCCAACAGCTCGGTTTCTTCAACAAATAAATTGCAGATAGAAAGAAAGATTCTGAACCTATAGATTAAAAGGAACTTACAGACTTAAAACCAATTACAGTATATGGAAATTATTTGGAGTCTGATTCAGACTCTGAAAAACAAATTATGACATTTGAAACAACTAATTTGAACACTACATGTATATTCAATTATTTAAAAATGTTTATCTCTTGGGGCACCTGGGTGGCTCAGTCGATTAAGTGTCTGACTTCAGCTCAGGTCATGAACTCACAGTCCACACGTTCGAACCCCACGTCGGGCTCTGTGCTGACAGCTCAGAGCCTGGAGCCTGCTCTGCATTCTGTGTCTCCCTCTTTCTCTCTGCCTCTCCCCTGCTCGTGTGCTATCTCCCTCTCTCTCTCAAAAATAATACACCTTAAAAAATGTTTTAAATATAACAAAAATGCTTATCTTTTCATAAGTGGGGTGATGGATATGTTAATTAGCCAGATAGGGGAATCCCTTCACAATGTACACGTATATCACATCATCAGAAAGTACACTTTAAATATCTTATAATTTTATGTATCTGTTATATTTCAATAAAGCTGGGGAAAAAGAAGAAAAAATGCTCATCTTTTGGAGATTGATTCTGAAATGCTAATGAATAAAATGGAACGTGGTCTGGGATTTGCTTTCAAATAATACAGGAGGGGGAAATTGTGTGGGCAGAGATGAAGTGAGTCTGCCCTGAGTTGCTAACGACTGAAGCTGGGTAACAGATATTTGAGGATTCGTTATACTATTCTGCCTACTTTTACAAACCTTGAAAGTTTTATATAATAAGAGCTTTATAAAAGCTTGAAGGAAAGACACACTAGGGTTTATAATTAAACTTTAGTCAGGAAGAAGATTCTTGATTTATTGGTATTTCATCTGTATGCCCATGCATAGTTTTGTTTGTTTGTTTGTTTGTTTGTTTTCTCTCAATGGGTATTTTAAAGATTAAAGGGAGAGTTTAGAGGAAATACAAGCGTGGGAGCAAACTGTTCTTATTCCTGAAAGATAGGCCTTGGAGGTGCCGGGATAACCTGCAACTTAATTTCTTAATGAATGAATTTCTTGAATGGCACTAAAGTACTCTCACAGCAATGAAACATAACCCTCTGTAACGCCCTGGCCAACACTTCATCCTGCGGCTGACAAGCTCAAGGCAGAAAGTACGAGGAGGAAGAAAATCACACCCAGAGGTTTTAGGATTGGCGGATGAAAAGGAAACACTGAGTGGAGAAGATTATGGAACATCTACACATTTGACAGAGTGAAAGGTCATTGGGGTCTTGTTCAAAGCACCATCCCAAGAGCCCTAAGTTTCTATTCTGGCCCTGCAACCAATTGGCTGAGTAATCTTGGATGATCACTCTACCACTGTGGTCCTCAACTGTTTTATTTAGAAACTGAAGAATCTGGACTAAAATTCACAGAAAGATCCATAATTTAAAAGATAAAAAAAAAAAACCCTCAGGATTTATGCTCCTGCAAGCCAGCCAGAAAACACTAGCCCCTGCCACATTGCCTACTGCTAGTCTAGTGAGCTGCTCTGAAATGTTACCACTGAGCCACAGAGCCCTGGGTTTTTGGCAAGACAAAGAAACAAGGTAAAATTAGTAAAGTTAGGAAGAGACCATACCGGAGTAAAATGGAATGTGAAAACTAATATGCCCTACATTGGGGTCAGTGTTTCAACTAAAGGGATAAATTATGAATGCAAATGACTAATGAGAGCAAAGGAGTTTTCTGTTAGCTGTGAACTCTGGGTATTCAACCACCCATGGGTGCCAAATGTCCTGAAGGCAATCTGTCCTTCAACAGCTGCAGTCGATATGCTGTTGGACAAGGCATACCTGACACAAACTTCACAGGCCAAAGAATACTGGCTTAGCTTCCAGAAACTAGGCTCCCACAACACAGCACATGGATTTCCACTCGGTGCCTCAGGATCAGGCACAGTTCCAGATCTGCATCTCGACATAGATGCATCCAACATATCCGGCCTTAAACTCTCTGCATGCCATTAGCTCTGAAACAAGATTTTTAAAGAAAATACTCAGACCAGTTTGCCCAATGACCTTCAAAGAGAGAAAGAGTCATTGGAAACGATGAGGAAGCCTGGCATATTGAATTAACTGACGATACTTTTTGACCTTAAATTGCAGGAACTGCTCACTAATCAAGAACTAATTCCCTCTACTCAGAAAGCCTAATTATTTTTGTGCTTATGCTTCCCCTTCTGACATAAAGTACCTCTTCACAAAGCAGGGAAGTTCCTGACTGCGTTGCCTCAACTGGTCTTGACAAAAGAAGAGATGAATCACCGGAGCAGCCTGGCACCATCTCAACTTGTAATAACTCTTTACCAAGGGCTAAATCATAGCTGGCTGGACACGGGGAGCTCTTCCTTTCTCCCTCCTTTCTCTCCTTCCTTCCTTTAATAAAAAGAGGGGCATTCACCAAGGATCACTCCTACTTGACATAATTAGTAGAATCACTGGTGAATTAGTGGACAGAACTGCTGTCAAGAGAGGATCTATGTATATAGTAAAGGCAAGGACAGACAGGTTGACTTGATCTTCAGGAAAGCTTGTTGATGGCCCCCAAACTAATCTGTAGCAAGAGATGGAGAAGTCAACATAATCTCCTATATAAAGATGACAGAGAGAGAGAGAGAGAGAGAGAGAGCTAATTACCTCTGAGATTTCTGAGCATCACCTCCATTAGACCACTACAAGCCAAGGCTCTCAGGCTTCCTCTACTGCAAATGTTTCTTCTTATGATTTGAAGATATATATACAAGCTTCAGTTATCTGGATGAACAACTCTCCTCCAACCCAAATGAACCTACTACCCCATATGTCTGGGTTGGGCTAACTTTGAAGCCTGTGCATTTTTTCCTGATCTCATAGGAATGGGGCAGTAACAAAAAGCTGTCCAGAAGAAAAATATGGGATGGTAATGGGTGTGTGTGTGTGTGTGTGTGTGTGTGTGTGTGTGTAATACAAACAGGATGAATAGCCTACATAAGGAAAATATGCAAATAAATAGAGTAACCAATATTAATAATCTACCAGGCTGGCAAGCAACAGGTGAGATGATTGTAATCTTGGTGGAAAAATTAGCTAATAAATAATTCATAAGTCTCTGGGTGGGGGGGTGAACAGGGAAAAAATTATATTTACTCTGTAGCCATACCATGTCACTCTCTAAGGAGCCCACTGCTGTATTCTTTTTCTGTGTGTGAATCTCCAAGTACACACAAGGTGACTGGAAGTACTTATTAGACTGTCTCTAAGTACTTATTAGACAGATGGAGTGACCTGAATGTGACATGGGAATACCTTCCTTCTACCCATTATTTTCTCTTCTCTTTTTTTCCTTGCCTATAAAAGTAGCCAGTACCCTTAAACAACACCTGCACCTTAAATTTTTTTTTTCAACGTTTTTTATTTATTTTTGGGACAGAGAGAAACAGAGCATGAACGGGGGAGGGGCAGAGAGAGAGGGAGACACAGCATCGGAAACAGGCTCCAGGCTCCGAGCCATCAGCCAGAGCCATCAGCCCAGAGCCCGACGCGGGGCTCGAACTCACGGACCGCGAGATCGTGACCTGGCTGAAGTCGGACGCTTAACCGACTGCGCCACCCAGGCGCCCCTACACCTGCACCTTATAAATGTAATTTATCCTCCTCCTTAGATAGATAGATAGATAGATAGATAGATAGATAGATAGATAGGAATTGGGAGATATGTCATCTAGTTCCATACAATAAAGTGTAGATGTTGGCATATGTTTCAGTGAAGCAAGATTCAGAAATTCAGAGATTCAGAAATATCAAGAAACACTCAGAAACAGCAAGATGTGGGAACTTCCATCACCTATCTAAAGGGGGTTCTGCTGACAACTTAATTCCAACCATTTACAAGTTTGGCTCTGATAGTCAAGCACTACAAAAGAACTAATCCATTCATATAGCACCAGGTTATACCTTCTTTGCAGTTCATCTATCTATGAAAGACAATGTTCAGAAATAAACATCTAATATGTCAAGAAGACTCTCTATTGGACTTTTAAATTATGGCTAAGGATCAGTTTGCTATACATAAGTTGTATTTAAGGTAGTATGTTTTCTCTCTTATCCTCCTATTCATGCTAGGCTATGCTTAAAGGTACACAGAAATGCCTGACTTCCTCATGGCAAATTTCCAGAAGATAGAGTGTTGAATGAATGCTTAGGTTTGTAGGATTAGTTATGTGTCTCCTGGATACTGCCACTTTCATATATATCCATCCATGCTTGATGATGCTTGGGAATTTAAGACAGAAGACAACATCTGGCTCTTTTATTCTGCACCCCTCCCCAACAAGTCTTAAATAACCAGAGTCAGTTTCTAAATATTAGAAATTTAAATAGGGCTCCATTACATCTTGACCTATGTTACTAGTATCCAGGAATGAAGATAAAAATGACCCCTAAAAATGACCATCCCACCACTTCAATCAGCCAGGATACGGTTGCCAATACTTCCAGCAGGAAGAGAAGTGTTAGGTCAGCCACAGAGAGTTAAGGTCCAGTCTTGGTGATGATGTTCCCTTTAGTTTCTGTTGTTCCTTTTGAGTTCCTAAAAATAGGTCAGCAATAGAGCTTATGTAGAGTCTGGTCATGAGAGGTAGAATAAAATATATGCTGCACTATGGAACTTATATTCTCAAGCATTTTCTGGGCACCCGTTTAGAACACCTATTTTCTGCTGCAGTGAGTAATATTCCCAAGAAACTGTAAGATTCACTTTCTGTCCTCCAAGTGCTCGCTGTCAGTGTCTTAAAAGGCTTCTCTGTGCTGATTATGTAAAACCATGTTAGTTGGCCTCTAGATATCTAGACCTACAACAAAACCACGATGGAGGGTTTGCAGCATGATCATAATGTAGGCAAGATAAGGAAAACTAAATCCACCTGGCTGTATCTTACTAATGGATAGTCTGTCCTGGCAAATGAAAGCTGGAAGAAATAGTTCAAACCTAATACCTGTGTAAAATGTATATGAAACTGGTAATCGGGTATATGGATACAAAAGCAGTACTTCTAAAAAGATTTCTTTTGCTCTAAATTTATAAGTATTAACAGACTCTGAAAAGTTTACTTTCTTTTCTGCTATCCCATTAATTCTGCTATCCCATTTCCCACGAATAAGAAACAGACAATGCATGATCCTTCTAAATTATGTGTTAGATCCCTCCACAACAATCATTTATAATTGGATACCAAGGTCCTCTCAGAAAGTCACATACATAGGTCTGAGACTATGTATCCTGTATGTTCATGTAACTGCAAAAAATAATTTTTAGGTTCACAACCCTCCACTGAAACAGATTTCCCTTCCTTTTCTTTTCTTTTTTTTTACTTGAAGCCTGGAAGTGTTTAGGTATTTAGGGAGTTTGAAAAAATAGACTTGATAACTTAATAATATTTTAAAATCCAGCATTAAAAGAACATTTTCCCTGATAGGATATACCAAATTCCTTCTCCTTTCTAAAGAAAGGCTGGCTTTATTCAAAGCAACAGCTTTCATTAAACACACTTTAAGTCCTCTATCTCCCCACCTCCAGAAACACATTTGGCACAAAAAGCTGTTTTCCCTACAAAATTATTAAAACTGGAAAACGCCCCAATCACTCATAGGGAGAGGGGAGCATTAGCCCTTTGAAAACACAATTTCCATTTTATCTTAAATGTACCAAATAATGGAGTTTCTACATACTAATAAGACTTTCCTGACAGCATGGATTCCAATTTCCTGTTACATTCCATTATTTTATTTGTGGTGATCTAAACTGCTTCTGACATTCTTTGATGCCTCCACCCTTTACACACTTGCAGGCTTATCTGTGTTTTAAGTCAACTGTGCCCGCTGTTTGCCAAATTCCCATTTAACTCTCAAAATCTTTACCCAGGCAACACGGTTTTTGGTTCCCTTGCCTTGAATTTGAATGCACAGAAAATATGTCCTTTCAGGATGGCCCATTTGTAAAAGCTCTCTCTTAGGAGTACCTTTAAGCTGTGATACCAAAGTGTGCTCCATCAAAAATATTTAAACGTTCTAAATATATTTCTCCACAGATTTGTTTTCCAAGTCCGCAGCAAAAAGAAAATCTGGATTATAACCAACATTTGCAAGTGTTAGTTTATGAGTTAGCATTAGTTCATTATATTTAAAAATCACTCTTTCCTCTCTATATAAACAAAACCTTAAGCCAAGTGGAACCACAGCCTTCTCCACCTCCCTGGGTCACCTCAACTACTTCTGCCTACAGAGGAAAAACTCTTCAGCATCTTCCTGAACATGCCTCCCCCTTCTCAAACCAACGACAAGAACAAACTCCAGTTTTTAGCTCCACATATCAGAGACATTGTTCCATCAATCAATTTCTATATGGCTTCAACCTGAATCGTTAAGTAGTCCCTTCCCCATATTTCACTTCACTTCTTACTTATTCCCACTATATTTTACTTTTCTCTATCCTAATCCTCATATTCCTCAACATTAGCCACTCATTGTTTTTCCCACCACTGTCCACTATATGGATTTGCTAGTTTTATCAACTCAACCAGCCTTTTGCCTCATCATTAGAGTCACCATCTCGTAGTTTGCAGAGCTTCACAGGGACCATACAAGTGGACATACAAGTGCAGACAAAAAGGGATCCCTTCCTGCATGTTTGACTTCTTAAAATTGCTTAAGGAATTGCACAGGAACAGACAGCAAGGAAAAGTTGGAATTGGTGAATATGACACAGGCAGGAGGGGAAGTAGCAGGGGAAAGGAGGCCTGTGATTTTTCTTTTACTCCAGCTAGTAGTCACTCTTCCATGAACTCCCAGTCTGCTTGCTGTTCAAGATCTTTACATCCAGGCTTATCTAAAACTTCCTAATCTTTTGCCCTGTAAATGCCACATGCATTCCTGCCTTCATGCCTTGGCGGGACCCACACCTGCTGTCAAGAATGCCCTCTCCCTCCACCTGCTTAATGGTGTCCCACCCACGTCTGTTCTCAGTTCCAGCTGACCCTTTGGACAGCAGACCCCCTCATTCACACCTCCTGCCTCCTTGAGCAGGAGGAAAGGAAAACTGAGAAAAGGAATTGAGCCTCAGAAAATTTAAGTGATGAGCCCAGGGCCATACCTGCCTCTGAAACCCTTGTCTGTTTCATTATGCTAATTGCCTCTAAAATGCTTTAACACCAGACCTGTGTCTCACATCTCTCAGTGTCCTCAGCTTGTACGCTGTGAACACTTAATGAATATTCATGGGAGCTTATATTCAAACGAGGTCATATTTCCCCAGTATACCACTATAGAGGGAGAGAGCCAAGAGGCAGAGGAGAACAAGTGCTGGATTAAAATTTCCGTAGATAATCCACCAAGTGAATGATCCACAGGCATGATAATCCAGTGTTGGCTAGATACCCAATTCCACACAGGTCTCCTGCTTCATGTCACAATGTCAGAGCATAAGCACCAGCCTGTGCTTCCATGGCCGTTTCTGCTCTTCCAATGAACTTGCTGGGCCTGGAATTAATCCTCGGTGGATGTTAGAAATATTATGACAACAGCTGGCACTGTCATTTGCAGTGTCCAAAATGGAACTTCCATTTCTTTTTTTCCCCAAGGAAGATTTATGTGTTTCTCTTCAAGTACCAGGCTTACTTCAAAATTAAAATATTCAATTTCTCTTCAACAGTTGGATTTTCTGATGATTTCAAACAAAGAAAAATGGCTTTCTAACATCAAACTAGCCCCTGTGTTATACAGGCTGTGATATATTCATGTTTTACATTCAAGGTAGTGTTTCTTAGAAACATGTTTTTGATGATGATTTTCGAATCTGTGCAAGTAAAAGGTGTGATACAATGGATGCCACCATAGTGCTTTTCGTAGGGGATGGAGAGTAGTTTCTATTAAAAAAAGAAAGAAGGAAAGGAAAAAAAAGAAAAATGCCTCAATTTTTGTTTGTTTGTTTGTTTTTCTTTCTGAAACTTGGTCATGGAAACGTCAATCCAGAAAGACCAGGCAGGATATTGGGGGCCAGGCTAAGGCTGAAGCCCTGTTTACTAGGGCAGCCATGTCTATGGCATTAACAGCCTGGGCACAGCAAAGTGGCATATGCCAACGAAGGCTATCCCAGCTGTCACAAATGCAGTATAATCAGGCAAATTTGACAACACAGCTCTGCCAAGATAATTCATATTCCTGGGCCAGGGTTATAATCAGTTTGTGCAATTTTCAAATATTTTTGTGATCCTTCTATGCAATGGTACGCAGTATTCATAATATAATTCATGTGGTGATCCCATTACTGATAATAAATGTGGTTTTAGGCAGCACAGAGCCTAATCTTTCTGTAAGAATTAAGGTAGAAGCCGCAGGGGATCCTATAAGCCATTCTAGTGTTTCAATGAGTAAAACTGGATCTCCGGGAACATTTCAATAACCAAAACTTCTCCACACCATTCCACAAGCTCAGAAGTTCATTCCATGGTTCTTCTTCCAAGTTCTACTGGTCAGCTTTAAGTACTTGCCAATTTTTGTACTTTTCCATGTGGGAATCTCTCTTACCAAAATGTTCTTACTATATTTTTCTTTAGAATCTACTGTAATTGTTAGGCTTTTTTTTTTTTTTTGGCTTCTCTTCTTTAGAGAAAAAAAGTGGGGGAGGGTGTTTAAATGAGATTTAGAGTTCAAGGCTAAATAGAAGGGCAGTTTGTTTAGGCATATCCAACGCTGTGTCTTAAATGTTTATTTTATGGCTTTGTCCTACTTTAAAAGTCTTATTTAAAAGATGAATGACCATGACTTCAGAATTTGGACAGAAAAACAAAATGCCTAAGCCCAGACATCCAAATGAGACTCCAGTGGTAATTCATATCAGTGTATAATGATCTCCAAAGTAACTCTCTAGACAATAGAACACAAGAAGGAAGGCCATGTGATGAGCCTATCTATGCTTCTGTACGATAACTTGAATTATTTTGTGGTTGTTGTTGCATTGCTAAAAATATGCTGCCCAATAAAATGGCCATCAATGCATAAAACAATTTTGTGGGGGCGCCTGGGTGGCGCAGTCGGTTAGGCGTCCGACTTCAGCCAGGTCACGATCTCACGGTCCGTGAGTTCGAGCCCCGCGTCGGGCTCTGGGCTGATGGCTCAGAGCCTGGAGCCTGTTTCCGATTCTGTGTCTCCCTCTCTCTCTGCCCCTCCCCCGTTCATGCTCTGTCTCTCTCTGTCCCAAAAATAAAAAATTAAAAAAAAACAAAACAAAACAATTTTGTGTGTGTTTAAATAGTGCTTTATTTGGATACTTAGAAACCAGGGAGTTCACGACATTATAGTCACTCATCCTTTATGTCTCTAATAGAAAAAGTAAAGAAATTCTTTATTTCAATTCTACATTCTACTTCTGTTTTCACCTAGCTAATTATTATCTTATATGGTAATGATTAGAAATTGCCAAGGAAGTTAGAGGGTCCAATGTTAGGCGTGAAGGTGTTTTGTTTTAAGATTAAAAGGTTAAAAAAGTGAAAAGGGGGCCAGGCAAATGAGGTGGGAGGGCACTGGGAAGGTGGGAGTGGACCAAAAGAGGACAAAGTTAAGAAAGAGGAAGATGGAGAAGATTGAGTGGGAAGGAAAGAATAGGTAGGGAGGGAAGTGAGAAGTAGAGAGAACAGATGGTAAAGAATGGAAGGAACAGACAGTAGGTAGAACCCTAGATCCCACTGATGGAAACATGGGGGTAGTTAAGCATGTGGAATCGGTGTTGGATAGACTCAAGCTCTACCATGTAGTAACTGGATGAACTTGGGCAAGTCTCTTAACCTTGAGGATAGCAATATAATCCACTTGACAGGGTTATTGTGAGGATTAATTGAAATAATCCACGCAAATGTCTGGTACATGGTAAACACTGCCTAGATGTCAGCTGTGCTGATGAAGATGAGGAAGACTATTGGGGGTCAGGAATGTATGTGTTTGGCTCAGTGGAGAGTCCCTAAATGAGCAACTTACAATTACTCTCCACCAGAAACTTACATTAGAAAGGAAGATAAACATGTAGACAAAAGAATCACTATTATGTAAAATAAGAAATAGTTGGTGGGTCTTCAATATTAACACATGCACAAAATTAATACACTGAAACCCTTCCAAGTGAAAAAAAATGGGAAGTTAAAATAGAGAGCAGGTGAGATGTGAATAAGGTTTTGTATCATAGTTAGCAAAAAGGGATATGGCGACTGTGTACATAGTAATTAAAAGAGTGGGCTTTAGAACTCCATGCACCTGGGTCTAGCTCACTCATTTACTAACTTTGAACATGTTACTTGTTCTGGACCTCTGTTTATGCATCTATAAAAGGAGAATATAAATCCCCATCTTGCAAGATTGTTATGTGGATTAAATGACGAAATATACAAATTTAGCACAGTATTATGATAAAGGTGATGTCATTATTACTTTATTAGAGTTTAGTACTATAGTTAGAGTTCATCACAGATTTAGAGAATACTTTATATGAGAAAAACAAATACAGCTAGGCTCACTAAGCTTACAGAAAAGATGACAGGAGCCAGAATACAGGGCACAGGGAGTAGACAGAGTAGGTATGTTGTGGTGGGCAGTGAGAGGCAGAAGTGTAAGCACATTAAGGGCCGTATCAAGAAAGATAAGCAGCTGTTTTCATTTTCTGATGTGGCCAAGATAAGCCAGAAAAAGTGTTTGGTTTTTTTTTTTTCATTTTTTTTTAACGTTTATTTATTTTTGAGACAGAGAGAGACAGAGCATGAACGGGGGAGGGTCAGAGACAGAGGGAGACACAGAATTGGAAACAGGCTCCAGGCTCTGAGCGGTTAGCACAGAGCCCCACGCGGGGCTCAAACTCACGGACCAGGAGATCATGACCTGAGCCGAAGTCGGACGCTTAACCGAGTGAGCCACCCAGGTGCCCCTCAGAAAAAGTTTTAAGTTAAATGTTGGCAGAAAAGTTCACAATACCCAAATGTTCAGAGCCATGACAAAGATCCTCAACAGTATAAGCTTCCTTTGGAGGATTTTTAAAAAATTTTTATTTATTTTTGAGAGAGAGAGAGAGAGACTGAGTGGGGGACGGGCAGAGAGACAAAGGATCCAAAGCGGGCTCTGCGCTGCTTGCTTGAACTCACAAACCGTGAGCCACCCAGGCACCCTTTCCCTTTGGAGGGTTTTTAAGATATATAGGAAGTAATCTTTACTAGTGTTTTTAAATACAAGTCTGCTTGCAGGCTGATGGATGGAGTAAATAACTCTCTTAGTCGGGCCTTCTACTCTAGAGGACAAATGGCATTTGCCTCTTAGTTGAAATATAGTTTCTTTCTTCCTGGAAGAAGAAAGAGGAACAAAGAAGGCCCACTATCTTGAGAAACTACATCTAAGAGTCTGGCATTATCGGGGCGCCTGGGTGGCGCAGTCGGTTAAGCGTCCGACTTCAGCCAGGTCACGATCTCGCGGTCCGTGAGTTCGAGCCCCGGGTCAGGCTCTGGGCTGATAGCTCAGAGCCTGGAGCCTGTTTCCGATTCTGTGTCTCCCTCTCTCTCTGCCCCTCCCCCGTTCATGCTCTGTCTCTCTCTGTCCCAAAAATAAATAAACGTTGAAAAAAAAAATTAAAAAAAAAAGAGTCTGGCATTATGGTAGATCACCTGTGTTGGATTTGTAGCAATTCTGCAATCTGTTCCACAATGATCTTTTTATTATGTTGTATTTCATGATCTCTATTCATTTTATTTTTTTTTTTAATTTTTTTTTCAACATTTATTTATTTTTTGGGACAGAGAGAGACAGAGCATGAACAGGGGAGGGGCAGAGAGAGAGGGAGACACAGAATCGGAAACAGGCTCCAGGCTCTGAGCCATCAGCCCAGAGCCCGACGCGGGGCTCGAACTCACGGACCGTGAGATCGTGACCTGGCTGAAGTTGGACGCTTAACCGACTGCGCCACCCAGGCGCCCCTCTCTATTCATTTTAATCCTACTGATGAACAATATTGTAGTATAATCTTTATTTAGCAAACTTGGAGACTGAGGCACAAGGAAATTAAATTAGTGCCCAAAATAACCATGGAAGATAGAGTTTTTCAGCCTATTTGTCAAAGCTTATGTTAAAAATGGCAGTGAATTGCCAATGAGTTATTAGACAAAGAAAAATGTTTCCCATACCAAAAATTGATACACTAAAAAATATTCATGATAATATTCTATTTGATAAAACTGCTCTAACTAGGAGAAAACCTTTCCATAGCTTAGGATCCAGAACCACTTTGGCCCCTTAATGTGAGGAGAGTTCAATCATCAGAGTTGGACTGTGATTCATCATGAAAAATTATGGTTAAATTGTATGAAATTTTCTAAAGAAAAATCAACGTCATAATAGTAACAGCATGTTAAAAGAAGAAGAAAAAATGAACCCTGAAATACTGAGCCTATTAAGGATATAATTATGTAGAAGACTGTTATCTACAAATTTGAAAAAGTGATGATTTGGAACCCATCTTCTGGATTAAAAATAAAAAAAAACTATTAAATAATGATAACCAGGTATTTTTATAAATCATGCAGAGAGAGGACAAGAGGGAAATTCTGAACCATCTCACAGCATTAAACATTTATTTAAAGAGCATCATTTGAATTCAAACAAATGAGACTTTTAAAGGATAAAGTTAGAGGCTTACACTCTTTCACTCATGACTACCACTCATTCATTCAATTGGCACTGATTAAGCTCAGAGCCCTCTATCAGAATGTTATTAAGGGTTCAAAAGGAATAAAAGATATGGTCTTTGATCTCACAGAATACACACCTTAGATAGGAGATAAGGTTTCATTAGGTTTCCTCTGGATAATTTAAAATCTAGAGTTATATATGAATAAAAATAAAGTTGCATGTGTTATAGGAATATAACCAATTTTTAGAAAATGAGTAAAGCAGGGAAGTTTCCATTTCTTTTATATGTCTTGCCTACATGTTTTATCTAAATCCTATGTATTTTAAAGAATACCAGTATTAAATTAGGAAAAGCATTAATAGTAAGAACACAGGTAGGAATGATTGCAAAATATGTTTGGATAAGATTATGATTCATTATAAGTAATCAAGATTAATGAAGCAAGGTGAATGCAAATGAGAAGGGTAAGTGACCATCAGAAAAACAGACAAAGCATCCTTATGCAGCAAAGTCCTTAAGGAAGGAGAATAATCATTAGAATGCAAAGGAGTTCATTGTGAAATGTTTCAAAGTACATTTGCCCTCCCCTCTCCCACCTCCAACTGCTCAATGTAAGGCTGGCGGCAGTCCTACGATGCCCTAGAGGGCAACAAATTCAGGTCAGTGAACCAAGTCTGCTATTCCAATATGGTTCCTAGAGGAACCATCCTTATTAGAATATAGAAATGTACAAGATAACTCTTTAGTGATGTGTCATCAGTCTCTTCCATCCACCTCCATAAAAAAAAAAATAATAACATGGCTGAATTCTGCTGTCTTCAAGCCAGTCCCCAGATTACAGTATCTCAGTTCCTAACCAATGGAAATGAATTTGAAATTGTCATGTATTCTTACAGAAATCATTTTGTTTACGATCATTAGATGTGCCAATGTATCTTAAATGCTACCCCTGAGAGAAGAAATTAAAGCAGTTTTGTTAGTAAGGGAGAAATAAAGGCAATAGAATGGGTGATATAAAAGCTGCAGAGGGACCGATGGGCTACAAGACCCTGAACCAGACAAAACGAGCTGGGATAAAAACTTCGGGTAAAAGGGTTTGGCTTTGGAAGAGATTAGTCTTGTCTGAATTGTCATTCACAGACAGAAAGGAAGGCTAACAGTGGAGAGAAGTTTTGTATTGGAGGAGACAGCCATCACACAGAATGGACTAAATCAGTGGCTCTTAAAGTGTGGTCCTCGGGAGAGCTGCACTGGCATCCTCTGCGAGCACCACCCCTGAATCAGATGTAGCGAATCAGATCCCTGAGGATGAGGCCCAGGGAACTGTGCTACAACAAGCCTGTCATGTGATTTGTATACGCACTAAAGTTTCAGAACCAGGGACCTAAATCATCTCGGTTAAAGCAGATCCTCCGCTGAGAACAAGAGGGTGGGGTCCGGACTTCAGGGTGGAGATTTAGAACAGCTGCAGGGAGGAATGTAGGATGGAGGTGAGAGATGAATTAAAGGCCTGTATGAGGCTAGGAAGCATATCCCTCGGAACTGAAAAATCTTGTCAGATGGCTTCTGGGTCTGTCTTCTGAGCACAATAATAATGAGTCTACGTAAAACTGCATTCAGATTATCACATAACTGACTACGAATCTGGAAAGACAGCTTGATTATGATTTAGGGACTGCTATATATGGCACATATATATGTAATCCACATATGGGGTGTGTGTGTGTGTGTGTGTGTGTGTGTGTGTGTGTGTGTACACAGAATGGGTCAAATGGAGCAAAAAAGAAGAAAATCTTCAGATGTCTAGCAGAGAAAACACACTGGCACAACAGACTCAGAATGAAGTCCATAACTCTTCTGTGTGGCCCTGGGAAAATCATTAAACTTCTTCATAGCTCATTTTCTCATCTGTAAAGTTGAATCCAGTATTCATTTATTCAAACAAAGCAGGGGTGAGGGGGAGTAGACAAGTCCATTAATAACTACAGCACAGAGAAAGGCTACGATAGGGGTATTTATGGATATTTACAGAATGCTTAGATAACAGTAAGGAATTACAATCAATTCTAAATAAGGAAAACAAGGAGGCCTTCACCCTGAAGAGGCCACAGAGCTGGACCACAAAGAAGGAGAGAAAATTCAACAGATGTTAGACCATACAGGTAGAGCGTAAGAGAATGCAGGGCAATCAGAGGGAACAGAAATAGGCCAGCACGGATTTGTAGGCATGAGACTATTCTGAGGGAGGGAGAAGGTCTCTTCTAGCTCCACAGCTGGTTTTTCAAACATCTTTCAGCAGCCTGAAAATAATGGGCAAATTTGATAGTGTACTTTTATCCACCAAGCCAATGCTAGGGCACTTTTTTCATTTTTGAACAGTTCATAAATATTGAGCTTTGGGTAAAAGCCTCTCAGAATTCTTCCCGGCTGGTTTTAAAGTAAAAGAACCAGGAGTGTAAACTGTCGAAGGATGCCTAGCCCTTCCATTTTCCATACTCCTGGCATGGGGATCACAGGTATTCTGGGGGCCACTTGGCAGAAGGGTTTCTTGCCTCTATGAAAAATATTGCTGTTCAGAGGCCAGAATTTAAATTGATTCCATCGTAGGAAAAGGAAGAACACGCTGCAATGAACTTTTGATTACCCTTTTATAAGTGGGCCAACTTTTTATTCTTGTAGTAAAATTCATATATTGAATCTCTGGCAAAGAGCCCTTGCTAAGCACCCTTTTCTTGTCTTGGGTCAAGCCTCAGGGGACCTGAATGAGCAGGAAGCAGTTGTCCTCTTGAATTTAAAAGCAGTTCTGAGCTCTCCTCAGGGTAGCTCAGTTACACTTAAGACAAAGGAGTAGCAGACTGAATTTCTGGAAGAGAACACACATAAGAAGAGTACCTTTTTCAGTTTGATCAGATTCCACGATTCCAGGACAAAGCAACAGGATGATCAATCACAGTATCATACCTCCCTCTTCTGGAAAATGTTTCTGATCAGTCACTTTTTACAACTTCTGAAAACCTTCCCAGCTGCCAGCCTGAAAGGGCATCCTCACAGGGGACACCTATGGTTCTACTTGAAAGAATGAATCATTTATTCAGGTAATGAATTATATACCAGGCACATGAGCCTCAAAAGTTTAGTCCAAAGAACATTATTTCACTAAGTTCTAGGTTCACATGGAATAAATCACACACCTATCTATTAAGATGATTTCTCTGGGCTTTTTAAGGCTTCCCACAGTGTGGAACCTCCAAAGGGAAACCATCTCCCCAGAGCAAAGCGTTCAGGATACGCACTCACACCATTATCGGGCTGGGTGATGACCAGCAAGCATTATGAAGCATCTACTTTGTGCTGAGCAGAGACTACAGTGGTTGGTTCGAAACACAAAAAATCTGAGTCAAATCCTGTCCCGGAAATATAGCCCAGAATGTTACAGTTGTTGGTTTTTAATCCTTCTCTGACCGTGTTCTGACAGAATGACAGTGAATTTTGAGACTTCAGATCTGGGTGAATTGGTCAGCTACCCTTTCCCCGTCTTTATGTTAATGATAATGTTTTGAACATGGGCCAAACCTTCACTGTGTAAGTTTTTCTCAGCTCTTGCTACATCACTTGGCCTCATAAAATGGGTATCGCTTTTAGATTTGATTCCCTCCCCTAACATGTTAACTAGGTATCATTCAGGAAATAGTTGATATCATGAATGATCACTCCTTTCCTCAATAACCCTTATCATCAATAAAAGTTTTGGATACTGTAAAGAAACAGGTTTTTGTTTTGTTTTCACATATCCAAATCAAATGAACCTTGGAGATCTCACAGAATCATAAACTGACAGATGAGGCTAACAGGAAACTTTCTCCAACAAGCACAAGCTCTTTGGGCAGATTTCTCATTTGCAAGCCAGGCATAATGCCAATTAAAAGACAGGCAGTGTGAATGCCAACAAGAACCCCAATTTGTGTGTGAGGGGAGATGGGGTGGAGGACACAGAAGACAAACCACTGCCTTGACAGGATTTCACTGAAAGCCCAGCAGAGGCAGTGATACCCGGAAGCACTGTAATTGTTAGAACCTCAGAAGTCTCCAATTTCTGCTGAATTTCTGTTGGCCATTATTTCTCCCTCAGAAGGGAAGTCTGAGGAAAGGTATTATCATTATGTAAAGTGCCAAAGAAAAGGGAAATACAGTTTTCAAACAATTTTTCTCTTCAGTTTTCTCACTATCACTTTCACAATTAACTCAATTTGTATTATTTTCAAAAATTCATGACTTTAAACATTATTTAATCTGATGTATTTTTCTTAACCATTACATGCAACCGTTCCATGCAACGGGTAGTCTGTTCAAAACAGACCCCAAAGACCAGGATAAAAAGCCCGATTTCCCTACTGGCAAATGCTGGTTGGGACATGGATTCCCATTTGCCCTCCCTTATGGCATCTCCCTGGTTTTATTTCTGACTCTGACATTTTGGCTCTGATTCATAGGCAATTTCTGATTCATTAGCTATTCCATTCCTATGCCCAGGGGAAGATCCCTCTTTATAGTGCTTGAAACTCCTGCAATTTGAGGGATCCTTTTTAAGAAAAGGATACCACATAACAAATACAAAATGCCGATGATAACTTGAAAGTCACCCATGTGAAGGGGAAGCACAAAGGAGGGAAGTTGAATTGGAAAGTGACAGTGATTTTAACACTTACCATTGAAATACATTGTGTTTAGAGTTTTTACAAAAAACCACCATGACAATACATTACTAGAGCCCTTTCCAGAATGCTGGAAAGGGCCTGTGCAAGTGAGGAGCTTCTACAGTTTCATGACAACAATCCTGCCTCTGCTCTTGCGCAAATCTCCACTGCCACCTTTACAGCCAAACCAAGGGGGAGCTCCAGCCCAAGAATAAGTCTAACCCCCTTTACTGGTTTCCCTGAATCCAGAGAAAGATCAAGCTCTCAAAAGAGACATAGTTCAAATTAGTGTTTTCATTTTCCTTAGGTAAATACCCAGAAGTAGAATTACTAGGTCATAGGGTACTTCTATTTTTAGGTTTTTAAGATACCTCCATATTGTTTTCCATAGTGGCTGCACCAATTTACATCCCTACCTAAAGGGCACAAGGGTTTCCTTTTTCCACATCCTTGCCAACACCTGCTATTTCTTGTCTTTTTGATACTAGCCATTCTGACTGGTCCACTGACAGATGCGTAGATAAAGATGTGGTGTGTGGATATATACATGTATATATGTACGTAATATACACATGTGTATATATATACATATGTATGTATACACGTATATACATGTATACATACGTGTATATATACATATGTGTATATATACACGTATGTATACATGTATATATGTGTGTGTGTGTGTATATATATATATATATATATATATATATGTACACAATGGAATATTACTCAGCCATAAAAAGAATGAGATTTCAGCATCTGTGAAACATGGATGTACCTAGAGTATATTATGCTAAGTTAAATAAGATAGACAAAGACCAATACCAAATGATTTCACTTGTATATGGAAATTACAAAAAACAACAAAACAAACAACAAAAAAGAAAACAGACTCCTAAATATAGAGAATAAACTTGTGGTTGCCAGGGCAGGAGGTGGGGAGTGGGGGGGGGGGGGCGGGGCAGTGGAAGGATAGGCAAAACAGGTGAAAGGGATTAAGAGGTACATCCTTCCAGTTAAAAATAAGCCACAGGATGAAAAGTACAGCATGGGAAATATAGTCAATAATCTTATAACTTTGTGTAGTGACAGATGGTAACTAAACTTATCATGGTGAGCATATAGGATATGTATATAATTGCCAAATCAGTGCTGAACACCTGAGACTAATTAAACATTTTTTTTTAGTTTAAAAAGTTAAAGAATTAAAGGTAAAAAAGTGAAAAAATATTGTAGAAAATTAAAGTATTGCTCCTAACTATACAGGTTTCTGATCCTCAAAATACTACCCAATACCTCCTTGATCATCTCATCTGAGCATCCAGTTTTCTTTTTTTTTTTAATGTTTTTTTAACGTTTATTTATTTTTGAGACAGAGAGAGACAGAGCATGAACAGGGGAGGAGCAGAGAGAGAGGGAGACACAGAATCCGAAACAGGCTCCAGGCTCTTAGCTGTGAGCACAGAGCCTGACGCGGGGCTCGAACTCACGGACCGTGAGATCATGACCTGAGCCGAAGTCGGACGCTTAACCGATGGAGCCACCCAGGCGCCCCTGAGCATCCAGTTTTCATAGGATGCACATTACCATAATGTTCCTCCTCATGGAATGTTGTATTTAGTGATCAAAATTTACTTCTCTCTTAGATTCCATGCCCCCCTCCCTTTTTTTCTTTAAAGTTCAAACAGGATCTTCCATTGTGGTTCCGGACTCGGGTCAGAGAGACACGTTATTCACAAATAATTTGCCAAAGACTTCTACAGGCTTCTAGAGCTATTTTTGATGACTCTCACAGAAGGGGTTTTATTTAACAGTCTAGTCCCAACTGTGTTCCATCAAGTGACTGGCTCCCCAGGCAGCCGCTAGAGCTCACGGCCATCCTGAACCAGGCACTGCCACAGTAGCAGAGGGGCCACTCAGAAGCACGTTGGCAGACAAAAACATTGCCATAAACCATTCTAATTCACTTACCAGCTTTCCTGAACCTTGCCAAAGAATAAGTCCTCATCTTCAGAATGCACATTGTATGATTCACCTAATTATGTTCTGGTTATGACCTACTATGTATCCAACACAGACCCAGAGAATAAATTCTTTCTAGCCACAGAGAAATCTTATTCTGGAGCCATTCATATCTCTCCCACTTAGACCAGCTTCATTCTGAGCCTCAGCTGCTTATATGGCAAAAGCCATGCTGATGGCCGCATACCAATTCACCCAATCTTTAGTCATACACCTTTTTTTTTCCAGTTTCGTTATTTACTTTTTTGTTAAAGTATAATCAACATACAGTGTTACATTAGTTTCAGGTGTACAGTATAATGTTTCAACAATTTTATACATTGCTCATTGCTCATCAAGATAAGTGGACTCTTGGGGCACCTGGGTGGCTCAGTCAGTTAAGTGTCCGGCTTCAGCTCAGATCATGATCTCGCAGTTTATGAGTTCAAGTCCTACATCGGGCCCTGTGCTGACAGCTCAGAGCCTGGAGCCCGCTTCAGATTCTGTGTCTCCCTCTGTCTCTGCCCCTCCCCCACGTGTGCTCTGTCTTTCTCTCTCTCTCTCTCAAAAATAAATAAAAACATTAAAAAACTTAAAAAAAGAGTCTCGAAAAAAGGTAAGTGGACTCTTTTTTTTTTAAATATGAAATTTATTGTCAAATTGGTTTCCATACAACACCCAGTGCTCATCGCAAAAGGTGCCCTCCTCAATACCCATCACCTACCCTCCCCTCCCTCCCACCCCCCATCAACCCTCAGTTTGTTCTCAGTTTTTAAGAGTCTCTTATGGTTTGCCTCCTTCCCTCTCTGTAACTTTTTTTTCCCCTTCCCCTCCCCCATGGTCTTCTGTTAAGTTTCTCAGGATCCATATAAGAGTGAAAACATATGGTATCTGTCTTTCTCTGTATGACTTATTTCACTTAGCATAATACCCTCCAGTTCCATCCATGTTGCTATAAATGGCCAGATTTCATTCTTTCTTATTGCCAAGTAGTATTCCATTGTATATATAAACCACATCTTTTTTATTCATTCATCAGTTGATGGACATCTAGGCTCTTTCCATAATTTGGCTATTGTTGAAAGTGCTGCTATAAACATTGGGGTACAAGTGCCCCTGTGCATCAGCACTCCTGTAACTCTTGGGTAAATTCTTTGCAGTGCATTGCTGGGTCATAGGGTAGGTCTATTTTTAATTTTTTGAGGAACCTCCACACTGTTTTCCAGAGTGGCTACACCAGTTTGCATTCCCACCAACAGTACAAGAGGGTTCCCATTTCTCCACATCCTCTCCTGCATCTATAGTCTCCTGATTTGTTCATTTTACCCACTCTGACTGGTGTGAGGTGATATCTCAGTGTGGTTTTGATTTGTATTTCCATGATGAGGAGTTGAGCATATTTTCATGTGCCTGTTGGCTATCTGGATATCTTCTTTAGAGAAGTGGACTCTTAATCCCCTTTATCTATTTCACCCATCCCCCACCCTAAGCATCCCCTCTGGCAACCACAATTTCTTCTCTGTATTTAAGAGTCTGTTTGATTGTTTGTTTTATGTTTTTTTCTTTGCTTATTTTTTCTTAAATTCCACACATGAGTGAAATCATATGCTCTTTCATATTTGTCTTTCTCCTGTCTGACTTACTTTACTTAGCAATATACCCTTCAGGTTCATCACGACCCAAAGCAATCTACAGATGTAAATGCAATCCCTATCAGAGTACCAACATTTTTCACAGATAATACTAAAATTTGTATGGAACCACAAAAGACCCCAAATAGCCAAAGCGATCTTGAAAAAGAACAAAACTGGAGGTATCACAATTCCCTATTTCAAGACATACTACAAATCTGTAGTAATCAAAAGAGTATGATAATGGCACAAAAAGAGACACATAGATCAATGGAACAGAAGAGACATCCCAGAAATAAACCCACATTTATATGGTCAATTAATCTACAACAAAGGAGGCAAGAATACACAATGGGGAAGACAACCTCTTTAACAGATGGTGCTGGGAAAGCTGGACAAGCCACACACAGAATGAAACTGGACCACTTTCTTACACCATACACAAAAATAAACTCAAAATGGATGGAAGACCATTACATAGGAGACTTGAAACCATAAAACTCCTAGAAGGAAACCTAGGCAGTCATGTTTTTGACACTGGCCATAGAAACATTTTTCTACAAATGTCTCATCAGGCAAGGGAAACAAAGGCAAAAATACACTATTGGAACTACATCAAAATAAAAATCTTTTGCACAGTGAAGGAAACCTTCAATAAAATGACAAAGCAACCTACTGAATGGTAGAAGATATTTGCAAATGGTTAATATCTTAAAATCATAAAAAAATGTCTACAACTTAACACCAAAAACAAATTATCCGATTAAAAAAGTGGGCAGAAGACCTGAATAGTCATTTTTCCAAAGAGGACACACAAATGGTCAAAACACATGAGAAGATGTTCATCATCACTCCTCATCAGGGAAATGCAGAGCAAAACCACATTGAGAGATCACCTTACATCTGTCAGAATGGCTAGAATCAAAGAGACAAGAAATAATAAGTCTTGGCAAGGATGTGGAAAAAAGGGGACCTTCATGCACTATGGGTGGGAATGCACACTGGTACAGCCATTACAAAACAGCATGAGGTTTCTTTAAAAAATTAAAAATAGAATTACTATATGATCCAGTAATTCCACTACCGGGTATTTACCCAAAGAAAATGAAAATACTAATTTGAAAAGATATATGCACCTATATATTTATTGCAGCATTGTTTATAATAGCTGAGATATGGAAACAACCCAAGTTTCCATCAATAGATCAATGGATAAGGAGGAGATGTGGGGGGGGGGGGGGAGAGGGAGAGAGAAAAGAATGTGATCTTGCCATTTGCAACACCGACTTAATATTAGACTAGCTAGCATAACAGCAGCATTGGAGCTAACATCCAAGTCATGAAATCACAGAGTAATGGATTTTTAGAATACAAGGAGCCTCCAAAGTGATCTGGTTGAACGTCCCATCTAGCAGAAGGAGTCTAGTCCCTAGAGCTCAGAAGCTTGTCCATCTGGCTGCAACTGCATAGATCCACTCACACAGAGCTCCTCCTCTTATATGGCAGGCCATTTCCTTGGAAGTTGATTTTAATGTTTAGAAACTCTTCCTTATATTTGCTCATTTCTAGGCCATAGTCCCCCATCTACCATTCCTATTCTGGGAGCATTCAAGAATAATCCTCGGGGCGCCTGGGTGGCTCAGTCGGTTGGGCGGCCGACTTCGGCTCAGGTCATGATCTCGCGGTCCGTGAGTTCGAGCCCCGCGTCGGGCTCTGTGCTGACAGCTCAGAGCCTGGAGCCTGTTTCAGATTCTGTGTCTCCCTCTCTCTGACCCTCCCCTGTTCATGCTCTGTCTCTCCCTGTCTCAAAAATAAATAAGAAACGTAAAAAAAAAAAAAAAAAAAAAAAAAATTTAAAAAAAAAAAAAAGAATAATCCTCTTCTTACTCTACCAATGACAGACCTTTTAGTTCTTATGAACAATATACTGAGTTCTACTTAGGCATCTAATTCTTTTTCTACTATTCACCATTTGGCATGGTTTATTACCCTTTCACTATTCTGGCACCTGCTTCTAGGTGTTCTCTAATTTGTCATATTCCTCTTAAAACATCTCACCTACACCTGAAATTACTAACCTAAATGTGGTCTATACATATTTATAGTAGATACTTCTTTTTTGTGGAATAGCATTCAAAGAATATACAACTGAATTAATTTTGGGAGTCAATTGTGTGAAACCCTTGGCTACAATTAAGCTCATAACCAATTAGATTTAAAACAAGAATGTTCTCTAAACTAGATTCTCTAAGAATAGAATATTATGTCTCTAGAAGGATTTAAAACTGTCTTATAATGATCATCTTCCAATTGATATTAAAAGAATGGAACTCCATAATAACCATCCCCCATCCAACTGTGTTGACCTGCTGTAGAGTTGGTAACCTAAGGTCTGCAAACTCATCCTCAAATTCTGCCAAGTGTCTACATGGTACCATGCTATATACATAAAAGTTGTCTTGCAATTTATAACTACAGTCTTCAGTGGAATGGTCACCAGTCCTAAAAAAAAGTCATCTAGCCTAACCCATGTTAATGCTCTATAAATTTCTTGTATTTTTATACTTGTCTTCACATTGTTGATATCATTCCAAGGCCTATAGTAAGCATTATATCAATACTTACTAAGCCATCAGATAAATGAATGATGAGTTCCCTTGCTCTCACCCTCTCTTTAATAATGTTGATTGGCTTTCCCAGCCCTTCAAGAAATTGTAAGGGGGACTTTCTGAGGGGAGAAAAGATATATATTTATATAAAAGATATACATTTATATAAGAGATATATATTTATGTAAATATATACACATCTCAAAAGCAACAAAATATTAGAAAGGACCAGAGAACACCATCAGAAACTCCAACTTTACAAGCATCATAGTGGCAATAAATTCATATCTTTCAGTACTCACTCTAAACGTCAATGGACTCAATGCTCCAATCAAAAGACATAGGGTAACAGAATGGATAAGAAAACAAGATCCATCTATATGCTGTTTATAGGAGACACACTTTAGACTTAAAGACACTTTAAGATTGAAAGTAAGGGGACGGAGAACCATCTATCATGCTAATGGTCAACAAAAGAAACCCAGAGTGGCCATACTTATATCAGACAACCTAGACTTTAAAATAAAGACTGTATCAAGAGATGCAGAAGGGCATTATATCATAACCAAGGGGTCTATAGACCAAGAAGACCTAACAATTGTAAACATTTATGGGCCAAATGTGGGAGCACCCAAATATATAAATCAACTAAGCACAAACATAAAGAAACTCATCGATCGTAATACCATAATAGTAAGAGACTTCGACACCCCACTCACAGCAATGGACAGATCATCTAATCAAAAAATCAACAAGGAAACAATGGCTTTGAATGACACACTGGACCAGATGGACTTAACAGATATATTCAGAACATTTCATCCTAAAGCAGCAGAATATACATTCTTCTCCAGTGCACATGGGACGTTCTCCAGAATAGACCATATACTGGGACACAAATCAGCCCTAAGCAAGTACAAAAATATCGAGACCCTACCACGCATATTTTCAGACCACAATGATATGAAACTCGAAATCAGCCATAAGAAAAAATTTGGAAAGGCAACAAATACTTGGAGACTGAAGAACATCCTACTAAAGAATGAATGGGCTAACCAAGCAGTTAAAGAGGAAATTAAAAAGTATATGGAAGTCAATGAAAATGATAACACCACAACCCAAAATCTCTGGGACACAGCAAAGGCGGTCATAAGAGGAACATACATAGCAATCCAGGCCTTCCAAAAGAAGGAAGAAAGATCTCAGATACACAACCTAACCTTATGCCTTAAGGAGCTGGAAAAAGAACAGCAAATAAAACCCAAAACCAGCAGAAGACAGGAGATAATAAAGATTAGAGCAGAAATTAATTCTATCAAAACCAAAAAAAAAAAAAAAACAAAAACAACAAAACCCAGTAGAACAGATCAGTGAAACCAGAAGCTAGTTCTTTGAAAGAATTAACAAAATTGATAAACCACTAGCCGGTTTGATCAAGAAGAAAAAGGAAAGGACCCAAATAAATAAATCAAGAATGAAAGAGGAGAGATCACAACCAACACAACAGAAATAAAAACAATGATAGGAGAATATTATGAGCAATTATATGCCAATAAAATGGGCAATCTGGAAGAAATGAACAAATTCCTAAAAACATGTACACTATCAAAACTGAAACAGGAAGAAATAGAAAATTTGAACAGACTCATAACCAGTAAGGAACTCGAATTAGGAATCAAAAATCTGCCAAAAAACAAAGTCCAGGGCCAGGTGGCTTTCCAGGGGAATCCTAACAAAGATTTAAGGAAGAGTTAACACCTATTCTCTTGAAACTGTTCCAAAAAACAGAAATGGAAGGAAAACTTCCAAACTCTATGAAGCCAGCATTACCTTGAGTCCAAAAGCAGACAGAGACCCCACTAAAAAGGAGAACTATAGACCAATTTCCCTGATGAACATGGATACAAAAATCCTCAATAAGATATTAGCCAACCCTATCCATCCATACATTAAAAAAATTATTCACCACGACCAAGTGGGATTTATACCTGTGATGCAGGGCTGGTTCAATATCCGCAAAACAATTAACATGATTCATCACATCAATAAAAGAAAGGACAAGAACCATATGATCCTCTCAATAGATGCAGAAAAAGCATTTGACAAAATACAGCATCCTTTCTTGATAGAAACCCTCAAGAAAGTAGGGATAGAACGACCATACCTCGAGATCATAAAAGCCATATATGAACGACCCCAACACTAATGTCATCCTCAATGGGGAAAAACTGACAGCTTTCCCCCTAAGGTCAGGAACAAGACAGGGATGTCCACTCTCACCACTGTTATTCAACATAGTATTGGAAGTCTTAGCCTCTGCAATCAGACAACACAAAGAAATAAAAGGCATCCAAATCAACCAGGAGGAGGTCAAACTTTCACTCTTCGCAGATGACATGATACTCTATATGGAAAACCCAAAAGATTCCACCAAAAAACTGCTAGAATGGATTCATGAATTCAGCAAAGTTGCAGGATATAAAATCAATGCACAGAAATCGGTGGCATTCCTATACACCAACAATGAAGTGACAGAAAGAGAAATCAAGGAATCGATCCCATTTACAGTTGTGCAAAAAAACCATAAAATACCTAGGAATAAATCTAACCAAAGAAGTGAAAAATCTATACACTGAAAATTATAGAAAGCTTATGAAAGAAATGGAAGAAGACACAAACAAATGGAAAAAGATTCCATGCTCCCGGATAGGAAGAGAAAATATTGTTAAAATGTCGATACTACCCAAAGCAATCTACATATTCAATGCAATCCCTATCAAAGTAACACCAGCATTCTTCACAGAGCTAGAACAAATAATCCTAAAATTTGTATGGAAGCAGAAAGGACCCCGAATAGCCAAAGTAATCTTGAAAAAGAAAACCAAAGCAGGAGGCATCAAATCCCAGACTTCCAGCTATACTACAAAGCTGTAATCACCAAGACAGTATGGTACTGGCACAAGAACAGACGCTCAGATCAATGGAACAGAATAGAGAACCCAGAAACGGACCCACAAACGTATGGCCAACTCATCTTTGACAAAACAGGAAAGAATATCCAATGGAATAAAGACAGTCTCTTCAGCAAGTGGTGCTGGGAAAACTGGACAGCGACATGCAGAAGAATGAACCTGGACCACTTGCTTACACCATACACAAAAATAAACTCAAAATGGATGAAAGACCTCAATGTAAGACAGGAAGCCATCAAAATCCTTGAGGAGAAAGCAGGCAAAAACCTCTTTGATCTTGCCCACAGCAACTTCTTTCTCAACACGTCTCCGGAGGCAAGGGAAACAAAAGCAAAAATGAGCTACTGGGACCTCATCAAAATAAAAAGCTTCTGCACAGTGAAGGAAACAATCAACAAAACTAAAAGGCAACCGACAGAATGGAAGAAGTTATTTTCAAACAACATATCAGATAAAGGGCTAGTATCCAAAATCTATAAAGAACTTATCAAACTCAACACCCAAAAAACAACTAATCCAGTGAAGAAATGGGCAAAAGACATGAATAGCCACTTCTCCAAGGAAGACATCCAGACCAACTGACACATGAAAAAATGCTCAACATCACTCATCATCAGGGAAATACAAATCAATACCACAATGAGACACCACCTTACACCTGCCAGAATGGCTAACATTAACAACTCAGGCAACAACAGATGTTGGCGAGGATGCAGAGAAAGAGGATCTCTTTTGCATTGTTGGCGGCAATGCAAGCTGGTGCAGCCACTCTGGAAAACAGTATGGAGTTTCCTCAAAAAACTAAAAATAGAACTACCCTGTGACCCAGCAATTACACTACTAGGCATTTATCTATGGGATACAGGTGTGCTGTTTCAAAGGGACACATGCACCCTCATGTTTATAGCAGACTATCAACAACAGCCAAAGTATGGAAAGAGCCCAAATGTCCATCGATGGATGAATGGATAAAGAAGATGTGGTATATATATATTACAATGGAGTATTACTCAGCAATCAAAAAGAATGAAATCTTGCCATTTGCAACAACGTGGATGGAACTGGAGGGTATTATGCTAAGTGAAATTAGTCAGAGAAAGACAAAAATCATATGACTTCACTCATATGAAGAATTTAAGAGACAAAACAGATGAACATAAGGGTAGGGAAACAAAAATAATATAAAAAAAAAGGGAGGGGGACAAAACAGAAGAGACTCATAAATATGGAGAACAAACTGAGAGTTGCTAGAGGGGTTGTGGGAGGGGGGATGGGCTAAATGGGTAAGGGGATATTAAGGAATCTACTCCTGAAATCATTGTTTCACTCTATGCTAATTTGGATATAAATTTTAAAAAATAAAAAATAAAATTAAACAAAAACAATAAAAAAAATAATAATGTTGATTGGTTTTCAATGTATTTCATTCCCCATATCCTTCTTAGGGACTATGGTTCTCCACTAGGGCACTAAGCAGTGATACTATTCTTGCCTCTGCCATTGAGTGATTGTGTTACTTTGGAAATATGTGTAAGCCTCTAAGGATCCTTATTTCCCCATGTGAACAACATTTCATGTATTTATTTTTTTTTAATTTTTTTTAACATTTATTTATTTTTGAGACAGAGAGAGACAGAGCATGAATGGGGGAGGGGCAGAGAGAGAGGGAGACACAGAATCCGAAGCAGGCTCCAGGCTCTGAGCCATCAGCCCAGAGCCTGACGCGGGGCTCGAACTCACCGACCGCAAGATCGTGACCTGAGCTGAAGTCGGACGCTCAACCGACTGAGCCACCCAGGCGCCCCAACATTTCATGTATTTAAACAAAGACACAATAATACTTCATTTAATTTTCAGGCAAATCAGAATGAAGGACAGAAAGGTTAACTAATTTTGCCAGGGTCATTTTGCTAGCAGGTGGTGGAGATGGGATCTAAATCCCGGCAGTCTGGCTTCTGCATGTGTGTGCTCAATCCCTGTGCCATACCATCTCTCCATGTCTCCTGAGGGCATAATGTTTGGGAAATAAGGAAGAACTTTGTCTTCTCTTCCTTGGGTATTATGGAAGATCACTGATCACATTGGTTACATAATAAGTGAATCTCTCAATATATAAAAAACTGATTGGGGGCATCAGTTGTGGTGACAGCTCAGAGCCTGGAGCCTGCTTCAGATTCTGTGTCTCCCTCTCTCTCTCTTCCCTCCTCCACTTGCACTCTGTCTCTCTCTCTCTCTCTCTCTCTCTCTCTCTCAAAGATAAATAATAAACATTAAAAAATTAAAACAAATAAATAAAAATAAAAACCTGATTGATTTTTCATTAGTTCCTCAGAGAATAGCCTCTTCTGAATCATATTTTTTAAAGTTACCAACCAATGGAAAAATCACTCAAAATACAGTGCCTTGAACACAGAATGGATGCAAATGCCTTGAACTGATTTGGATTCCTTCCAGTCACAACTGTTGGAAGTATTTACCCGAAATGTTAAGAACCATGAGAGTCAGTTGACCTATTGCCAGAACAACAGCAAATCAAAAAAGTGCTACACCAGGCACCAGGAATCCGAGGGAAAAGGAAAAACGCATTTCCTCAGAAAAACATCAAGGTACAGACTATTCCAGAGCTGAGCACTGGAGCACTGGCCCAGTTGAAGGTAAGAACAGAAAGGTACTCAGATACTTGCAGGCAGTTTACAGTAGCATAAATAGTTACTTATGACCTCACAAATGAGAAAATTCTCAGGATTTATTACCTTGCTCTAGGCTTGTCCACACACATGCCCCCAGTCAGTGAGTTCGCTTGAGTTCAGTATTTCCTGGGTGCCCACTACTCTCAGGGCTCTTATCCCAATGGGTTCAGTGCAATGTCTTTTTACAAAATAATTAAAGCCAGTTCCCAAAAGCTATAAACAAACAAACTCCTCAAGAATGTGGTGATAGGGAGAAAAGGAAGAGTTGGAAGGCAAAGTGGTCACAGAAGCAGTTCCACTGAGTGGCATTTTTTTTACTCCAAATTTAGATTCAAACTGAATCCAGTATTCCTTCAGCTGAATAAGAAGTACTCTAGCACCGCACAGAGCAGAACCCTAAGGGGGAGGTTTCTATTTCACAGTGGGCTTCACAGAAGGCAAGATCTTTCAATGTAAGGTTAGCATCTGTGGCAAAGTAGTCTCTAAGTTCAGTTATTTCTGAAGGGAGTTTATGATGATTAACTCTAATCATCAGAAAGATAGACACTGATGGTCTTCTGAATGACTAAAAGTCACACTTCATTTAAATTAAGCAGCAGGACACAGCAATAGAACATCTGCATTCAACTAATGTTAGAGATAAAATGATCCACCAAGATTCTGGAGGGAAGCTTTTGGGAATGCAAATATGAATCTGGACTTTTACCTTTGGCTAATCGAAATACTCTTCTGACATATTAGATGAAAGGAATAAAGAGCAAGAAATTGCCAGACAATTTAAGAAGATAATGCAATATATATGTATACTCGTTTGCGCGCGCGCACACACACACACACACACACACACACACACACACACCTACATTCCTTCCACCCTCTTTAGGGGGTAAAACTGTTAGGTTGTTGACATAGGCTAATTCTTGACATGTTTTTCTGAAAGATAAAATGAATATTTGCCCCCAGTGAGTAAGTATTCCTGGGAACTTCCCAGAAAGAAACTATTAAAATGTGAAAACCAGTAAACAGAAAAAGAAGCAATAGCCCAGGTAAAGTCCAAACTTAAGAACTCAAACACACCTTACACTTATTCTGGCACCAAGGGCTCCATTTCCCAGTTGAGGAGGTGACCCAAATACCATGAGAACAGAGTCCAGGAATGCCCTGGGTCTGTAGGTCTGAGGAGGCTGCTCTCCTCTCAAGTCTTCCCTGGGCACTGGTCTGATTGTACTGGGAATTAAGTTTCTGGAAGATGCCTGAATACTGGCAAGAGAGGAAAATCTCATGAGACTCTAAGGCAAGGTGCTTCGACATGTCTTGCAGAGGCAAAGATGGGCAGTAGCAATGGCAAGGAGAAAGCAGACCTTTTTCCTGCCACCATGAGACTCTTTTTTCTCCTTGATCTCTTCGGCATCTCCTCTAATATAGGCTGAGGCAGATAATGGACTGTCAAAGTGGAATACTAGATGTGAACAGGTCTAAGTCTCAATCTCTTGATCTGTAAAGTGGGGATAACTATACTGTCTTCCCTATCTCAACAGCTTGCCATGTAAAATCCCAGTGTGTATGATCCACCTGCTATAGACTGAATATTTTGTGTTCCCCAAAATTCCTATGCTGAAACCTGACACCCAATATAAAGGTATTAAGAGGTGAGGCCTTTGGGAGGTGATAAGTCATGCAAGTAAAGGCCTCGTGGATAGGATGAGTGTACTGAAAAGAGACCCTACAGAGCTCCTTAGTCACTTCAGCCACATGGGGACAAAGTGAAAACATGGATGTCTACGACCCAAGAAGCAGACCCTCAGCAGAGACTGATTTTGTTGGTGCTTTGAGGTTGAACTTCTCGGACTCCAGAACTAGGAGAAATTTCTGTTGTTTATAAGCCACCTACTCTTCTGTTATAGGAGCCCAAATGGATTAAGACACTATCCTAGTATTATATTTCTTCCTTTATCAACAACTTCTAGACTATAGAAATATAAGGAATAATTTTCCTTCTTTTCTCACTTCCCATGAGGCTATCATAAGTTCCCTGGACCTACCTCTCCCAATAAAAAGTGGGAAAATGCAGTTTGTTAACAGAAAGTAATAAAATGACAATATCTGTCTTGTCTCAACCTCCCAAATTGCCTCTTTCCCAAGACAAGAGAACTTCTTCCCAGAATAAAGTTATTTGGAACTACCATTTATCATAAACTCATAATTAAATATGACTCCATTTTATGGACTTCAAAATGCCACACTGAAATTTACCTTGCCTGACATGTACAGACATATTTAAAACAAACTTGTTCTTTAAAATCATCATATTCCATAAAAGAAAAACAATCTCCATCCAAAGTTACAGTTCTGGCTTTGTCAACCTGATGGCAGCCTCTGGGCCTAGTTATTCTGTTTTCTTCTTGATTCAGATGCTCATTATTTTTTTAATGTTTCATTTATTTATTTTGAGAGAGAGAGAGAGAGAGAGAGAGTCATGAGCAAGCAAGGGAGGGGCAGAGGGAGAGGGAGAGGGAGAGGGAGAGGGAGAGGGAGAGGGAGAGGGAGAGGGAGGGAGGGAGGGAGAGAGAGAGAGAGAGAGAGAGAGAGAGAGAGAGAGACTCTCAAGCAGGCTCCACGCTCAGTGGGAAGCATGATGCAGGTCTTGGGCTCACAACTGTGAGCTCATGACCTGAGCTGAAATCAAGAGTCAGACACTTAACTGACTGAGCCACTCAGGTGCCTCCAGATGCTGATTATTAACCAGTGTATCCCACTGCTTTTCATTATATCTTAGACTAAAAGGAACCGGGGTCTGTGTCACACGGTACCTATGATGGAAGCACCTTTAACAGAATGATCATTCTCTATGTTGAAGGCCACAGAGTTGGTCAATCGGCAACAGGAAACGATTATTCCACAGAGGAGAATCTTCTCCTAATGTATTTCTTCATTATTTTCATGGAAATAAACATATTCTAGCCATATGAAAATCCTGGTTTTTCAGTTTAATTCACTCACTAGGTTCACTACAGCCTGGTAATTTCTAATCCGAAAAGAATCTGATTCTCTTCCTTTATCTGTGAAGATAGAAGACACTTGCTCATAATGACAGACTTTAGCCAGTACATTTTGTGTGTGTGCATGAGTCAGTGCAGACATTCATAACTGAGAATACAGACTCTGCTAAGGACTCCAGGAGGCCCCCTGCCTCAACCCTCTTTGATCCCCATTATAACCTGACAAAACTGAGATAACATGGCTGAGACTTCCCTGGTTCTGTTTCTTCTTCCAGTCCATCAGCCCACATATGCAGAATGGATTCATGACCTTCCTACCTTTCCTCTCCTTCCCACTTGGCTCTTTCTCTGTCTTTTCTCTCAACCAGGTCCACTTTGTTCAGCCTGCACACCTTTCCATCAGCTGCCACCTTCCAGAGACCTCATTCTCACAGTGCATCTGAGTTTTTCATGGAAGTGTTTCAGATGACATGTCCCCACTGCCAATTCTTTCAAAAATGCAAAAGTATCAATAAACTTAAAACTGAATGCTGCAGATCAAGCCTCAAAAGGGCAGTTTCATTCGGAACAAGAAGAGAGAAAACTAACTTTTGAGCCAGAATGCAAGCTCCCATTCACCGTTGACATTATATCCTCGGCATCTAAAGCAGTGCTCAATAAATACACACGTAAGTGCTCAATAAATAAATAAATACAAATGTAAGTGCTCAATAAATACACACGTAGATTACTGTGGAGCTCCAAGGACCAGTCATTAGCGGATAGAAGATCGTAAAGCTAGAGCATTAGAAGTCAGAAGCCCTGGAACCTAGTACTGGCTCTGAAGAAAATAAATTTTGTGACTATGAGCAAATTTTCTCCTTGGTAAAAATCAATGGATTACCACTAAATTATTTCTAGGGTAGCTCCTATTTTAAAAATTCTATAATGATAAAATACATGAATCACAGCTAAAGGTTGAAAGGTCTCTGAAGAGGTATATGGTCAAGCCACCCACCTCTCGCCTTTTTTTTATATTTCCAGAAAGATGACTGACTATCCTATTTGGAAAATTTCCAGGAAAATATCTGAATTTCCTATTGTCATCTATGCTGAGATTTTAGTTCAAAAAAGTCATTCTCAGATTTAACCTAAAATCCATTTCTATGCTGTTTCTACTGCTGTTAATCAATTTAGGGCATAACTATCCAATTATAAAATTCCACAATCCTCATAATCTTGGAATGTAACTTTATTTCCAATTCAAGTATTAAAAGATATGGCCAATAAGGCATAAAAACATTTTCCCTGAAGTCGTATCATTGACTAAATCATTAAGCTTGTCTACTGTGCTTCTCTGTAAATATACATTTGTAGCAGGACTTGATTAGTTTTCTACCAAGAAATACATGTTTATTGAATTATATCTCATGCACCAGGGCTCCTTATTTATCTTAGTAATTTTTAATGGAAAAGTAAATGAAACATTATTACATAAATGCTTAGAGAGATGACAGTAATTTTATTCTAAATTAAATAAAGAAAAGGTTAAATAAATGTTACAATCTTTCAGGAATTACAGTATAAGCCTTAAAATCATAAATCTCCCACTTGCTTTTTTATAACTTATTCTTAAAATATTTATCAGCATAATATTGAAACTAAGTTCTTGTTAATTATTTTCTTTTTTTTTTTTTTTTTTTTTTATGAAATTTATTGACAAATTGGTTTCCATACAACACCCAGTGCTCATCCCAAAAGGTGCCCTCCTCAATACCCATCACCCACCCTCTCCTCCCTCCCACCCCCCATCAACCCTCAGTTTGTTCTCAGTTTTTAAGTCTCTTATGCTTTGGCTCTCTCCCATTCTAACCTCTTTTTTTTTTTTTCCTTCCCCTCCCCCATGGGTTCCTGTGAAGTTTCTCAGGATCCACATAAGAGTGAAACCATATGGTATCTGTCTTTCTCTGTATGGCTTATTTCACTTAGCATCACACTCTCCAGTTCCATCCACGTTGCTACGAAAGGCCATATTTCATTTTTTCTCATTGCCACGTAATATTCCATTGTGTATATAAACCACAATTTCTTTATCCATTCATCAGTTGATGGACATTTAGGCTCTTTCCATAATTTGGCTATTGTTGAGAGTGCTGCTATGAACATTGGGGTACACGTGGCCCTATGCATCAGTGCTCCTGTATCCCTTGGATAAATTCCTAGCAGTGCTATTGCTGGGTCATAGGGTAGGTCTATTTTTAATTTTCTGAGGAACCTCCACACTGCTTTCCAGAGCGGCTGCACCAATTTGCATTCCCACCAACAGTGCAAGAGGGTTCCCGTTTCTCCACATCCTCTCCAGCATCTATAGTCTCCGGATTTGTTCATTTTGGCCACTCTGACTGGCGTGAGGTGATACCTGAGTGTGGTTTTGATTTGTATTTCCCTGATAAGGAGCGACGCTGAACATCTTTTCATGTGCCTGTTGGCCATCCGGATGTCTTCTTTAGAGAAGTGTCTATTCATGTTTTCTGCCCATTTCTTCACTGGGTTATTTGTTTTTCGGGTGTGGAGTTTGGTGAGCTCTTTATAGATTTTGGATACTAGCCCTTTGTCCGATATGTCATTTGCGAATATCTTTTCCCATTCCGTTGGTTGCCTTTTAGTTTTGTTGGTTGTTTCCTTTGCTGTGCAGAAGCTTTTTATCTTCATAAGGTCCCAGTAATTCACTTTTGCTTTTAATTCCCTTGCCTTTGGGGATGTGTCGAGTAAGAGATTGCTACGGCTGAGGTCAGAGAGGTCTTTTCCTGCTTTCTCCTCTAAGGTTTTGATGGTTTCCTGTCTCACATTTAGGTCCTTTATCCATTTTGAGTTTATTTTTGTGAATGGTGTGAGAAAGTGGTCTAGTTTCAACCTTCTGCATGTTGCTGTCCAATTCTCCCAGCACCATTTGTTAAAGAGGCTGTCTTTTTTCCATTGGATGTTCTTTCCTGCTTTGTCAAAGATGAGTTGGCCATACGTTTGTGGGTCTAGTTCTGGGGTTTCTATTCTATTCCATTGGTCTATGTGTCTGTTTTGGTGCCAATACCATGCTGTCTTGATGATGACAGCTTTGTAGTAGAGGCTAAAGTCTGGGATTGTGATGCCTCCTGCTTTGGTCTTCTTCCTCAAAATTCCTTTGGCTATTCGGGGCCTTTTGTGGTTCCATATGAATTTTAGGATTGCTTGTTCTAGTTTCGAGAAGAATGCTGGTGCAATTTTGATTGGGATTGCATTGAATGTGTAGATAGCTTTGGGTAGTATTGACATTTTGACAATATTTATTTTTCCAATCCATGAGCAGGGAATGTCTTTCCATTTCTTTAAATCTTCTTCAATTTCCTTCATAAGCTTTCTATAATTTTCAGCATACAGATCCTTTACATCTTTGGTTAGATTTATTCCTAGGTATTTTATGCTTCTTGGTGCAATTGTGAATGGGATCAGTTTCTTTATTTGTCTTTCTGTTGCTTCATTGTTAGTGTATAAGAATGCAACTGATTTCTGTACATTGATTTTGTATCCTGCAACTTTGCTGAATTCATGTATCAGTTCTAGCAGACTTTTGGTGGAGTCTATCGGATTTTCCATGTATAATATCATGTCATCTGCAAAAAGCGAAAGCTTGACTTCATCTTTGCCAATTTTGATGCCTTTGATTTCCTTTTGTTGTCTGATTGCTGATGCTAGAAGTTCCAGCACTATGTTAAACAGCAGCGGTGAGAGTGGGCATCCTTGTCGTGTTCCTGATCTCAGGGAAAAAGCTCTCAGTTTTTCCCCGTTGAGGATGATGTTAGCTGTGGGCTTTTCATAAATGGCTTTTATGATCTTTAAGTATGTTCCTTCTATCCCGTCTTGTTAATTATTTTCTGGCAATTTCCTGGTTTTTCAAAAGTTTCAGTTAGATGATGTGCCAATTCCCATTCAGAACTTAAATATTACATTTTTAAACACATTCTAGTTTTCCAGTTTAGTAATGCATTTTTGTGCAATAGGAAATGCTGACATTTCAACCTTCTATCATAATCTCTGGATTTTAGGGTATATATATATATATATATATATATATATATATGTACACACACACATTCTCAAACACACAAAACATTTTGTTGTCAAATATGTAAAACAAAGTACTCAGTCTCATAACCATAATAAACCAGAAACAGAGGAAGAAACCTGCTTTCAGTAATAAGGAATGGCAAATATCTGGATAATCTCATTATCTATTTGAAAGTACATCTCCTTCATGAAGAAATAATAAATTAAACATTATGACAAAGTGGTTAAATCTACATCTGGATTAATAAAATCATTAAAATCTAAAGTTCCTCCCCCCCACCCCAAATCTTGCATCTTTTTTGGGTGCAAAATTAAAAAAAAAAGTTCTAAACAAGTACTATTAAATTTAATTTAGCTTCATTTTTAATAAGAAGTGACCTCATAATTCCCATAGACATGTTGAAAAATAAAACCTATCTCTGACTCGGAGAGTCTGAGTTGAGAACCATCAAAATAACTCTAAGGGCAGAAACACAGCCATGACCTGTTACAGACGACAAGAGAAAACCAATAATTGAAATAAATCCTAAACAGAGTAATTCCCAGTTTTGTGTTCAAGTCAGTGTCTGTATCTGGGCTGGAAATGTGAACATTAGATTTGACACTCATTTTTAAGACCTTACTTCCAAAAATGTGACCCTGAACAATTTCATCAGAATTCACTTCTTATGAGGCAGTCCTTGGTCCCTGGGTACCAACCTCTCTGATAGGAAGAAGAAACCACATACTCGAGGGGTTATGTCTATAAGCTTTTAGGCATGGGACTTGGAGGTGGTCGCCAGAGGTGAAATTGCAGAAAGTAACACTCATTCTCTATGCTCTTCATGCTCCACGCTCCTTAACTAGTTTCCACCAGCCTCTCCTGCTAGCACCCTGCTTCCCTAAGGTCCCATCTCACTCTCCCTAGATAAATCTTCATGCATTTCTTTTCCTCTTTTCATGTTCTCTTCTATAAATACTGAAAGACTTCTGGTGTTGAACCCAGCACCAAGCAAGGGAGGGGTTAGGGGTAGAGTTGGAACCAAAGTCACGCACAGTCCCATCCTCATGATGCTGACAGACTACCAGGAAAAGATGACCACAAATCAAATAATCACATGGATAAACATACAGCCAGTCAAGGTGGTTGCATCTCTACTTTCTTTGCCTCCTTAAGGAAATGACAACTGAGCAGATCGTCATTATATAAGGGGGACACAGTGGGGGAACAAAGAATCTCATGACCTGAAAGATGATAAATGTGGCCACTGCCAAAAAGGAGAATTGTGACAGAAAGCTGGAGAGGTAGTCAGGTGCCAGACCATGTGGCTTTTCAAGGAAAAAAGTAAAGATTTACTCTAACAGCACTGAGGAACAACTGAATAATTATACACAGATAACGAATGAAATAATGAGGTCTGAGTTTAGGGAAAGGTCATTCTGACCAAATGTGGTGGACAACAGAGTGGGAAGAGGACAAAATCTAGCCAGCCTGACTGCCCAGCAAGTTCACTTGCCTCCTTCTCCCCTCTGCACTTAGGAGGAACAGTTGTGTCCTCTATGGTCAGGATCTGCCCTTCATTGAAGTGGGCTCCTCTTAAAATCATCTATGTCACTTTGTTTTCCTTATCGGCAAAGAAGGAAAATGCCCACCCCAGGATTGGAAGCAGATCCTAGATATGAAATACTCAAGGGATCTCCCACTCCTCAGCCACAAAGCATGATTAACGGCGGGCTGCTAGGCTGCTGCACACCTTAGGATATATTCAGGAACGTGGGAGCTTTCTCATGTCTCTCAAATGATACTGAATAAGGTCCTAGAAGTCCATCTGAAGAAAATGCACTAGAACTCTAATTTTGCTTCATTGATTAATAATGAAAGACAATTATTTCCTTACTGACAGGCATTCAGATGAGCATTATTAATATAGCTTTCATTATTACATGTTTGGTTTCTTTCAGATTCCCTATTAGCCCATCAACTATTAAGAAACATTTATATTGCTTTTGGGTTGAGCACTGGTATATGCAGATTTAACACCCTGCAGATAAAAATTAAGTTTAACATGAAAAAATTATTGCAATCAGTCACCAGACTATTCCAACAGAAGGTGAACCCTTTGCAAAGGAATAAGCACTCCCCAAGGCAAATATTTGCATAATTAAAGATCCTTTCCAAACTTCCTGGAAATGAAACCAACTTTAAGAGCCTACTACGGGTCCGCATTATGAAAAGCAAGGTACATAAGGTACATATGCGACTTCATTTAAAACTCAGACAAAACCATTTTGCAGGTTGAGGAAAAAGAAATGGGCCTATATGACTAGTAAATGCTAGAAGCAGGATGTGAAATTTTAAGTAACTTACTCACCTATGAAGTAAATTCAAGTAACCTGCTTCCATGATAAATTAGTCTGCTCGGGCTGTCATAACAAAATACCACAGGCTAGGAGGCTTAAACAACAGAAAGTTTTTTCTCACAGTTCTGAAGGCTGGAAGTCCAACATGAAGATGTCAGTCAACCTGGTTCCTGGTGAGAGCCCTCTTCCTGCCTTGCAGGTGGAAGTCACAGCCGTCTAGCTGTGTCCTCACATGGCAGAGAGAAGGCTCCAGGGTCTTGTTCTCTTCTTTAAGGCCACTAGCCCTATTGGATTAGAGCCCCACCCGTATGACCTCAAGTAACTTCTATCTATCACCTCCTCACAAGCCCTGTCTCCAAGTATAGTCATACAGGGGGATAGGGCTTCAAACATAAGGATTTGGGGAGACACAAATAGTCCACATATAACACGTGGCTAGAAAATGATAAGAGCAGGACTTGAATAGAGGCCTCAAACACTCACGATCAGTCTACTTCTCCTGCTGTCCCTCTTGGGGTGAGAGATGTAGAAGTTTAAGCTTCAAAAAGCTAGAACATCATTAGTGTATCAGGACAGTGGGACTTCTTGATCAAGTCTCTAGCCTGCTAGCAACACAAAGAAGTAACTCATTCATCTCACTGCCCTCACGTCACACTCCTTAGTCTTTCAATTTCTTCTTTACCTTGCTCACAGGCTCTTTATAAATGAAACTGATTAAACATTTTCACAACTATACTACAAATCCACCCTGTCAAGCATTTCGCCCCAGGGAACAAAGTTTAGTAAAAACCTTTGACTGAAACACAGGGTAACAACAACGGGCATTTAGCCTTTGAAACTGAAGTATAAACAAGCAGATAATTCATTATGTTGAACATAGTCAAAGGACTAATTTATTAGTGCCAGAAAACAGGTATTCGATGGTGTGATTTATACAGCTTCTCTAGTTTGGCATCATTCTCTTTCAAGTTAGACATTACTCACGAGGTTGGAAATAAAAATCCTCTCCTTTAAGCAGAAATTCACATTAACTGAGTTTGAGCAAATAAGAGTTATAACTTGTATTAATAAGTAGCTCTTAAAAGACTGCAAGTTATCTTGAAACCAAATAAAACCTCAAAATACATTCTAATTACTAAATTAAAACTCCTAAACTTCTTTTTAATAAATCTTTAGAGGAGAGATTAGAGAGCTCAGAACATTTATCTTTCACTACCTTTAGAAGATTACTCTAAGAATTAACAAATATTGGTTTTTATGTGCCAGAGAACTTTATGAGAAAGTTGTTTCAAAATAAATATTTATCTTATCCCACAATATGAAAAATGGAGTTTCTCGGGTGGCTAGAGCATTTACTAGGGAAGGTTATGTTTCCTGGCCTTTTTCTAACTGCTGTCATTGTTGAATTCATTGCAGTGATTACAGGTAGTATTAATTATAGTAAGTATGCACACGTTCTGCCTATATATGTAAATTCATATCTATATATACATGTCTAGGTGTGCACACACATACCTATATATATATATATATATATATATATATATATATATATACACACATACACGCACATAGCCACTGGGACCTGAGAAGAATATGGATCCCTGTTTTTAGTTTTTTACTTTTTTAAAGGCTATCTGTACCATAAAGTAAAAATTAATGATGACAAGCACACAACCACACGTGACACAATGAATGAAAGAGTCAACTCATAATTTAAAATACTTAGCAGATGGGAGAAATTGTGCCCCCCCACCCCTATTCCCAGCAAATCTTTTCCTGACAAGTTAGCATGAGCTATACAAGGAGATTCACTTCGTGTGTCGACTTATGACAAGGTTGAACACACATATAAGCAACCTTTCAGGACAAAGAGTAGACATGGCTTCAACAGGAAAAAACAATCCATCACATCATCCATTTGCACTGAAAACAGCTTGCCAGCTGATGCCTCGAACAGGTATGGAAGGAGACTGTTCTGGGAACAAGTGTAAGAATGAAATCAACTTGCAGCCTGAGCTTCAGAGACAAAAATTCCTCTTGTCTGATCAATCCACATACCTCGAAAGGGATTAAATCTCTAAAATGGAAAAATCGCCATGGATTATTGTCCCTAAGCACAAGTATGTTTACCTCATAGTCTACATCATAATGAATACATCAGTATCTAAGATAAACATGGACATCTTCTAGGGTTGATGAAATACATTTTCATTCATTAACACATTTGATCCTAGAAACATCCCTGTGGGCTGAGATTAGGTATATATTGTCATTTCCATTTTCCCAACAAGGAAACCCAGGGTCATGTGGTTAATAAGTAATTTGCTTGGGTTACAAGTGCCTTTTTTTTTTTAAGTTAAAGGTAGGAAATACAGGTGATAAGCTTATATTCAAGATTTCTGAGGTTACTGAGAATTCTGTAATCTAGCACGAGTGAACAATATCAACAGACCATAAAAATATAATCCAGTGAAGTAACTGGAGGAACTAGGGGGGAAAATAACAATTAATCTGCAACAATGTACCTTGTCTTTGTCAAAAACAATACCAAAAAACTGCTAACAGAGGTCTGGTTATCCAGGTAAATGGGTCTCACCTGGGCTTTGAGGCTTAGTATTCCTCATCTATAACACAGGGATAATAATAATACCTATTTTATAGGTTAGTTGTGGCGAATAAATTAGATATACGTGTAAAGCAGTTGTAACATTGCTGGCACATAAAATGCTCATTAACTGTTATTTTTATTATTGTCATCACATATAATATATCATAAAATACTGTTTTCTTAATAGAACACGGCAGAGAGGATTATTCACTTTGGGTAAGAAGTCCTGCACAAACCAAATGCATCTCTTCAACCTGTAAAAATCCTATCAATTCAAATATACCCACTTAGATCTCACTCCAGGCGGCTACCAATTAACCACACAAATCAGTCCTCTCTCCCACCTAGGTATTTGCTCTCAGGCAGACACAGCAGGAAGCCACAAGGAAGCTGAAGGAGGGCAAGAACCTCAAGAACCTTCCACAACCAAGCACAGGAAGAAGAGAGCAAAATCTCTGATAATTGCCTCTTTGCTCCCTAGGGAAAGCCGGTCACATCCCAACTAATGATCCCACTCCTAAACAGGAAAGAATGAAAAAGAGGAGGAGAGGAAGCTTCATTAAAAGTCACCGGAAAATGAATTAATCCTCTGCTGCCCCCCCTCCCAAGCAGGTGTTCTCTATACAGCAGTATGAGGAGTTCTGCTGGTAACAAGACACATTTCCCCTTCCTCTGGACCCTGGGATTTTTCCATCTTCAAAGATTGAGTTCCCTTTGATTTCATATAACGACTAGCTTATAGATAAAGGTGTCATTTGTTTGCCATCACTTTTCTGGTTTTGGAAACAAACGATTCAAAGAATTTGAGACTTTAAGACAATCTAGTTCAGTTTCACAAATGGAAATGCTTTCAAGAGCCGGGAAAGTAACACAAATGGATGAAGTGGGCCCAGCAGAAACTGTGGTTTACTTTGTGGAATTTATGCCACTCAAAAATATACACTTAATTGTTGCCCAATCTTTCCCTTTTTTTCAAGAGAAACTGGACCTTTCTTTTGAAATGTTAACAACAAATTTAAAAAATAATTAAGCTCTATTCCCACATTCAGAGAAAATTCCCCTGTAGATTTCCAGTAGGGACCTCCAACCTAGTGCAGCTTCCAAAACAACAACAAACAACAGAATCACTGGGACCTTTAAAAATATGCATGCCTTCTCCTCCAACGGCAATTCTGACTTAATTGGTCAAGGGTAAGTGTTCAGGTGATTGTAATGGACAACCAACGTAGAAAACCCCTACTCTGGTCTAACCTACGGATTCTACAGATGAGGAAACAATGGTCCAAAGATGAACACAACCCACAGCGAGCAAGAGAGCAAGAACAGGACCTCTCATTCCATTATGCTGTTAGCAAAACCCTAACACAAATGCTACTTTTTTGCCCATGAATGGGAGTTTGGGCTTCAATATACTTGTCTGTAAAACACTTCAAATGTTTCCCCAGCACAAGTGTCAGTTTTTGATGCTAGAGTTCTTTTTTCCCTAAATCCAGTGACTCTCAGGCCACATTTACTTGGACTATGAACTTCATGAAAGCAGAGGGCTTGTCAGTCCCTCCCTCACCTGTGAAGCAAGTCAGCGCCCCCGTAAGTACTGAGTCAATGAATGATGTGATTAGGATTTTCCAAATTCTCTTCCCGTGCAACCTGGGAATCCAGTTTCATGAAAGCTCGAAAATTCATCCCATACAGAAAAGTGTCCATAAGCAGGTCCGAGTCAGGGGAAACAAACTGCCAAGTGTTGGCTTTAATCTAATGGGAAGATCACTTGGCTCACTTGATAGAAAGTCATGAACAGTAAGTGGAAGAACAGCAAGCTGTTCACAGGAACCCATATCACTGGATTTGAAGCTTCCTTTCCCTGTGACAGCACAAAGGAACAGAAAACTCTCCTCATGTCACCCTCACCGCCACTGACTTGGTGTATTTACTTTCCCTGGAGCTGAACCCTTGCCAATACCAATAGCCATACTTAACTATCCTGTCTGGTTTCCTGCCTGCCTGTGACAGAGAACTCTGTGTGGCATGCCCTCATCTGACTGCACGTGATGTGCTCTTCACACACTATGTCCTCGAAAATGGAATACAGCCTTGTGTTAGAGTTACATCGCAAAAGATTTGGTGACGAATACCAGGCTTCCTTTCATCTTACGAAGATGCTGGCAAAATCCTACTCATTGTGCAAGAGTAAGACAAGTTATTGCTCATTCGGTTTATTATTGAAAAATACACCTCCGCCCTACCTGTCAGTTAACACGATGCAAGCGTCTCACTCCTTCACACTGAGCTATCTTTCTAAAATAACAAATCAGATCATGTCACTTACCTACAGAAGATATTCTGGTACAGCTACCTACGGTGCCCCAGAAAAAGTCCAAGATCCCAGACACAGCTCATGAACTCTATCTCCTTTTCTAGCCTCATCTCCTTTCAGCTCCCTCAAATATCCTCCAGTTCAGCCACCTCAAACCTTATTTCTCCCTGACACACCATATTCTTTTATATTTCCATGCTTCTGGGTTGTCTCTTTAAAGAACACCTTTCCCCTTTTCTCAGCCTAATGGCCTCTTCTAGAACACTCAAGAATCACCTCAAATGGCACATTTTCTGGGAAGCCTTCCATGACTCCTCCAGGAGTCCCTACTCCCCATCTCTGCAGCCTCCCATTGGGCTTGCTGTGAGTGTGGCAGTGCGATGCCTCAAGGCTGTGTCCCCCAAAGCCCAGGTCTGCGCTTTATCACACCCCTGGTGCCTGACTCATGCAGGCACTTGGTCTGGAACATGGGTTTACTGAGTTCACACTGATGCCCACTGCCCCACCTGTGTGGGTAAAGCAGACAAAGGTGGGTTCCTGGGCAGTTCTGCCTTCTACGGCAACTATGGCTTCTATCCACAGTGAGCCTTGTTAGTATTTGTGGCTGTTTTGTTTTGGCTTCAATTAGGAATCTCATAAATTGTTTGACCCCATTTTTAAGTCTGTCTTGTGAAAGAAAAAAAACTGCAATATCTCACTTGTATGTGCAACATGAAAAAGCCCAACTCATAGAAACAGAGAACAAATTGGTAGTTACCAGGGGCTGGAAGGTGGGTGAAATGAGGAGATACTCGTCAAAGGGTATAAAATTTCCATCATAAGATGAATAAGTCCTAGAGACCTAATGTACAACATGGTGACATAGTCAACAAAACTGTATTACATACTTGAAATTTGCCAATAGAGTAGATCATAAATGTTCTCACAACAGACACACACACACACACACACACACACACACACACACACACGAAGGTAACTATATGAGGGGATGGATATATTAACTAACCTTCTAACCTTAATATAGTTATTATACATATGTGTCTTATATATGTGATATATATATATGTATATATATATATGTATATATATATATATGTATATATATATATCTCAGGGGACCTCAGTGCATGTCTTAAGCTTATACAATGTTGTTCGTCAATTGCATCTCGATAAAAACCTTAAAATACATTAAAACAAACTAATAAACAAAAATTTGCCCTCTTCTGTGAATCACGCTGAGCTTAAGTCAGACTCTCCTTACTCAGCATTGCGTATGACATATGAGCAAATGTTGAACTGAAGTACATTTTTCAAATCAGAAGACAGATACCATAGGCAGTCTCTATTGATATTTATCCAAGTCTCTTTTGCTGTGATTTAAATCAGGAAACATCAGGAACATTTTCACAAAACTTACCACCAGAGATTGGAGGAAACAGAAAAGCACACTCATGCCCAGTTTATAAATAAAAAAAACATTTTCTTTTAATCACAGGGATTGCTGGACTACCGAATCTCTTCCCCAGCAGAACACGCTCAGACTGCTCTTTTAGTACATAAAGTTGGCTATGGGTGCTCTCAGAGTGGGGTATTTTCTGGAGACATCACCACCAATACATTAGAGTTTGACGGTAACGCAATTCCACCGATGAATCTGACTCATGACTGATTCATTTTTCTCTTTCCTGGGCTTTAAAAGATACCATAGTTTCCTCCCATGTGCCTCAGGAATAATGCTGCCTTTCGAGACTTGTATCATCAGACCAAGCCTCCTTTAGCCTGAAAGCACCCAACAAACTTTATCAAAAAGAGAATAAATCCATCAATTGCTGATTAGTGAATGCCCACTGTGGGCCCACTGCCTAGAATATCACTAAAGTACTGTGGAGGATGCACAAAAAAGTCAACAACAAAAAAATCTGTCCTTGGATGAAACTGATAAATCATACGAGGCTTTACCCATCGGGTCCCTCACTTTAATCTTCTCGGCAAGAACACAGGAAGAGCACATCACGTGCAAGGTACTGCAAGGAGACTACTGGGGAGTCCGCAGACATCGATCGTGGCAGCGGGCCACACAAGGTGAGCCAATGCCCACGACAAACTCACGAGTGAATCTACGCAAATGTGCCAGTATTTACTTAGGAAAGAATAAAGGAGCTTGTAGCTGGAAAGATGGCAGGTGGGGCAGGGGAAGGATCAGAGCTGACACTACGGAGCTGTGTTTCGTGGCGTTTGAGCTCAGCCTCAGGGTAGCAGAATGAGACACAGAGGGGCCAAGGCAGAGGGCACAACATGCACTGAAGCTGTTGGGCAGACACACACGAGATATTTTGAGGGCCAAGGAGTAGTTCAGTTTGAAGCTCAGCAGAAAATACAGATAGATAGGTAGGCTGGGGTAATATCACAGGGCTGTGAACACCAGGCTTAGGAAACCTGAAAGTCAATCCATAAGCTGGAAGATGGTTTTTGAGAAAGTGAGTGGCCAGAACAGCATTTCAGATGCTTTGGCGGCAGTGAGAGAGAATTAAAGGAGGATAAATCAGGACTGCTGTGGCTGTTTATTCTGTTCCAATCCAGGTGTGCGAGCTGAAAACAACAGGGAACCTTCTGGTTAATGTTTACAGCCACTTCCAAATTGAAATCTATTAACTGCTGTGGTGTCTTGTTTCACAAAGCTTTGGCTTTAAACACAAGTGTGTGAAGTCACTTGTCACTGGCACTGAGCACTGTGTGTGCTGTGTGCACAGAGCCACCGGAAATGTTATAAGACAATGCCAAAAGACATATATAAAATACCCCAAAGAAGACCAAACTTGTAGTATAATGTCTATATTCCACATAGCCCCTGACATACGTTAAGCACCCTACAAATAACACATTGGACTGAATTCAATCTTGTTGAATCCAGAGAAGAAAGCATCATAACTTCCCTTGGTGTGATGGTTAATTTTATGTGTTAACCTTCCTGGGCCACGGTGCCCAGATAGAAGCATCCCCCACTTTTCAAAAGTTCATGTTACACCACTTCACTTTTATGAAAGACCTACATTAGTACTTGTTCTCGCCAACGGACAGAAATCCAAAGAAGACTTTTGCTCTTAGGAAAACGGAAAAAGTGAAAATAGAGCTCAGCAAGCCATTATAGAGGCAGCACCCACCCCAAACAGTAAGAGTGGCACCACCCAGCTCCTTTGCTGGGAATTACACTCAGCATCTCAACATTGAACCACCACAGCTTTGAACTGTGTCTGTGAACATCCGTGCTTTATCTTGATTTATTTTGTGTATCTATTAGCAAGATACGTCCTAACGTATCACAAAAGCCTAAGAGAGGTTATTTTGGGGATCTGGGAACACTCAGAAAGTTTTCCATATAAATTAATAGTAACTGCTTCTTTGCTTTATGCCATTTTAGTTTACAAAAGTGTTCACAGGAATGCTCCACTTTCAGATATTGGGGGAAACCTATATGTGGTCAAACATAATTATGTTTCTGTGAGGTGATTTTGGATAAGATTAACATTTAAATCAGTAGACCCTAAGTAAAGCAGATTACTATCCATAATGTGGTGGGCCTTATCTCATCAGTTGATGGCCTGAATAGAAGAAAAGACTCACTTGCTCTGAGCAAGAGGGAATTTTCCAACAGACAGCCTTGAGACCTGAACTGCAGCATTGGTTCTTCTCTGGGTCTCCAGCCTGCCAGCCCACCCTGCAAATTTTGGACTTGCTAGCTTCTATAATTTGTGTGAGCTAAGTCTTTAAAATAAATCTCTTTCTATACACACACACAAACACACACACATCCTATTGGTTCTGTTTCTCTGGAGAACCCTGATCAATATACTAGTAAAACATGCTAGTATTTTCACAATGTGCTCTATGTCTATGAATCTTTTTATGACGGTCTTCTCTAGAAAATGTCCTTGATCTATACAGTGGACTTCTATTTAACATGGAAAGAACAGAGATAAGTTTCCTTAACTGAAAGAGCTGGCAGTGATGACCCTTGTCACTGAATTCCAGACAAAATCTTAACAAACCCTCATATGTGATTTCAATGAACAGAATTTTGCCACTATTTCAAGATGAGTGGACTGTAATACAGCCGCCAAGTCCAAGGATCTGGGCTGAGGGCTGACCATGCCCCATATAGGGACCTGAGCCACACACGCAGACCTCTGCAGCCAGTCTGATACCATCCCATGACAAGTGAGCCAAGCATTGTCCCTCCAAAGAGACTGTATAGTCACCATGCTTCTAATTCCAGTTTCCATTAGTCAAATACCTAAGCATCTAGCCCCCAGGTAAGTCATCCTGAATTACACCATCTTCCTCATAATAATCTTTAATTCTTTGCCTTGGACATCTAATAGCAGAGAGAATAAAAAGAAGGCAAGGCTTATGACTTCAATTTGTAAAGAAGGAAATGTGTGGTTTCTTTTTATTTTTTATTACTATTGTTTTTATTTGAGAGAGAGAGAGAGAGAGAGAGTGCACACACGTGCACACAAGTGGGGGAGAGGCAGAGGAAGAGAGAAAGAGAATTCCAAGCAGGTTCCAAACTGTCAGTGCTGAGCCCGACATGGGTCTCGATCCCACAACACTGGGATCATGACCTGAGCCGAAATCAAGAGTCGAAAGCTTAACCAACTGAGCCACCCAGGCACACCTATTTTATTTTAAAGGCACAATTCTTTGCTTTCTCTTTTTGTCTCTTCAACTTGATTTCACACTACTAGTATCTTTTGCCATCATGGGCTTAATGACAATGACATTGGCATTATATTCCTTTTTTAAAAAGCACTGGACTTGCCTGAGGACCTTTAAACAATTGATAGGCCCCGCCCCTGAGATTTGGATTTAATTGGTGTGGTATGCACCAACCTGTTCTCATCACTGACTTCTGTTCTCCCATCACCTTTAATCAGCTTCTCTGACTACAACCTTCACACAGACCTCTACTCCCTCCCTCTCCTGTCTACTTTATGCTTAACCAGCTTTGGCTTTGACTTTGACTCCTGGTTTGTCATTTCCATGGCTCCCGTGCTGCTGTCATCTTTCCATCATACCTCTCAGACAAAGCCCTACGTCTAGATGATTCCACTTTCTCTGTGCCTGGTGAACTGTGGAACACCTCCAGAAAGGGTCACATATTTTGTAATACTTTTAACAGTGGCACTACCATGAATTTGTGATCATCGACCCCAGTCCAGCCTTCAAGTAATGACTAGCAATCCTACTAAGCTTTACTAATTTATTCCCTTTTATGTTCTAGCTTTCTCTCTCCTCCTCAAACACCTGAAATTATCTCCTTTCTTTTCCAGTATGCCACCTCCTTCCTGTTTCACACTGACCTTCCAAAGCAGATAGAGGCCATAGAACACATAGAGACCACGGAATAGAAATGTCTTTAACTTTCAGCTACCATACCTCAACATCTGCACACATTCCTCCTCCTTCCTTCCCTGGACAGAAGGGCTAGCACCCTTTCTCCTCTCCAGTTACTCCCAAGCGCTCTGGATCTAACCACTCCTATCTTCTCAGGAACCTTACGTGATTAGGGTTTCACCCAACTGGCCTTCCCTATCAACGTTTAAACATACTCAAATCGCCCACCTTTATCAAACCCTCCCATAACTGTTTCCTTCTCCAGCTAAAGCTCTATCCTTTTGATTCCCTTGACAGTCAAATGTCTTGAGTTACCTTTATCCATTGTCTCCTTCCTTTTCCACCCACTCACCAAGACACTTCATTCTGGCCTCTGCCCCCATCACTGCACCCATGTACCTCTCCTTAAAGTCCTATAACATCCACTTTACTAATCTAAAGGACATGTGCAGGACTTTCACTTTTCCCTTTATCAGCATTTAAACTGTTTTCTGTCCTTGGCCTCTGAGAGCCAGGTAATCTCCTTAAAATGCAGACCTCATGGTGTCACACACCACCCCTTACCCCCCCTCATGCTTCAAAACCTTCTATGGTTTTCTATTGCTTTTATGATAAATAAAGACTATAACACAGTCTGCAACACCATGTAAGATATAGTCCCTTCTTTGGCCCCTTCTTACATCATACTCCTTCCCTGCTCTGAACTCTGGGCACCCTGACTGTTTTCTGTTCTCGAAAGTACCAGGTATCTTCTTGACTCCTGTTCCCTTTGCCCAGATTGCTCTTCTGTCTTCCTCCTACTTCTACTCCTTTAGATTTTAAATATTTTCTTTTGAAAACCTTCCTCAACCACCAAGCCCCAAACAGATCAAATTCCCTTATACTTTTACTTCATATTACTTACAACAGGTTTTTAAAAAATGTTTATTTATTTATTTTGAGGCAGAGAGCGAGCACAAGTGAGGAAGGGGAAGAGAGAGAGAATCCAAAACAGGCTTCACGCTCAGCACAGACCCTGACACAAGGCTCGATCCCATGACCATGAGATCATGACTTGAGCCAAAATCAAGAGTCAGACACTGAATCAACTGAAACACCCAGGTGCCCCACACCAGTTTTTAATTTTTTAATTATACTTGTTTAATGTTTTTCTCCATCTTAGACCATGAACTCTAATAGAAAAGAGACTATTTCTTGGGGCGCCTGGGTGGCTTGGTTGGTTAAGCGTCCGACTTCAGCTTAGGTCATGATCTCACGGTCCATGAGTTTGAGCCCCGCGTCGGGCTCTGTGCTGACAGCTCAGAGCCTGGAGCCTGTTTCAGATTCTGTGTCTCCCTCTCTCTCTGCCCCTCCCCTGTTCATGCTCTGTCTCTCTCTGTCTCAAAAATAAACGCTAAAAAAAAAAAAGTTTTTTAAAAAAAAGAAAAGAGACTATTTCTGGGTTGCTTATTAAAGTATTCTAGCACCTAGTCCACTATTCTGGGCAAAGTGTAGATTAAATTAGTGAGTTTGTGAGTAGGTGAGCATATGAATGAATGTGTACTGGATTTTTACACTCATGCTATCAGTATTCCTCTTTATCTCCGTCTGCAGCACAAACCCATGAATCAAGGTCAAGTATATACTATCAAGTCCAGTTGAATATAAAAAATGGTTTTGAGAACTCACGGTGCAAGCTGCATGGAGGAAAACACATTGAAAGGGAAAGACTAGGAGAGTCTGATCTATGTTTTCCAGCTTAGGCAAGGAAAAGGTAGCAGCTCTACCTTACTTTCATTCTGATTACCAAACAAGAACTAGCCGTATCTATTTCATGATGAATTCCTTAACTCACTTAAATTGCTTTGTAAATATACAAGAAAAAAATCACTTTCACATAATTTTTAAAGGCAAATCAAGTGGGATCTTTTGTAAGGACTTATAAAGCTTCAAGTTTAGGGGGCACCTGGGTGGCTCAGTTGGTTAAGCATCTGACTTTGGCTCAGGTCATGATCTTGCATAAGTTTGAGCCCCACATTGGGCTCGTTAGTATGAGCACAGAGCCTGCTTTGGATTCTCTGTCCTCCTCTCTCCGCCCCCCCCCCCCCCCCCCCGGCTCGTGCTCTGTCTCTCAAAAATAAGCATAAAAAACCCCTCCAAATTCAGTACCTATGCATGTACTAAAACCAACACCAATGCACCTCCTTCCAGCTTTCAGAGTCCATCTTTAAATAAGTTTATAGTACTATATCCCAAAGTCTTATACAAATTCTTAATCTCAAGCTAAAAGATATTAATCAAAGTCCAAGTCATTTATTAAACTGCAAGTGGCCATAAAGCAGAATTCATGCAATTTGTCAGGCAGAGCAAATCAAGAAACTGCTTGACCTATGAACTTTTAGGACCCTCTTTGAAAAGCTGGGTAAAATCACCAGGGAAGAGGTTAAAATTCAACTTTGCTTTATGTCCCTCTTTAAATCACATAAAGTGCAAGCATGCTCCTGACAACTTAAGATTATGAGTGATAACTTATCAAACAAAACACTTCCTGAGTTTTCCCATGAGGATTTTTTGAAAGTTCAAAATGCTATCTTCAGCAATGTGGTTATTATTAATATCCTTCCTCTTTAAATCACGGATTTTTAAAGCAGTTGTCATTTTGATTACAAAATCCCAAATCCCAGAGAAATCATCGTAACTATTATGTTAATTGGGTATTAATATTCTACTAGTTATATTGAGTAGCATGTTTTTTCTGGAAAACTCCTCCTTGCTGTGTCAGTATTTCAAACTTTAAGATTCAAGGAAATTAAGACAATTTCTTTTTTAAAAAAAGTAAGGCAATGTTAGGCTGCCTTAGTTATTCTATTGCCACATAACAAATTAACCCAAAGCTTAGCAACTTAAAACAACAAACATTTATTATCTTGTAGTCTCAGGGCAGGGACCTAGAAGAGGTTTGGCTAGGTTGTTCTGCCTCAAAGACGTTCATGAGGTTGTAGTCAAGCTGTTGAGGGGCGGGGGCTACCGTCATTGTGTAGCTGGACTGGGTCTGAAGGCTCTACCTCCAAGGTCATTCCCATGGTGGTGGTCATCAAGATGCTTCAGTTTCATACTGGCTATCGGACTGGGGGTCTGAGCTCTTCAGTCCCCACCGGTTATGGGACTCCCTTACTGCCCTTCCATCTGGGTGTACCCATAGGGCAGCTCAAGACATGGCAACAGGTTTCCCCCAGAGAGAATGATCCAAAAGACAGAGCAACTAAGACAGAAGCCACAATGCCTTTGAATGATCCAGTCTCTAAAGCTGCACATCTTCACTTCCATTCTATTAAATTAGTCATTGAGTCTAGCCCACATTCAAGGAGAGGAAACCTGGACTCCACCTCTAGAAATATCAAAGAATGTGTGAACATTGTATTAAAACCATCACATAGTGGTGGCTCAAATGGTTGGCAGCATGGGAGTTAGAGTCAGAATTAGGAAGATCTGTTTGATTCTTGATTGTGCCACTTGCCAATGGTGAGTCCTTGCACAAATTACTTAACCTCCTAATGCCACAGTTCCACTAAATGTAGAATTCAGTGGATCATGGGGGTTTTGCATGGGATTAAACAATACAATATGAAGAAGAACTTTATAGAGCCCTGGGTCATAGTAACCACTTCCTTAATGCTGCCCACACAACAGTAACTGGTGAAGCCAACTGTTGTGTGCCCACTAAGTAGAGATTATGCAGTCCTTTACCCTCTAGGAGCTTAGAGTTGAGAAGTTGGAAAGTAAATTTGAATGTGGACACAGAAAAGCTAATGTGATTTTTCATCTAGAAACCAAGGGACTGCCTACCAAGAGATAGAAAAGCAGTCTGTTCCGCATAAGGAACTCTACAATGGGATTTTAAAACCTTTTTGTTTGCTTGCTTTTTTTAAAGAGAGAGGCAGTTTCTTCAACTTAGAATTTCTCAGACGTGCTATGTGTAAAACAGATGGGCACACGGCCTCTTGCTCCGTTTGGAGGCCTGCAATGCAGCCAGCCTGGCCCTCTCTTCTGGAGCCCCCAGGGCCCCTAAGGGAGCTTGCTACAGCACAGTTTGCAAATCTGCACAAACAGATTTTGCCAGTAATTGCCCATACAAAGGATCGAAGGTCATGGTTTAAAACCATGCCAATTTAAAGTAGCCATTTAAGTAAAGAAAACAGTTTTGAGCATAGGTTCTGAAAGGTAATGGTTTTTCTCCTTTAAAAATGTCTAATGCTCTAAACATTAGAGTCTGAAGCGATTACCTTTCAGTCAATCCCTGTTTATTCCTTCTTCAAAAAAAAAAAAAGTCCATTTTCACATGATTGTCCCTTTGTATCTTCTTGGAAGTTAGATTTCATAGTGAGCCAATAATTTGTGTTTTACATAGATTGTGTTATTAGATCCTAACTCTAGGCTTCCAAAACTTGTAATCAAAGTAAAAATAAATAAAAAACCTTAAAGCCTATTCTTTTCTGAATTTAGAATTAGAGGTTAGAGGAATCTCAGCATTGGTTAGTCTAGATATTCATGTTGTTTATTTTCCCAGAGTCAAAGCCCAAATAATTTATAGGAATTTTGCCTTCTGAATTTCATGTCCTGCACTCTAAGGCAACCAAGGCAAATTTTCGGTTGGGCCACTGCAAGTATAAAGATTAATCAAAGATTTCATTGAATGCTTCATATCCCTGAGGTAACACTTAAAAAAAAAAAAAAACTATGAAGACTGAAAAATGGAGGTCAGCAACCGAAACTCAAATGCATTATAAAACAGTAAAATATTTTAATTATTACACAACATCAATGTCCTGCTCTTTAGAGATGCTTGCTTCTAAGACTGTTATTAGCCCTGTATCAAAACTTTGTCATTGGGGCGCCTGGGTGGCGCAGTCGGTTAAGCGTCCGACTTCAGCCAGGTCACGATCTCGCGGTCCGTGAGTTTGAGCCCCGCGTCGGGCTCTGGGCTGATGGCTCAGAGCCTGGAGCCTGTTTCCGATTCTGTGTCTCCCTCTCTCTCTGCCCCTCGCCCGTTCATGCTCTGTCTCTCTCTGTCCCAAAAATAAATAAATGTTGAAAAAAAAATAAAAAAATAAAAAATAAAAAAAACTTTGTCATTGATGTATGGGTGTCTTTCTGAAGAGCTCTGTGGTCAATGTATGTGTATACCAAGATGACAGGTTTTACAAATGTTAGGTGGGCTTTGAAAAAATTCACAGATTTCAGGTTGGTGCTTAACCCAGCTCACTTAGAAATATACCCTGCATCCACATCCACTGCAGTTTAGTAATACAGACTTGTTAAAGAGCACATGCCTAGCAAAAAGTCACCACAATGAAGTGTTGGGCAAGCAGAAAAAAATGGGGATAACTGAGTATAGTAGTAAGAGTGTAGGAGCCAAGGCAGGAGACGTTTTTCATCTCAGTGGTGACATTTACCATTTCTGAAGAGCCCTGAGCAAGTAAGCCTAACAGTCTCAAGGCTATGTGACTCATAGCAGAATTAAGTGCAACACGCACATACAATGCTAGGCACATTGGAAGGACTCAGTCTTGTCTGATTTAGGGGGTCCTGCTTCATATTTGATGATCAGGACACATGTGCAGAATCAAATTTCTTCCAAGTCATCACACTGTTATGAGTACTTCCTAGCTAACTGATGGAGGCTCAGTTACACATATGTCTATTGAGTAGACTTTTGCTCTTATTGTTGTTTTGATGTATTTGTTTTGTTTTCAAAACATAGTCTTGTCTCACAATGATGCTGGATGTCAACATCATTGTATTTTCACTCAGAGAAAGTGAGTAACCACCTAGTTACAAAGACTAGTTAATCACGAGAAGGCTCAGATAAAACAGTGTATGCACGGTATTTAAAAATTGTAAAACTGCAATGTGATATTATAAATTGAATCCTACAATACAAAAAGGCCATTAGCTGAAACAGAGAAAATACAAATAAAGTCTGGAGTTTAGTTAATAGCATTGTACTAATATTTGTTTCTTAGTTTTGATAACTAGACCATGATTATGGATGTCAACATGAGGGAAAACTGGACAAGGAATATATAGGAACTCTAATATTTTTCTTCACAGGTTTCTGTTAATCTGAAACTAGTCCAAACAAGAAGTGTATTTAAAAAAACACATGGTCTTATTCGGGGCAAGTTGCCTGTCCCCTCCCCAGCCAGATCCCCTCACCTCTACTACTTCCCACTGCCTAATGCCTAACTGTTAGCACCTGCATTTCTTCTCCTAAGGGTTCGCTTTTGCATCCGGAGACTGCTTTGTCCTCCCCAGAATTACTGATCAGGAACTAAGCCTGATGAAAGCTGGTTGGGGAATATTCAAACCTTTCACTAAGAGGGACTCTGAGATGTGTATTTTGCCTGGGCTCCCAGAATCTCTCTGGGAAGATCAAAAACTCCAGGGCCTGAAGGTATCTTGCTTCCTAATGCACCCTTTATTGGCTCCTTTCCCCTCCTTACTTCACTTTTCTAAATAAACTTTTACCTGAATCTTTATCTCATCGTCTGCTTCTGGGAGAAATCCAAAGCAAGACATTATTCCTAACTGTATTTGCTGATAAAGTGGCTACTACATGTATCAGTTCAAGGTAATTTACAGGGAGGTATTCTAGCTGTCCTGGATTATTTTTGGTCCCTGGAAGGCGCTCCTCACTCCATACCATGAGGAAAATCACCAAATTATAAACATGCTAGGAACTGGCACATGAAAGCTATACATTTTTGGATGTGTGAAAGAGATTTAAATATCTGGAAGAATGCTAACAAAAACTTCTCTTAACTACTAAAAGGCATTCATTTATTTATTCAACAAAAACTTCCGGAGGATTTTCTATAGGATATAAAGTGAACAAGACAAAAAAAGTTCTTACTATTAAGGAGTTTACATTTTTGTCAGTGGAAATGGACAAACAACAGGAAATCTAATAAACAAGATAGTATCAATAGTGATAAGTAATGTCAACACTAAACAGGGGCATATGATAGAATGACCTAGCTGGGGGAAGGTTACTCTATTAGATTGGGGTCAACGAGGTCCTGTCCTTTCTGAAAAGGTGACATTTGGGCTGGGGCCTGAATGACAAGAGAAAACCATTGTGAAGATAGATACACACACATACACATACACACACACACACACACACACACACACACACACACACTGATTTTACTTTGTTGAAATGACCCCTTAACATATCAAAAAAATCAGGCCTGAAGAGTATAATGTCCCCTCCAAGTATATCTCTCTATCCCCATAAAATATAGACTGTGTGGTTACTAAAAAATAGGAGACTTACTTGTTAGACATGCATGTTAAAGTATTTACATGTACAAATGAAAAAACACAAGATGTCTGGGGATTGCTTTAAAATAGTCAGGACCACGGTAGAAAGATGATGAGCAAAATACTGATGACTCTGGAAGCTGAGGAATGGGCACCTGAGGCTCAAAATACTATTCTCATTATTTTGTATGTACTTAAAATTTCCCATAATCAAAAGTTTTTAAAACTAAAGCATATATTTGGGAAAGATGGAGAATTCCAAAGGTTATAGGAATCCCACTTCCCCAAATTTTCATCAGCAAATTAGGAGTTCAAGTTCAAGCCTTATGGAATCATAAGGGTGTAAGGAAAACTTTTGACTTTGAAATGAGCAAGGAGATTACTGGATATCCTTTCAATGGAATGCTGAGGCCCCCAGGGATTAGCTGATCCTATGGAGATCAGAGCCTTTGTCTTTGACTATGCTGTTTTTCAGCTCTGAGGAGACAGAAGTTAACCTGTAGAAATCATTCATAAAAATAATTTTTGTCGGGGCGCCTGGGTGGCGCAGTCGGTTAAGCGTCCGACTTCAGCCAGGTCAGGATCTCGCGGTCCGTGAGTTCGAGCCCCGCGTCGGGCTCTGGGCTGATGGCTCAGAGCCTGGAGCCTGTTTCCGATTCTGTGTCTCCCTCTCTCTCTGCCCCTCCCCTGTTCATGCTCTGTCTCTCTCTGTCCCAAAAATAAATAAACGTTGAAAAAAAAAATAATAATAATTTTTGGCCATACAGTGCAAGTCAGCTGTGTCCAGCGGAATGTAATTGATTACCGTCCTGTGGATAGATTGGATTTTGCAAATTCTCTTCAACATTCCTTTATATACATTTGCAGTTCTTTGAGTTCTCCTCTAAAATGGCTACACAATTATCTTTTTAAATTACTTCATTAATTAATATCTGTATCATTTTACCCTTTTAGAGAATTATCTTTTAACAAAGAAAAACAATTTTAAAGTGTTCCAATAATGGGAAACTGTGTACCTATGTGTCAAAGTCTGCATATTTCCTCAAAGTCAAGGACTGAAACACTCTTAGGCTTTTGTGTGCATTCCTCCAGGCTCTTGTATCTTTCAGTGGACCACCATAGGCTGTTCTTTACCCAGAAAGGCCTTTTACCACAACACTACCACCCCAACTGGCCAACTTTCAATTGTCCCTGAACTTACAGACAGTATCACCTTGCCTGAGGAGGGTCTCCCAACACTGGTAGAGATCTCTCTGACAAACATATACATCCAGGAATAACTTTTAATATATTGATTTTTAAAATCCAAATTTTATAAGCCACCAATAATCATCTGGATATAGGTTTTGTTTCTGTTGTACAGGAATAGTCTAGGCACACTGACAGTGCAGTCATGAGCAACTAACCTCTGGCCAGTAGTACTCTACCGAAGGAGAGACGTTTCAATAGTTTAAACAAAAGAAACACTTCAAGAACTCATTAAAGCCCTAAATTTGGTGGAATGGGGAAAGGCGGAGGAAGCAAAAAAAAAAAAAAAAAAAGCAGATACCAAGTGATCTTTATGGGTGAAGGTAGGAAGTCTCCTCTCTCCAAGTCTCTCAAAAGGGTGCTGCAGGGAATCTCTTTCTGCAGTGTCCAATATGAGTCGGGCATTGCTTTGACTCCTATAAACTACAACAGCTTCGTAAAGTAAGAATCACTATCCCCACTTTGCAGATAAAGCCGAGAGAGTTTAATGAACTTGCTGAGAGTTGCAAAGGTAGTAAATGGCAAAGCTGGATTCAGATCTCATCAGACAAGCCAGATTTATGGGATTCCAAAGCCTACTCCATGACCTTTCCAGAATTCCAACCTACCTTCAGGCTTTCACAGTGGTTGGCCCCTCAGAGGGCATCTGCCAGCCCTAATTTACAGTGAAAAGAACTGCTGGTCAGGTGTCATTTGCCTCAGTTCACAACCTCCCCACTCAGGTGGTTAACACAGCTTAACTATCACCCTCACATATGAATGACAGAGGTAAACACCACCCTATTCCATGGGTAAAGTCCACGTTTATGGGTGGGAATGCAGTATAGCAGAAAAAACCCTTGAAAGAATGCTAGAAGAACTGGGTTATAAACCTGTCACTATCACAGTGGAGTTTTAATCCTAGAGAAGTCTTGTCACTTCTCAGGGACTCCCACTTCCTCACCTATAAATAAAGTGAGGATGTTGCACTCAGTTTTCAACAGCGGTCTACTGGCATTTGAGGACATATAATTCTTCCCGGGGTATAAGGCTACCCCGGGCATTACAGAAATTTAGTGTCCTGACTCTGGGCACTAAAAAAAGCCTATAACTCTTTTTTAAGTTTTTATTTAAATTTCAGTTAACATACGGTGTAATATTAGTTTCAGATGTACAATGTAGTGTTTCAACACTTCCATAAAACACCCGGTGCACAAGTGCCCTCTTTAATCCCCATCACCTATTTAGCCCATTCCCCCTGCCCGCCTCCCCTCTGGTGACCATCAGTTTGTTCATAGTTAAGAGTCGGTTTCTTGGTTTGTCTCGCTCTCTTTTTCTCTCTCTCTCTATATATATCATAGTTTAAGTACTAATTCAGAAGCCACTTTGCCCATAAGTGCTTGCCCCAAATACTTCAGGCCAAACAAATCTCCTTTCTCTCAAAATAAATATAGCATTTATACCCTGTAACACAATTTTTCATTAAATTGTATAATTGTCTACTTAATCACACAACGGACATTATTAGTGTTGCCTTCCTAGCTTGAATGATAGGCCCCAGAGTCAAGGGTCATGTCTTATACTACTTTTATATTCCCCAGGGTGTCTAGCACATTCCTGGGAACACAGTAATGGCTCAATAAATATATGTCCTGTCTTTGATTTTTCAGTGATCCCAAAAATACCACTAGCTTGGCCAAACTTACATCCTGCAGGCTAATAAAAAAATTTATTTATTCAGCATCTTTTTCCCAAGTAGTTTTCAAAGTATTTTTCAGATGACATTCCTAATTCTCACATACCCTACATGTACTATAAGGAATAAATAAAAGCAATGAAGTTTCAGGACAAAAGCAAAGAGAATTAAAATTTCATGCTCTTTGATGAGAGGCATTCTGAGAGCTGGCAAACTGGATATGTCTCCCAAGTCCTATTGATTCGCACAGAAAAACTCCAACACATCTCCATCTTGCTTCAAATATTAAAAACTTCTCGACATTGCCAAGGCCCTGAACAGGATCCACCTGGGAAAGCTGGTCATCAAGTATGGGTGTTATCATTAACCTAAACAGAATAATACCAAATTTGCATTATGAGCTTAGATTCTAGTCATCACCTGACCTGTTCAATATCCCTTTGCCCCCAGCTCTCCACATCCTTCTTATCAACACTTCCATTTCTCTGGTTTACTACAAACTAAGGTCATCAAAAAATATTTATTAAACAACTGTTCTATGACAAGCAGAGCACGGTTTTGCCAATGTCTCTAAAGGAAATAAGATGCTATGCTGACTGCGAATATGAAAGAAATCATTCGCCTTTATTCCTGCTCCTCTTTCTTCAATCTTTCTGACATGCTAGGTATCAACGTGCTATGTTTTCTTCATTCCTCATCATCTTGCACAGGGACTCTGGTGTCCTCCTCTACCCCTAGGGGAAGAGGCCATGCAGAGGCTCTGTCTTCAGTATTCTTTCCATAATTCATCATTCACATATGTTGTGCCAGACTGTTTTTCACTCTGCTTTGCCAAATTGGGGTTTTCCGGGATAACAATAACATAGCTTGAAGGTGTCTAAAGAAGCCACAGAGACGGTGAATTAGAATCATATGCCATCATCCTGACCAAGGACAAAGGCTGCTTAACCAATGGCAATCAGAATTGGAAGTCTGACTAAAGTTTGTCACCTGCCATCACCAAACTTGATGTGAGCTGTTTACCGCATCACTTAGCACCTTTTGTTTCAATAAGCATCCCGGGGGAGAGCTACGGATGTCTATTTTGTACTAGTTACACTCTACTTTTTTCTGACATGGCAACTCAAAGCAAAAAAAGATAGATATGATATTTGTTATGATAAAGTACACTTTTTAAGCAAGAAAAAAATGAATTTCTCTTTTGACCAATGACTTTATGATATATCTAATATATTCTACAGGAACAGAGAGGGATACCTCTCCAAAGTTTTCAAAAAATATATTTTCAATGCTTTATTTTATAAACAACTGAAGAAACAATCAAGGAGGAGTCACTATAGCAAATGTCTAGCATAGCAGGCTGTCCACCACAGGTAATTACAGAAAAGAACCTATTCAACTTGCAAAATCTTTTGATGTTCTAATACCGAATAAGGGCTTTATCAGGGTATTCTCTATCATCTGCCTCAAATCCCCATGAAATGAGCATCTTCACCAGGATACACTTTTCACTCAGAAGCCCAGCCAGCTGGAGATAGATTTGTTTATGTTTACACAAATTCACAATCTAGGAAGTGTAATTCATTGGGATTATAACGATATTATTCTAAAGAAAACTGACTGAAGTCTTGTCAATACCAAAAGAAGCAAGGCCTAATCAAAGCAGTAAACACATCTGGAAGTTTTAAGGACTCTGTAGAAGAAATTATCTATGATTTTGAAATGGAGTATTTGAAGGTGGGTTTAGATGCTAATTAAAAAGACACAGCCCAACAATTTCTGACAAAATCACAGACTTCTTATAAATCATTATTAAGTAAAATTGTTACCTGACCTAAGGCTTCATTGCCTATATTAAAAGGCAGCGAGAGGCACCGAAGAAAGATGTTGAAACTAAACCATGACTGTTTCTGTCACCCTTCTTTTTCTTTCTTTTTAAAAAAATATATTGGTGACATTTTACTTTTTTAAGAGAGAGCATGAGTGGGTGAGGGGTAGGAAGGGAGAGGGAAATGCGGAGGGAGGGAGAGAAGGAGAGAGAGGGAGAGAGAGGGAGAAGGAGAGGGGGACAGAGAGAGACAGAGAGGGAGAGAGAGAGAGAGAGAGAGAGAGAGAGAGAGAGAGAATATCTTAAGCAGGCTCCACGCACAGAACCCCACTCAGGGCTTGATCCCATAACTGTTGAGATCAGGACTTGAGTCGAAATCAAGAGTTGGACACTTAACCCACTGAGCCACCCAGGCACCCAATCATCCTTCTTTTGAGATTCTGGTACTCCTCATGGCAACAACAAACAAACAACAAAAGAACACAGTTTCAGAAAGATTTTCTGCATCAGACCTCGGTGAGCTGCTATGGCTCCAGAAAGCATAGCGTGATTATATTTTTATCTGTTTCCCTTAATTGATTAAAAATATTAATGGTGAAGGAATAAAATAAGCAAATGCTATTTCTCGATGCTTATATTGAAAATTATTGAGGCACCTAAGTGGCTCAGTCAGTTGAGCATCTGACTCTCGATTCCAGCTCAGGTCATGATCCCAGGGTCATGGGATCAAGCCCATGTTGGGCTCCACATTAAGCATGGAGCCTCCTTAGGATTCTCTCTCACCCTCCCTCTCCCCATGTCCCCTACTTGTGCTCTCTCTCTCTGAAAATAAAAAAAAATTTAATGAAAATTGTATCTTAAATAAGTGATATGAATTATAGCTCAACTATCCAAAGCATTCCATGTTAATTACACTAACGCTCTTTCCACAGCTGCTGTGTTTACAAGCATTCAGCAAAGAACGGAAAAATATAAAAATGAATAAAATTTATTTCCTGTTTCGAGGAACCCTTCCTAGCAAGGAAGACAGATAATGAAAAAGTAGACCACGAAACTGAAAGCGAATGAAATAGGTGTTCTTAAAGAGTTTCAAGCAAAGTCCCAAAGGAGCTGAGAGAAAAGAGAAATTCAGTAATCAAATGAATTCAAATCATAGCCCTGTAAAGAATCCTAAGAAGGCATCTTGTTTATTCCTCATTTTTGTTGCTGTTGTCTGTTATTAATGTGTAAGAAATATGAAACCCAGGAAAGTTCAATAGTTTGCAAAAATCACATTGCCCATTTGAGGCACAGCTTGAAGGCACACAAGTTCCCGGACATCGAGTTTACTATTGTTTCATATTATGCCATCCTAAGCTGAGGGTTTCTTATACCAAAGTAGAACTTTGGGTTGGAAACTGCATGTCTAAGAACTTGTTGGGGATGTACTGCAATTTTTTGTTTGTTTGTTCATTTTTGCAGGAGGTTGGGGCTAAATAGGAGGTGGAGAGTTGTGAAATAAATTTTTGAGCTTTAAAAAAAATATGTACTTTATCATTGGTTATTTCCTCCCTTTACAGGAGAACAAAATAAAGCAAAGAAGAAAATGTAATATAAATGGAGATCATAATTCAAGGGGCTTAGTGAGCACTCTCACTGCAAACACACACACACACACACACACACACACACACGAGGGGGACAGCATGAACAATTTTATTAAAGAGAACAAGGCTGCATTGGCCCCTTGTTCTGACAAAAGGTCAATGCACAAAGTAGGAGCTTCTGATAGGCCCAGATGTCAGCCTATATCACAGGTTGGTTTTCTCTCTTTGCCAAGAAAAATGGTTATTTTGTTCACACTCAGACTTGCTGAGAAAAACAACATTGTCATCATCATCAACCATAAACATTTCTTGCAAGAGGACAGAAGATTCTCAGCTGAGGCAGATTCTCAGCTGGTAGCAGGGGAAACATAACTTCCTTGGGAAGCCCCAGACAGATACATAAAAGGGAAATCAATCATGCCAGGCAGGTGTCTAATATGCAGTGCAATGCCATAAATGCTACAGAGGTTGTGTGGAAATACCTCAGCCCAGATGGTAAGCATCGTAATTTTCACAGAGGAGAAGAGTGAGTCTCAGAGGAGCTAATCCGCACATTGGTGGTAAAGCTCAAATTCAAACTAGGGTCCAATGGGCCTCAAAGTACTTGCCTTTGAACCAGACCCTCTCCCCCTGTATATACCAGCTTTGCTTCCTTCCCCCAAGAAGGTTAGAACTTGGTAAGTGAAGACCATCAGAGCCTTTGTCTGACTTGGATCCAGACACACAGCAGGAGGGAGGAACCTTCCTCAGAACCGATGCAGTGATATACCTGCTTTGGACTTCTCTGCCACATCACAAGCCATTTACCTCCAGGGGAAGAAGAGGTTGCTGACTCAGTCATGTCCTGTATGTACATCTTAAATCCCAGTTGCCAAAGGAAGCATTTCTGTCAGTTGTACTTTTACCTCATTTAGGGCCAGATGGCATACGGTCTGACTTGGACAGAATGAGCCATCAGTAAATGCCTGATTACTAGTACTGACTCATGCTTGTGGAAGCAGACACAATAAGGTCCAGGAAAATAATACCTTGTAGTCCCTACCTGTCCATGATATGCAACTTCAATCTGCTTGTCTCCAGAACATTCTACGTCTGTTTTTGTGTTTTTGTTTTTGTTTTTGTTTTTGGCTTGGTGTTCCTTGACAGGGAGAAATTAAGCAGCCATTTTCATTGCATGTAGAATTCTATACACCTGCACAGTAAGACACTTTCCATAGATTTATAGGAAGTTCAGGCATGAAAAGAAAATTTTTTTATTATTGAAGTACAGTTTAAAAATATTTTGAAACAATTAGAATGTTTCGACTATGGATGACTAATAATCTGAAAAGACTAAATTGTTATCTTGTTTACAGGTTTGAAATTAGTGAACAGTGTAATGAGATGGCTAAAATAGTACATGAAGATTAACCTGCCTCAATGGATACAGAAAGTCTAGAACTAAGGATTTCATATCTGTGTTTGAGATGACAACCATGATGAGGGGCAGCATAAATGCGGACTCTAGGGCATATTGGTCAGGGCAGGGAAGGGTGGGACCCCACTGTGGGTGAGAATAGCTGCAAGAATAAGCAAAAAAAAAAAAAAGGTATTCAGGAAGAAGGGGCAAAATGTTTGTTTTCAAACACAGCACTTAAAAGGAAGAGAGATTAGATTCATTGTGTGTTGCTCCAGCAACTGAACAGTAGGTCAATAGGTAGAAGAAAATGTTGATTTAGTGCAAAGCAGAACTTTCTAAAAATGAATCTCTCCTAGAATGGACAGGCCAGTGGACAGAAGCAAGATTCCCCCCTCTGATTATTTTCAAGAAGAGGTGGGCTGGCCCACTTATAGAAAGGGCTACTGAAGTGGAAGTTCATCCCTATGATAGGTACCTCTGAAGTTGGCTCATACTCGCCAACCATTTTATTGGGCACATCATTGATATTATATTGCCCAAGGTCCAAAAAAAAAATGACTTGCCAAGAAGACATCCTACATTGTTTTGTTTACACAATGAACAGAGGTCTAACTCCAAAGCCTTACCAAACTTCAACTCATTTTTTTCTGTTTATTTACTTTTGAGAGAGAGAGAGAGCGTGCGTGCGCATGAGCAGGGGCAGGGAAGATAGAGAGGGAGACAGAGGATCCAAAGTGGGCTCCGTACTGACAGCAGAGAACCTGAGGTGGGCTCAAACCCACTCTGGGAAATCATGACCTGAGCAGAGAGCTGAAGTCAAACACTTAACCGGCTGAGGCATCCAAGCACCCCAAACTTCAATTCTTATCTATTCAATATTCAGAAAGTGATTAGATGATTTGAAATCTCATATTATTTGAATAACTACCATAGAGATTATAGAGTTTTCTCTTTTTAAAAAAAAAAAAGGGAGGGTTTTTATGGACATATGTAAACACACTAAGTTATTTTCATTACTGACATGTTTTTAATTGTTCTCTAAAACTAAACCAAGTCTCCATAATTGTGCAATTTATTAGCAGAATGACCAGAGAAGCTTAATCTTCAGGATAGCAGATTTAATCAATATAACCCATGCCTGTTTTTCTAAGTTAAGCAATTTGCTGTGCCACATTCTCACTGTATCACTCAAAATTTATCTTTACATTAACAATGCTTACCAGCAGATAGCCAAAAAAGACTTGCCAAGTTGGACCAACTTCAAGGTTTGTTTCCATGCTGGGGTGTTTCATGCACTTGGCAGAAGCAGGCTGCAACTGGGGCTCCATTTATTACATTCTGCTATAAACATTATGTCCTGACCTAACAAGACACTGCACATGACAATCCCATAGGTTACCAAGCACCGTAAACATCTGTTAACACAAGCACCAGAGATAGCATGGAGAAAATGTCTAGTATCCATTCTAAGTGGTTTATGATGTGGAGTCTGCTGTTTACACACAAATAATCAAAAACACAACCCCAAATTCTGCCTAGAACAAATATTTGCAAGACAAAGTTATGCTCGGTTTGAAAAAAAAATACACTGGAGTCATCACTTTGTCACTGCATTTACAGACTTTTATTTCACACCTTTGCCTATTAAGTGTTGGCTTTCCATGACATTCAGTAGACCTAAACTATAATTTCACTGTGACATATTTACTCCACATGAAAAGCTGAATGTTGACTTACCAACTTTCCTTAGACTTATGTGAATCAAAAGTTTACAAGTGTGGAAGGAGATAAGGGATGGGTGGTGCCTAAACTCAAACGATGTTTTCCAAGGGTCTCTGGGTGAAAACACATCCTTCCAGCTCCATCTAAAGTCCATCTGAAGAGAAACCAGAGACCCCCTTGAAATCTAACCTGGGAACACCAAGCTTTGCTTTTCTCAAAAGGAAACAAATCCCCAATCACAGAAAAGATGGAACCAACAGTCCTGTCTACTAAATTATTTTATTTTGTTTCTATCCAGCGTCTTAATTTCTGGAAAATGTTTCCTACTAGTTACCTCCAAGGTCTATATACCTTGGCACTCCAGAGAAAAGGATTTGCAGGGTGACCCAGGTGGAAACTAGCCTAGAACACCAATCGCTTAGGGCACAGCTGCCACAACATGTCTGAGGAGAGACGGGTGCCTTCCCAGGCACACATGCCAGGGATTCTAAAGGTAAACATCACGGAGACCATGTAGTCTCTGGACTGTGCACAGCAGCACCCCGGGAATCTCAGATCCACAGCTCCAAGTTGGGTCTGGGCCTCCAGGGTTCTGTGCCTACACATACACACGTCTTCGAACCCTTGTCCTCCTCTGCAAGTCTCCTGAGAGCTTCAGGAACCTTCACCTACAGCCCTCAGCTCCTCAAAGGCAACGGGTTTAGTTAGTGTTTTAAAGTCCGTGGTATTTAAATCCTACGCAAGGTTGCGACTTCCCAACCCTCTGGCCTCCCGTTACCTTTCCCTGTCCCTTCCAAGGTCTCCTGGCTGCACAAACGGGCGGGCGGCACCTCTCTGGCCTCCTCCTCCCACCCTGCACACCCTACTGGCTCAGGCGCCGACACGCCTCCCCAGGCGCACACACACGCGCGCGCACACACAGTGCTCACGTACACCCATTCAGCACACGAACCCGGAGCCAAGTTACCAACTCCCGCAGCCCGGCCCGAGAAGGCGTCCCCCACTCCGGTTATATATAAAGCACTCTCCCCAAATTAGACTCCCCCACGCGCCCGGGAGTGGTGACCCTGCCCGGCACCCTGCACGCGCGGCCAGCACCCTCTCCCCTGACACGCCGCTACCCCACTCACCCGCAGCTCTCAAGATCCAGGCAGTTCTGTCAAAACTTTGAGCCTGGTTGATTTCATAACCACTAGTGTGTCCGGGGCTGGGGGTGCTCGGCTCGCCACGGTTTCCACCCACTCCAGCTCATGGGGACTGGTGGCAGTGACTCTACTGACCCCAGCTCCGCGGGTGCCAAAGCGTGGCTGCAGCCTGCACAAAGGCGCAGAGGGCGGTGCGCTTTGGGGAGGAGCGCACGGTGTCGACGAGCACAGCCCGACGACCTCCCCTCTCCTCCGGTCGCGCCGCCAGGGACCTCTCTCCCCGCTCAGCAGCGGCAGCCTCAGCAGTTCCTGCCCCAGCACCGCTGATGATGTCAAATAGAAACACTCGCAAAACTTTTACGACTTCAACAAAACTGGCTTCGGAGGCAGCCCCTCCAGACACCGCAAACATCGGTCACAGCAGGCGCCAGCGTGGGATGGTTCGCCTGTGGCCCCCAACTCCTTGACGCCCCCCACCAACGTGCACACACGCGCGCGCGCGCGCGCGCGCACACACACACACACAGCGTGGATCGGGTTACGACAACCCACCAGCAGAAAACAACTTCGCGAGGAGGAGGGGAGCACAGCCAACCCCCAAGTCACCCGGAAAAAAATTACTCGTGTAAATACATAATCCAGACCCCCACTTTCATAAACAACTGGTGCCCCAGGGTCCACTCCCAGGTCCCCTGGCACAAAAGGGGGGAAAGAAGAGCCCGACTCCCTCAGCCCCCCTCCAGTACCTCCGAGCCTCGCCTCCGGATAGAGGGCGCGGGTTCGCTTCCGCGCTGGGGCCGAGGGCGCGGGGGCCTCCGGCCTGCGTGGCCCCAGCCCGGGGTCCCCGCCGCCGCTTCGGCTCAGCAGCAGCAGCCGCCGCCGCCGCCGCTCCAGCAGCCGCCGCTGCCGCCGCCGCCGCTCCCTAGACCGCCTCCTCTTCCCATGGCTGCGCCCTGCTTGGCAGCTCGCGGGCTGTCAGGCTTGGGGAGGAGGAGGGGGCGGGGTGAAACGGGAAGGGAGGACGGGAGGGGATGGGTGGGAAACGGCGGCCGCCGCTCACCAGGGGTCACTCCTGGCCGGGCCTGCCGCCCCCGCGACCCGGGCTGCCGCCGCGAGGTGAAGCGGGAGTTCGGGGCGACCGGTTCGAGACCCGCTGCGGAGGCGCGGAGCGCCGTCCGGGCCAAGCATTCCGAGCAGCTGGGATGAAGCGTTCCCCGGCGAGGAGTTGGAGTTGGTGCGTGTCACTCTCTTCTGGGCTGCGCGGCTCCTCCTAGAGGAAAATATTGGTAGTTGCAGGACACTTCCTTCCTCTCCGCCCACCCCTATTCCCAAAAAGAAGGCAGGACCTAAAAGAGCATGAAGTGCAGTCGACAAATTGAAAAGAACACTTACAGAAAAGTTAGCTATCTGCAGGAATGGGAAAAAGACGAGCAGGATAGCTCGGAAAGCGTGATGAGCCAACCAAACATCGCCTCTCTCCACCTGCAACCAATTTCCAAACTCTTGCTTCCTGGGTAAAAAGATAGTTAAAAGTAGACAGGATCTTATTTTAGAGGTTAGAAAACAGAGACAGAGAGATGAAGTAATTTGCCAAAAACACAAGGCTTGTTAGGAGAGACGTCTGTCCCGAAGCCAGAGCACGGGGCTACAGGGTGTCCGGACACAGGCCTCAGCCGGAGGACTGTCCTTGTGTATGACTAAGGGAACGCAGTTTAACTGCCCTGCGCAGAACACAGTTCATCTGTCAAATACGAGCCTGTCCACCACTTTTCACCGTGGGAAAACAAAGTGACAGGAGAAGTTGTCAAAGTGCTTCAGAAAGTTAATATCGTTGTGCACAAGCATGTCGTTTTGTAAAGCATCAAACTCCCAGTCACCACCACATGCTTTTCTCAGCAGAAAGTATAAAAGTCCAGTTCTAGGTTGTCTGAGATCTGAAGGAGCAGCCAGTCATGCTACCTTTTTACTATTTACTTTACTACTGACAGCCAGTTATAATGTCGTTTAACAGCTTCTAAACAGCTTGGGCTTACAAAATGACTTTTTTTTTTCTTTTACAGGGCTCCAAACACAAAGCCGAGTTTATAACAAGAGAGAAATGTTGAAACAACAATCTAAAGAAACCAAGCTTCTTAGCACTGGAATAAAAGATTCCTGGGGTGTGGAGAGCAGCATATGGTGAGTGGTACATGGCAAGTAGTACAGAGAAGGCAAAAGGAAAGAAGGAACTCAGGACCCAAGAATGCATCACATAAGACACTCCTATTTTTAAAGGAATCAAAGATATGGAAAATTCTGTTCCTTAAGAGTCCTTTTTGAGTCTCAGCTATGGCTCAACAACCCAAATGTTCCAGGCAAAGAAGGACATCCAGAATGAAAGAAGGAGGAAAGATTCTAGAAGGGGTTTGTATCATCACAGTCCTATACCGTGGCAGGAGTCAGGTGGGTGTTGATTTTGAACTGGTCCTGTTCTATCCCACCTGAGTACAAGGTGTCTCTCCTTCTCTTCTCCAGTCCCTTGATTTCTAGGGTTCCGGGCTCTGCGAGAGCAGTAGGGTGCTTCCCAGTGTCTAGAGTTTTTAAAACAGGAGTTGCTCACATGGACAAAGATGAGGGCCCAGGCAGGCGGAACTCCCTGCTGGGTGTTCTATCCATGCCATGTCAGCTGAAAGGGCATGAAAGGGCATGACAGGAGGGAGACAAGGCAGTCCTCACGTGCTGACTCCATTCCTGTTTGAGATGACCTTCCGAGTTGGCCCTTCAGACTCTGGCACCACCACCTTCTCTCTTTATATGCCTTTTCATCCTCTTTCCCCCATCCTCCAGCCCAGGGAATCTTGACATAGTCCAGGAGGTGCCAGATGGACTCACAAAATATTTTCTAAGTTCTATTGTTTATGGCCTGAGATGATTTAAGAGCAATGCTATAAAAGAAGGATTGCCTTCTCTTTTTTTCTGGGTTCAGCAGTAGCTTTCATTCCCTGAGTCAGGAAAATGTAGACTGATTGCTTTGGCTTCGGCTCCATCTTTGGTAAAATAGTCATTGTGCACCAAAGCACAGGAAAAGACATGTTGGTTAATATAAAATGTTATGGAACTAGATATAGCCTTGCAACTTACACGAAGGGCAGTCTTTAAGTCCCACAAATAAAGGTCCTTGATCTCATACATGACTATGTATAGGTCTATAGTGGTATGTCCCTCTTTATATTTTCTAGGTTATGGGGGGAAATGTATCAGGTCTTAGGTTGACTAATATGTTACAAATTAAGGCATACCAAAGCACACTTGCCTTGTGAAATGTGCAATTGCATCTCCTCATGCCTTCTCCTCTGCCTGGAATATCCTACTTTGACCGTGTAGGGAAGTTCTCCTTAACCTTCCACTTCCAGCTCAGTTGTGTGGTTTCTCTATAAAGTCCTTCCTTGCTCTTCCCAAAGGCAGAATTAATGAATTATCTTTGCATCTGCATCCTGATAGGCTTTTATACCTACTTTCATTACAGTTTTTATTGATAGGTCCACTTTCCCCATTAGTTATGAGACCTCCAAAAGAGGCACAGGTAGTCTTAATATTAGTACCTAAAAAGTCTAGGTTTGTGCCCAGCAAATGGTAAAGTGCCTGACAAATGCTTAACCAAGTTAAACGAAAATTTATTCCATCCAAATTTGTATCTCAAACCCAGATCTCTATACAGAGCTGCCATGTTCCATGTCTCTCAAACTTACTTTAAAGGATTTTTAAAAACTAACCCTGAATTCCCATCCACCAGTTTCTTTCATTCAACAGATGTTAGAGAGCATATACCATGACAAATTTGTTCTAGGAACTTAAGATGCACCAGGGAACAAAACTTATACAGCATCCCCATAAAGACCTTGCCCTCAAGGGGCTTGCATTCTAGTTAGGAGAGACAATGAACACAGTTAAGAAGTAAATCACTGAAGTGCTGATTATAGAGAACTATAGCAGGGTAGGGGGCTGAGGAATGCCAGGTAACAGGTACAAGAATGCTGGGAATTCTCTCGTTGCTCAGAACTGAGCAGTGTATTAGAGGAGTCGAGCATGTGATGGTTATGAACACATTGTAAGCGATCCTTGAGCAGGATAACCTCTCCATCCTCATCCCCAACTCTAGCCACAAATGCCTTGGTTGAGAGGATGCAAAAGGAATCATAAAGGGAAGAAAACAACTTAGGAAACTTCCTCTACTGAAAGGCAACATGGGAAAACCCATTTCATGATCTAGAAATTCTTAGCCGAGACTTATGAGGAGGTCCCAGAACTAGAATTAAAGCTTCAACCCACCACTGATTTTGTGAATTTCAAAAACAGTAGGTATTTCATTTCAGAGCTCATAAAAGCTAAAAGGAATATGATTTCCTTGACTCTCTGGTGGATTCAGAGCCACCCACAGGAAAGCTCAGGGCCTGAGCAACACCAGACAATGGACAGACACCTGGTGGAAAGGAACAAAATAAGACAGGTCTCAGTAGGGACTCATTTCAGTGTAAATCATTTCAGTGTAGGGGCGCCTGGGTTGCCCAGTCTGTTGGGCAGCAGACTCTTGATTTCAGCGAGGGTCGTGATCTTGTGGTTCATGGGTTCACGCCCTGCATCAGGCTTTGCGCTAGCAGTGTGGAGATTGCTTGGGATTCTCTCTCTCTCCCTCTCTACCAGCCCCTCCCCTGCTTGCATGCTCTCTTCTGTCTCAAAGTGGGTAAATAAACTTAAAAAAAAACCATTTAAGTGTAAAGATTTAAAAAATAAAAACAATTTTTGAGATTATTTTTCCCCTCCTCCCATCAAATGCAAAACCTTGTTTTTAAAAAACATAATAGAAAGTCATCTGGCTTCTGTCTGGATAATTATGTTGATGAGTAACCCACTAACTCCCTTACTGGGAAGCAAGCATGTTCCATTTTGTGACTACACCATTCGTTAAAAGTACTTTAGCCAGACTCTGCTATTCTATTATTTATACCCAGTTCTATCTCTCAAGCTCATAGGAACAAAATTAGGCATTTAAATTTTTTTTTTTTTTTTTTTTGGGACACACTTTCACTCATGTCAGTGCAAGTTACTTCTTCTCTGGGCCAAATGTGGCAGATCTTTTCGGTTCTTCTCATGCAATGTGGTTTCCAAACCTGACAACATCCTTGTCCTTCACCTTAGTGTGTGCTCTGCTTCATCGAAATCCTTTATAAAGTGCTGTTCCCAGTATCAAATTCAGTCCCATTATGGACACCACAAGAGAGAGGAGAACCGTGAACTTCCAACTACACCTTCTGGAGTAATGGAAATGGTAGAAAGAATCCCTGGAGTCTGGCAGATGGGGCCGGAACCCCAGCTCTGACCCAACTTAGCCTACGCTCTAAGGAAGTGAATTTAGCAAACTTAACCTTGATCCTGGCATTTGTATCTCTTCTTTCCCTCCACATTCAGTCCTTTCCTACTTTTGTCTTCACAGATTATTTTGTTCTTTGTTTCTATACTTCTCATCTTTAAACTTTTTTTTTTTTTCTCAACGTTTTTTATTTATTTTTTTGGGACAGAGAGAGACAGAGCATGAACGGGGGAGGGGCAGAGAGAGAGGGAGACACAGAATCAGAAACAGGCTCCAGGCTCTGAGCCATCAGCCCAGAGCCTGACGCGGGGCTCGAATCCACGGACCGCGAGATCGTGACCTGGCTGAAGTCGGACGCTTAACCGACTGCGCCACCCAGGCGCCCCTATACTTCTCATCTTTAAAAGAGGTGGAAATATAAAAGCAAAAAGGGATGTGAATGAAAGGAACCTGAGGAGGTATGAAAAAGTTTCTCATAGCAACTTTCCTTTATAGAAATTAGGCACACAGAATATTCCAATTACTAAATAAACTACCAATCTAATTTGCTTATCAGACTTCTCTGAAAACGACCCAAGGGGAAGAACATTGAATCCTTTGCACATAAAAGGAACAGACCTACCTACCTACCACCAAGGTTCTACCCAGTGAAATCAGGAGAGGTCAGGGGAGGAGATGTGAGAATTCCTGGCTGGAAATTCCCTTAGGTATATTGAAGAGAGAGAGGGCTTGCAGGGTAGCAGCATTTTTCTCAAGGTTACCAGCCCTCTGTAGCAATTGCTGAACCAAGCCTATGGTTCTCACCACAAGAAAGCACAGTATCTTTAATAAGAAAGTTTGAGGACTAAATAAAATAGGTCTCAGCTATTGTAGACAAATAATAGATTAGAATGTCTGTCCAAATTGCATTTGCCTCATAAATTTGTTTCTCATACTTCCCTAATACTCAGTATTCCAAAACATTCACATAAATTATGTCAATTTTTCTTCACAGTAGCTCTGTGAAGAAGGTGCAATTATCTTCTGTTGACCAGTGAGGAAGCTGGCTTAGAGAAGCAAAGGGACTGGACCAAGCACACAATTAGGCAGATTCAGGTTTGGATGGGGACCCAGAGACTTTCTGGGCTGAGTCCATTCTTTGGACTCCTCTACTGCCTCTCCATCTTGTCCATCTTGTGTGTGTGTATGTGTTTAAATATTAATTATAGTATAGTTAAAATACAGTGTTATATTAGTTTCAGGTAAAATATAATGACTCAACAATTTTATACATTACTCCGTGCTCATCGTGATAAGTAAGTGTACTCTTAATCCCTTTCACCTATTTCACCCATCTCCCACCGACCTTCCCTCTGGTAACCATCGGTTTGTTTTTACCCCAGCAGACCACAAGCATCTGTCTGAGGCAAAAACTTTAAAATTTCTTCAAATTTCCAGGAACCAAGTTAATAGGGAGTGGTGGGGGGACATAAGCAGTCTATTGCATTTTTAATACCGTTCCATGCAGGTTCACCTCTAATATTTGTGGGGTTCAGAGCCAGAAGATAAATGGAGCCCACATACCACAGGTCTAGATATCCAAAAGTGATGGTCAAACTAACAAATTGTTGGATACAATATACTCTATCTTCTTATCTTGAGAAATGTACCTTCAAAATGACCTGGGATGACAGATGTGAGTTTGGATTTCTCAGAGTTCTGCATCGCCAAGTGGTAATGTGGTAAGATCGGCTTGATCTCAGTGTCCATCCTCCCCACTTCTCTTCCCACTCCTGGCTCTCCCTTACACACAGAGAGGTCTCCTATACATATGTGAAGGACCCTAGTTCACATGTGTAAGCTCTAACCAATCTCTCTCTCTCTTTCCATCCTCAGGACTTCAAGACATTTAGGCTGGGAACTCCAAAGTCTGAGATATCCAAAGGATAATCTAAAGAAAGCACAGCCCATGGATAGGCAATCTCATTCACCCAAAGGTTCCTTGTCTTGTGAATTAGGACATGGCCCCAAGAGAGCCAGTGGAAGGACCTTTCTTTCATAGATCTGAAGGCAGTACTTATTATTTTATTTCATTTAGATGCATGTACATTTCTTTAATGGAGGCATTGGTCTAAGGGCATCTTGGAAAGGACATCCAGTTGAGGAGCTCAGTGCAGAATGCAGCATGCATTAAGTACTCAGCAAATGCTTGTTTAAAAAATTGAATTTCAGGGGCTCCTGCATGGCTCAGTAGGTGCAGTGACTGACTTCGGCTCAGGTCACGGTCTCGCAGTTTGTGAGTTCGAGCCCCACTTCATCTCTGTGCTGACAGCTCGGAGCCTGGAGCCTACTTCGGATTCTGTGTCTTCCTCTCTCTCTCTCTGCCCCTCCCCTGCTTGTGCGCATGCTCTCTCTCTCTCTCTAAGAATAAATAAACATTTAAAAATAAAACATTGGATTTCATATTTAGGGCAATTTGATGCTCAATATTGAAAACAAACTAAAAGAAAAGCAATATATTACAAAATATATTTGAAATATATATCTAGAAGACACCAACAACCTGATAGTAAAAATGCTTGTATATATGGGAATTTGGGTAAATTGCAAATTTTAGTTATCGTAAGTAGTTCTCCTATGGACTTCTGATATGTATCTTTTGGTGAGCATTTATACCCATTTCTATTGGGTACATACAACCAAACGCTGCTCAAAGTGATTGCATGAATTTGTACTTCTGCCAGCACTATATGATAGTGATTGTTCATATCCTCACCAACACTTAATATTTTTCACCTTTTTGGATTTAGTCATTCTGGTGCCTGTGGAGTAGCACTATATTCTGATTTAAATTAGTATTTTCCTGATGTCTAAGGAAGTTGAGCATCTTTTCATATATACTTGTTACTTGGACCTCCTCTTTTTGAAGTGTCTGTTTAACTCTTGCCATATGTGTGTGTGTGTGTGTGGGTGTGTGTGTGTGTACACACACCCACACACACACACACACATCATTATTTTTCAGTTATTTGTAAAAATTACATTAAATTAACTGTGGTTTCCTCTAGGGAGTGAAATTTTTTGGAAAGTGGGAGGTGGGTGGAAGGAATGAAAGAACAAGGTTTTTTATACTTTTAAGCTCTAGTTTTGTTTTCAATCAGGAAACGTAAAATCTGGATATGCATAACAAAAACCTCATCCGTATCAGAAGCTGAATATTTATACAATATTCATATGATACTAAAGCTCTGTGCTTATGAAGCGCTCAAATGGCAAGTTCCTGTAGTAGATTAGATATAGAATTTGCTTTATAATAATCTGATTCACAAGCAACGTTCTACAAATAACATCTGTTGTGTGATGTGATACAAGGTACCATCACTAATTAATTAATTATTTTTATACAATAAAAAATATGGATAAATCAAAGCAGTTGATACATAATAATTACTTTATTTCTGCTGACTTGAATAAACCAACATATGATGTCAGAATTTTTTAATTTGCCTATATGCCTTATTATCCACTTTATCATTCATTTACCTTATTTGTCTAATTATTTAATGCTTTTCTAGTTTCCTTATTCTAAACGAGGACTTGAGATGGTTTGCAGAGAAATATATAAGCCATAAAGATGAATAAATAAAACAAATGAGAAAATGGGAAAGAAAGGAAAAGAGGGGATAAAACTAACATAACAAGCAGGGATACTTAGCCTTTGAAATTCGTATCATAATGTCCTGTTCATTTGCCAGAAGTCAGACACAATATTGGCTCTGACAATTGGTGACTATAACAAATAAGAAGAAAACTATAACCAATAAAAAACATCTGCAAGGTGTACCCTACCCATAGGTGAAAGCCAAGCATTGGAAGGGCATCTTCTTCTAAAACGAATACATTCAAGAACTTGTTCCTGGAGGTCATCTTACAGGGATTTGACATGGTGGGCTGGATGATGTATTGGTGACGTATATGATAAGACTGAAGGACCTTCTTTCCTCTGAAAATTTGTGTGGAGATACCCAAAACGGAAAACTTTGCCAGAAATTACAGGCAATCTCATACTCACCTTTAACTTCTTTTTAACACAGCCATTGATAACATTTAATTTTAAGAAACAAAGTGTTTACTTCATAGTAACCACAGAAAGTTTGGTTCAAAAGTTATTTCAATTTGCTAATATCTTAGATTTGAGAATATTGGTGTTTAAAATTTAATTGCCCTCTGGGGCACCTGGGTGGCTCAGTTGGTTGAGTGTCCGACTTTGACTTAGGTCATGATCTCACAGTTCGTGAGTTCAAGCCCTGTGTCAGGCCCTGTGTAGTGCCCCTCTCCCACTCATGCTCTGTCTCTCTCTGCCTCTCAAAAATAAAGAAATGTAATAAATTTTGTTTTTTAAATTTAATTTCCCTCATAGCTCATGAAAACATTAAAGAGTCTATGGAACTATGTGTTCCAGGGTTTAAACAAAATCCATCCAGATAAGCAAAAACCAAAATGAGCAAGGTATCTGAGATTTATTTATGATTTCCAGCTTTATTGGGATTATTTGAAGTAAAAGGTTGATCTATCAACTGCCTTTTCTGGGGTTTATTAAGTTTACTAGAAATATATCAATTGTTTCATCCATGCTTATGACATACAAAAGAGTTAAACAATTTTAACCACATTTACATGCCTTATACATGATGAATGCTGATTTCATCCTGAAAACTATCAAAATACAACCCAGAACCTGTTTTTTTACCCCTTGAGATCACTATCTGAAAATAATTTTACAGAAATAAACAGCCTCATTAACTTTAAATTATTGTAAACATCCATAACAGGACTGGTAGGATCAGCAGCCCTACCAGAATTTCTGGACATGAAATTCCAATTTTAAAATCCCTTCTTTTGGTCAAGATTTAATTTGTAGAGTGGTCTTGTCAAGATTCAAATATATTTATTTGAGATGAGCAACAAAATTAATTTATTTACTAGAAGTTGTATATGCATTCACAGGGATGAATGAAGTGGTTATACATTTTTAAAACAATTTCTAAAACATTTTAAAACCTGTTTAATTTATATTTCCCCCAATAATTCCACATTTGAGATTGTATGCCAGATATTACATTCATTTATTCCCATTTTTATTAATTTATCCATATAAATACAAAATTGAGCTGCTGATCACTATGAGATAACATTGAGTTAACACAGTTTCATTCAATAGGGAGGAATTTGGTGTTGTAGATTTTCTATCTGGTTTTATTATAGGTAGTGTATATTTTGCATTAGAAGAAAGTGACTTAGATATAGATGTAGCTATGTCATAATACTATATATGTATGCACATTTATTCTAGAATTTTGCTTTAATTTTGAAATATAATATATCTCTATGGTAAAAAAAAACACAAAAGGATATAGAATGAAAAATTATTTGCAACAGATAAAACAGAAGAAAAATTTAATTAACATAAAAGGAGATCTTAAAAACTGATTTATTGGGGCACCTGGGTAGCTTAGTCAGTTAAGCATCCAACTTTGGCTCAGGTCATGATCTCACAGCTTGTGAGTTCGAGCCTGGCATTGGGCTCTTGGCTGACAGCTCGGAGTCTGGAACCTGCTTCAGATTCTGTGTCTCCCTCTCTCTGCCCCTCCCCTGCTCATGTGCTCGCTCTCTTTCTCTCTCTCTCTCTCTCTCAAAAATAACATTAAGAAATTTAAAACAACTGATTTATTAAAAATAGACAATCCAATGGAAAAATAGGCATTTCAAAGATGATTAAGAAGAGACAATTCAAAGAAAAATAAAAATAAAGTATTATGAACATATGAAAAGATGTTCAAATTCATTTACTGCTAAGAAAATGTAAATCAAAATAATAACTTTAAATCTATCAGATTGGAAAAGATAAACATGTTAATAGCATACATTATTAGTCAAGGTGCAGGGACAAACACCTTTTCAGGACAATTTGGCATATCTATAAAATCTTCAGTGCATATATTCTTTTTGCCAGAGATTCCACTCTTAGAGGTATATATTTATAGATAAACTCACAAAATTTTGCTAAATTATATGAATGAAATCAATTTCAAAATAATTCTACATTCTTTACCTTGTAACTTTTTAAAATGGTATATTGTTTTGATACAGAAAATAATTTTTATATGGTCATACTTATCCATTTACTTATCACAGGCTATTAGTTACCTTATATAGTCAACTCCTATGAGATAGGACAAAGTACCCCCACTTTTCATCTGAGAAAACTGAGGCTCAGAGCATTTAGCTACTCAGAATGAGATTAGAGATTTGATCCCAGTTCTAACTGACTTCAAAACCTATGATATTTTCACCACATCAAACTCCATTTTGAAAACTTGAAAGATTGAAATCTTGAAGGTAGCTTGGGCATCATCACCACCACTGTTTGAAATCCTACCAGTCTGGGGACTACCAGACAGGAAGAAACTACTCTTTGCTAATACACAGTTCCACTAGTGAACTTAATTCACTTATTTCACTTCTTAGTTTTTGGTATATCGAGTATGCGTCCAAACCTTGCTCCACTATAGAATGTTGGAATAAATGAAATCACATTTCCATATTTGGAAATGTATCTCTGAAGATACTAATGTTTTCAGAGATTTCCACATGGGAAATTAACACATCAAAAAGATAGTGACAGCAAGCACATGGGGAAAAGGACACCCCCTATATAATGATGAGATAGATGGTACGGTTAATAACATTTTTAAAAGGCACTTTGGCAATAAATATCAAAATTCAAATTCCATGTATCCTTTGCATCATTTCAAAAATAAATAAACATTTGGGGCGCCTGGGTGGCGCAGTCGGTTGGGCGTCCGACTTCAGCCAGGTCACGATCTCGCGGTCCAGGAGTTCGAGCCCCGCGTCAGGCTCTGGGCTGATGGCTCAGAGCCTGGAGCCTGTTTCCGATTCTGTGTCTCCCTCTCTCTGCCCCTCCCCCGTTCATGCTCTGTCTCTCTCTGTCCCAAAAATAAATAAACGTTGAAAAAATAAATAAATAAATAAATAAATAAATAAATAAACATTAAACAAATTTTTATTTTTTTTTTTTATTTTTATTTTTATTTTTTTTTAAATTTTTTTTTTCAACGTTTATTTATTTTTGGGACAGAGAGAGACAGAGCATGAACGGGGGAGGGGCAGAGAGAGAGGGAGACACAGAATTGGAAACAGGCTACAGGCTCTGAGCCATCAGCCCAGAGCCTGACGCGGGGCTCGAACTCATGGACGGCGAGATCGTGACCTGGCTGAAGTCGGACGCTTAACCGACTGTGCCACCCAGGCGCCCCAACATTAAACAAATTTTTAAAAAAAGAATGTGATAGACCAGTCATCCCTGATATGGGCTACTGTCAGTGATTAAATAAAAATAATTGCCAAAAAAACCCCTAAAGTATGAGTCAAATTCTATAAAAATGAAGAGCGAAATATCTGGTTACCCCTAGGGGTAAAAATAGAGGAAGGGACAAGTGGGGAAAGGTGAATGTTCACTCCTTATTTCATATAGTTCTGTGTACTGTGTGAATTTTTCCCAGTGAGTATGTAAAACTAACAAATCCACTCCTCATATAGTTTTATTTTATGAGCTTTTTTTTCAATGAGCAAGGACAACTTCTGTAATTTTTTAAAATGCAATGATGTTTGTTTTTTGTTTTTTTTTTTTTTTTTTTTTTTTTTAAATTTTTTTCAACGTTAATTTATTTGTGGGACAGAGAGAGACAGAGCACGAACGGGGGAGGGGCAGAGAGAGGGAGACACAGAATCGGAAACTGGCTCCAGGCTCCAAGCCATCAGCCCAGAGCCCGACGTGGGGCTCGAACTCCCGGACCGTGAGATCATGACCTGGCTGAAGTCGGACGCTTAACCGACTGCGCCACCCAGGCGCCCCTGCAATGATGTTTTTTAAAGCACCGTGATTTTTATGAAGATAAAAGTAGCACATATGCTTTGGTTTAAGAAATAGGTAGTGTAGTCAAGCTGTGTAGACCACGTATTGAAATAAACCCGTGAAGCAAACTGAGGATGAAAGCTCACTTCTACTAACACAAAGCATTAGATTAGACAGCTTTTCTTTCAGTAAGAATTTTTTACCTTAAAATTTGGCTTTGTTATTAAACCAACTTTCTTGAGATGGCTTCATACCCTTAAGCAAAAATGAATCGCAGAGAATGAATGATAGTTGTGTTAAAAATTCCCATAAGGACTCTCTTGGGGAGATTCAACTGATTCATATACTTTGAGGAAAGGAAGAGCTCAAGTGGAATAAGGCTGGTCATTATTCCAGCTCCTACTAGAGATCAATTTCTTTTCTTTCTTCTAAGTGCTGGCACCCTATCCCTGTGCTTGGCAGAGTATTTTCTCTGCATAAGTTAGGGAGGGGTTGAGCATTCTTTCTTGTGGAGGAGCTGTCAGAATCCTTGGCACATTTTAGGTTAAGGCTGGATTATGCTATCATGGTAAAAAGTTTAGCTCAGGAGCTAATCTCTACTTTGTTAATTTATCCAGACACAGGATTTACCAAGGAAAAACTGTAATTATTGCTCCTTAGTGGATTCAAAGAAGACACAATAGCTTTTCTGCTTGAATGCTTTGTATATGATGTACAAATCTCTACCCAAATTGAAATGTTTTAGTTGGAAGTTTGAGATGATTCTTTTAAAAACATAAATTCCAGATATGCCAGAAAGAAGGCTGGGCTGGTCAGAAAGTGTGCGGGTGGTGCTGTTATAGTTTACACTCAGTTGTTATGAATTGATAGAAATACCTCTAGGTGTTGTGGTGAGAGGTCTAGCAGTGTTGTGCAGAAGCAAGGTGTAACTGACTATGGTTTGTTTCTTCCCAGGCTCAGTCCCTAGGGTTTCCTCCCAAAGACCAGAGACATAAAACCCACCCTCCTTCGTCACCACCCTACCTTCTCTGGGTAAAACAGAAGTAGCTCAGAAACAGAACTTTGTGGGATTTTTTTTAATGTTTATTCATTTTTTTGAGACACAGAGAGAGACAGAGCATGAATGGGGGAGGGGCAGAGAGAGAGGGAGACAGAATCTGAAGCAGGCTCCAGGCTCTGAGCTGTCAGCACAGAGCCCGACCCGGGGCTCAAACTCACAGACCACGAAATCATGACCTGAGCTGAAATCGGACGCTTAACCAACTGAGCCACCCAGGTGCCCCAGAACTCTGTGGGATCTTAAATGCGGTCATCATTTCCACGTAATTTTGATTGTCAAAGAAGGAAGAAGAATCCTTTGTAATAGTTGTTGTAAAATTAGGAACAGTCATCAAATTACTGAAATAATGTACATAGAATTCATGTAACAATAACTCTGCAGTTGAGACTGATAATTTTGTAGTATTATTAGTAATATGGTCAATTATTTGATGGAAAAGCCATTTTAACGTAGAACTTCATGAAACTCATGAGGGGGATGAAGGAAATCTGGGCCATGAAATAGTCGAGAAGGAAATCTGAACTCAGCACAACAGAAGCAATTACTTAAGCCATGCTTCTGAGCCCCAGCAATTGTCTGTATTTCATTGTATGTAATAACATATATATACTAAACTGCATTTAATTGTTGTTTCAACCATTGTTAACTAACCCTCTTGTCTTTTTAAGTAGCACGGTTAGAGAATCCTGTGGGCATTATTTTAGAAAGCTATCTGTGGCAGCCATGGTGGTGCTCAGATTTCCCCCCCAGAGAACTTTATGCAAGTACTGGGGTTGGCAGACAGCCTCCAGTGGCCACACCTTGGAATCTGCCATAATGTGTATGCCAGGGCCACACTTTCTCTAGGCTGCTCCCAGCCAGTGACTGGCTACTAGAACTGAGCCATTTCTTTCCAATAGCAGATTCTTCTAAAGGGCAGTCTGTGCTCTGGGGCTCCCTGTCGACCTGACCGAGTCATTCTCAGAGCTGCAGTATAGTCTGAGACTCTTCCCACATGATCCTCCTTCCTTCTTTCCTTAGGTGCTAGACCTGCATCATAGTGTGATGCTCTCCTTGCCTATTCTGCTCCCACTCCCCCACATCTTTCACAGGGGTCTCCTACAGTAAATCCTGCAAGCATCTAATTCTGTCTTGGCATCTGCTTCTTAGACAACTGGAAATGACATAGCATTTGAATTAAGTGGACCCTAACTTGCAATAGAGTTAAAAGTTCTCCTAAGTACTTTTTTTGAAGAATTTTCAAGCAGTAATTTAAAGCTTGCTCCAGCAAGAGTCATTGCTGTCTGGATGTGCTTTAGATTATTTACAAGGAGGCCTTGATTAAGGAGCCCCTTATCTGAACAATGGAGCTATTGCTGTTTAGAATGCTATGTATGAGAGAATCCTTAGGGACTTGGCTTTCTCTCTGACCCAAGTACAATTTGTCTATCAGCCAAAAAGAGTTGCTTCAAAGCCAGCTGGCCATAACTGTTTATTGGCATCTCATTGGCAATACTTTGCAAACATATGTTTGATGTTCAGGTTCAGAGTTCGTACATGCAGAAATCAAACAACTGAGTAAGAGTATAATGTTGGATTTTTCTTACACTTGCCTCTGCTTAAAATGATAACCTGTTCACTTTGGATGCCAAAATATGATTTTAATATGATTAGATTCAGATTCAATTAATTAAAAAATAAATCAAGAGGGCCAGTTTACTTAAAATTTTCAGTCACATATATATGTATCTATAATATGTTACTTTGCCCTGCAGATGAGTGTGTGGGGTCATGCACTTTTTCACTTCTTGTTTTCTTATCCATTCTGTTACCCTATGTCTTTTGATCGGAGCATTGAGTCCATTGACATTTAGACTGAGTACTGAAAGATATGAATTTATTGCCATTATGATGCTTGTAGAGTTGGAGTTTCTGGTGGCGTTCTCTGGTCCTTTCTAATCTTTGTTGCTTTTGGTATTTATATATATATATATATATATATATATATAAATATATATATTTGGTATTTATATATATATGTGTATATATATATACACACACACACACATATACATATGTGTATATATACACATATATAAAATATACATATATATAATATACATATATATAAAATATACATATATATATTTTTTAATCTTCTCTCCCCTCAGAGAGTCCCCTTAAAATTTCTTGCAGGGCTGGTTTAGTGCTCACAAATTCCTTTAATTTTTGTTTGTCTGGGAAACTTTTTATCTCTCCTTCTATTTTGTTTTTTTGTTTTTTTTTTTTGTTTTTTTTTTTAATTTTTTTTTTCAACGTTTATTTATTTTTGGGACAGAGAGAGACAGAGCATGAACGGGGAAGGGGCAGAGAGAGAGGGAGACACAGGATCGGAAACAGGCTCCAGGCTCTGAGCCATCAGCCCAGAGCCCGACGCGGGGCTCGAACTCACGAACCGCGAGATCGTGACCTGGCTGAAGTCGGACGCTTAACCGACTGCGCCACCCAGGCGCCCCTCTCCTTCTATTTTGAATGACAGCCTTGCTGCATAAAGAATTCTCAGCTGCATATTTTTCTGATTCAGCACATTGAATATATCCTGCCACTCCTTTCTGTCCTGCCAAGTTTCTGTGGATAGGTCTGCTGCAAACTTGATCTGTCTTCTCTTGTAGGTTAGGGCCTTTTTTTTTCCCTTGCTGCTTTCATGATTCTTTCCTTGCCTGAGTATTTTGTGAACTTGACTATGATATGCCTTGTTGATGGTCAGTTTTTGTTGAATCTAATGGGAGTCCTCTTTGCTTCCTGGATTTTGATGTCTGTCTCTTTCCCCAGGTTAGGGAAGTTTTCTGCTATGATTTGCTCACATAACCCTTCTACCCCTATTTCTCTCTCTTCCTCTTCTGGGACTCCCATGATTCTGATGCTGTTCCTTTTTAATGAGTCATTGATTTCTCTAATTCTTAAATCGTGCTCTTTTGCCTTAATCTCCATCTTTTTTTTCTGCTTCATTATTCTCTATAAGTTTGTCCTCTATATCGCTGATTCTCTGTTCCACCTCGTCCATCCTTGCCGCCACTGCGTGCATCCATGATTGCAGCTCAGTTGTGGCATTTTTAATTTCATTCTATGTTTTTACTTCTTTTATCTCTGCAGAAAGGGATTCTAATCTATTTTTGACTCCAGCTAGTATTCTTATTATCATGATTCTAAATTCTGGTTCAGACAAGTTGCTTGTATCTGTGTTGGTTGAACCCTGGCTGTTGTTTTTTCATGCTGTTTCTTTTGGGATGAATTCCTACTGAATTCTGTGGTTCAGGTTGTACAGATTGTTGTGTTAATCCTCCAATCAGTTTTCTAGGTGTATAGGATGGTTAAGTGTTGGTCTGGCTCTATTTCATGGACGTGAGACACACAAAAAACTTCCATGCTGTTCCGCCATCTTGGCTGCTCCCCAACATTTTTTCACTTCTATAGCCCTCCTTCAAAGTGGCTCGGTTTTACATAGAAGGTGCCCCAGGTTCAATGTTATACCCTGCGCAACTAATGAGATGCACAAATATAATTTAAATAGCCTGAAATATTTCTTGATAAAACTCTATTCATATTCAATTTTTAAGCTATTAAGAGCAGATTTTATTCACTATGTGTTACAATACTATCAGGAATTTTAGCATGATGAATTTATATGTTTCCTGTGTTATCTTACTGTTCTCTATGTGTGATGACCTATTAGATTGATTATCTCACAAAACTCACATTATAACCTTATGTGGTAGGCTACTTATTATCTCCAATTTAAGACATGGCAGCTGGGTTTTACAAAGGTTGTATGCTCGCTCAAGGTTACATAGCTAGCTATCATTTTAGCAAGGATTTTATTGTGGGTTACTCTGACCCCAAGTCTATACCTTTATGTACACATGGTACTTCATTCCTAAATAAATTCCCTACACGATAAAAGAAAGGGGCCATGTTACACATTAATATGACATTGGGTAAATCTCTTAACTTATTTAGGAGACTTTATAAAATAGAGTTTATAAAACAAGAAGGTTGGATTGGCCTTAAGCCCTAGACACTCTCTAGGGGTCCCTTCTGTTCTAACATTCCTTTACTTTAGATCTCATCTGGATAAGTTCCTACTAAAACATAATCTGAAAGAAAAATTATATACAGTGTAGGGTGCAAGCCTCTGCACATGCTGATTGGGTATGCCATGTCTCCTGAAATGTCCTTAAGTTTTATTCCTTCCTCTACCTTAAAAATGGAGTATATATGGCAAGAAAAGAAAAAGGTTTATAGTTTTGATGAATGAGTGTCCTGTGCTCCTGTTGAGGAATATGATTAAATTAAAAGCCATGAATAAATTTCAAAACCAAGACATCATGATTTAAGATGAATGAGTAGCTGTAAACTATATTTAACTATGCAAGTGAATTCACCCCAAGGTTTAAAAAGGCCATATATCCTACAAAATTTACATTAGTGTTACTTATTATAAATTCTAATTTAAGCAATATTGTTCAGGGGGTAGGTCTCTGATATGTACATTTCCTCACCTGCACTCATCTTAAAGTCTCTAATCTGATAATACTAGTAAGTTATAATATCTGAGATAAAGGCCATTTGGATCTAGAAAGGCCACTTCAAAGCTGTTCAATAATCAGTGAATGATCCAAATAGAAAGTCTCCTACAGGCAGTATGACATAAATTGTTCTGTTTGAAGGACTGGCATCTAAAATTTATCTTATGCTTGAAAATGTATAATTTCCATACAAAATATAGTCAATTTCATGTTTGTATTAGTAGAATGGTGCCATATGGACAGAGTACTATTGTATAGGCCAGGTGGCACTGTGACACAATCTTGTAATTTCTTCCTCAGGGTTCTCTTCAGTTTTATTCATTCATTCATTATTCCCATTGTTGTATACTACTGGAAGCCTAGGGTGAACTTTCTGCCATTTTGGCTGTAACAGATTGTTGTTGAATAACCTGCTCATCCTCCACTTGCTATTATCAGACAAACAATAGGAGTACTGAAAAGTGAAGTACTGAAAAGTGAAGGACTTAACTCAGCAAAGCACTGAGAGTCCTAAAAAGCACTAAGCCCAGGATTTACTTCATAAAATTACTCTTTTCACACCTTCTCTCTCCATCTGTTATTTTATCATCCACTTCAAGTTAAAGACACAACTTTTGCCCAATGGACCTGCCATTGCATTTTTATTATTTTTTTTAAAAATCAAATTGTGCAGCTTATTGAAGACATATTGAGTGATCAAAATGAAAGAGTTCTATAAAGCTTCGTCTTCCTTTCCTATTTTTTTCACAGTGGCAGCTGGAAGAGAAGCTTTCATGTTATTCAGGAACAGACAGAAATTGCTCCTTTTTATGGATACATTAAAACAGACCTGGAAATATAATTTCCTTTTCTTTTCCCCACGAGGGGAGATAACCCAGATTTTAATACGACAAATATGCCTGTAAAACAAAATGGAGCTATCTCAGTTTATGTGGATAGTCTCCTTTTGATACACTGTCACCAAAATGAAATGGAGAAACATAGATTTTTCTTCCTAGTTGAAAGAAAGAATTAACAAAAGGAAATGGAAGAAACAAGCTAAAAATATTTATTCTTTATCTTGCCAGAAACACACACACTCATCCCTTCCCTGAAGGTGCCACACAGCTGATATGGCTCTTGTTAAACAGTAACTAACAGTGAAATGTCAAGCGTCTAAAAGGAAATTGGTTTATAGTTCTCGATTCCAAAGTGAAATATAATGAAAGTCAAACGCAGCAAACATGTAACTCAGTATCTTGATGTTAAGTCATGGAAGGTAACTGTCAGAATTGAGTTTTGTGAGAGCAATGAGACTTTAGTCATGCCCATATTTTTCTCGATAAATAATGCTTACGTTTTCAGCTGCTTAATTTTCTGACTAATGCTGCTACCCTCCCAGTCTGAACCCATTTAGAATGACTTACCAATCGTTTAAAAAGCATGCAATTTCAGATGATTATTTCACATCATTAATCTCCCCTCAAACCTGCAACACCTCTTCTTCACCTTCATTTTTGGCTGTTAACACTGCTTCTTAGTTCACTAAGAAAATTGAAGTAATCCAAGGAGAGAATCCAGAGACCGGTGCCCCCTCCACTGCCAACACCACTGCATCTACCCACATTCCAGCATCTGTCCACATATCTCTGATGGGTCAGTTTTTTCACTTATACTAAACCCAGACTTCTTTCTTGTGCACAAACTTCTATGACATGTCACTCCGGACATTACTGTCTCCCTTCTCTCCTACTATCAATTTTTGCTCTCTCCTGAATCATTCTTGTAAGTAGGCAGACATATTGTCATAATTTTTATATCAAGAATAAAAACTGTTCTTGATGCCATTTCCCCTCCCAACTCTCACTCAATTATTGTTACTTGCCTTTGACAGCAAAACTCCTCAAAAGAGTTACTTACACTCACCCTTTCCAACTATTCTTCTACAACTGCTCTTAATTCCACTCCACTCAGCCATTTCCTCAGCCACTCCATTAATACTGGCATTAATACTCCATTAATACTAGGTGATCAATGAACTTCCCATTGCTAAATCCAATAGTCAATTCGTAGTCTTCATCTTAGTTAACCAATCAGCAATGTTTGAAATAATTGAGAGGTCTCAACTCCTAGATTTTGCTTCTTCATTAGGCAAGCAGAGACATACAGATGGCTTTGGAAACTCATTTGTTCTTCCCTTCTGGTAGTTTAGTGATGCTGAATTAGCTCAATAGAACTGGCAGGGACCAGTGCTGGGTTCCAGAGTGGACTTTCTAGGAGTCCTTTCTCAATAAGGAAGCTTTCATTGTTACATAGTATCTAGACATTGTTGTCTATTCTTGTGCATACACAGCACATTAGAGTGGTGGTATCCTTCTGGATTCCTGCCTGTGGAGATGGTGGCTCAGGGGATCCCTGTGTGCTCTGCTTGGCTTGTGAGATTTTACCCAATATAACCTATTCTGAGTGTAACACGGTGCTCACAAGTAGTGCATGCATGAGACTCTTCTGCTCTCAAATGGCTCCCAGAATGCTTCATTCAAATATTTTTTCTCCTTCCATGGTGGCCACTTTCTGAATGATTTCACCCAGTCTCATGACTTCCACTTCTAAGCCAGACTATTCCATTGACCATGAGAGGGCAAGAGTGAGGATATTGGGTGCTGATAATGTTTTAAGCCTAGATATGTGTGGTGATTAAACAGGCTTGTAAGAATTCACTGAATTGTACACTTCTTACGTGTTCATGTTTCTGTATGTTATCTTTCAATAAAAATGCATCCAGGGGTACCTGGGTGGCTCAGTCAGTTGAGCCTCCAAACTCTTGATTTCAAAAAAACACACTTAAAAAATTTTTTTAATATCCAAAAAAATCATGTTGGAGGTTGTGTCTTATCTCCAAAATGGAAATAATAATACTTACTTCATAGAAATGCTATAAATATTAAAAGAGGTGATACCTGTGCAAAATACTGTCAGTTTCCAAGGTGGTCAATAACTTTTATTTTACTCCTTCACCTTTCTTCTCTTTAACATTCTGATATTTACTCATTTTTCTATAAGCAAAATTCCTCATGCATTTAAAGAACTAGTAGGTCTTATGGAGGCTACTTTTGTCACAGACTGGAACACTGACTAACCATGAAACCATTAATAAGGGATTATAGTAACCTAAGGTCAAGGGAATATTGATTCTAAGAAGGAGGTGATCAAGTATGTGTCTGATCACAAGGAAAAAGATGTGTGTGTGTGGGGGGGGGTTAAAAATAATAAGATGAACTAATTGGTACTCATCTGGAGCTACAGAGAAAAAATACAGTGCTGAATGATGTGTAGAATATATTACCGTACCATCCTCTGTGTGTGTGTGCCTGTACATGCACATGTGTGCTTGTGAAAACATAAACACACACACACACACACACACCCTTAGATGTTTGCATAGGCACAGAAAGATAACCAAGATGCTAAGTGCCTCTGCGAACAAAGGAAGGGACAGGGTTCCCCAACATCACACAGCTACTGCATTTGCTCTGGACTGCCTATTCCAGACATTTTCACTTGGAAGAAAAATAAAACTCTGTTTTGTGTAAGATATCTGTCATACATGGTTGAACCTGATAGTGACTGCCACAGTTCTATTTCTTAGTGATTAATTTTTTTTTTACTGAGTAGGTAATTTTTTGAAAATAGTAATAGAAATGAAAAATTGCCATTTGAATCTATGCCAAAAAACCAAAAGTAGATTAACTGACAGAAACTAATAAATCTAGGAAAATATGTGGGATTTATGTCTTATATATGAAAGGTCAAGGGAGATGATTTAGGTGAAATTAGCACATAGATGAATTTTGTGTTTGGGGTCCTATCAATTGCCTTCATCCACACTTTCTCTCCTTCTATAATCTCTAGTCTCTCTCCTGCCCCTAATCATTATTATCCCCAACCAATATTTCCATGTTTCATTTTGTTCTTTTTTTAAAAGATTTTATTTTTAAGTAATCTCTACATCCAACATGGGGCTTGAATCACAACCCGAAGATCAAGAGTCATATGCTCCACTGACTGAGACAACCAGGTACCCCTTATTCTTGTTCTTTGATGACTTCCACAAATGTTCTCTTAAGAATTAATAGTTAATGGATGAATGGATAAAGTAGATATGATATATATATGTACATATACACATATATGTATATACATATATATACATATACATACATACACACATACACACACACACTAGAATACTACTTAGCGATGAAAAGAACGAAATCCTGCCGTGTGCAACAATGTGGATGGAACTAGAGGGTATTATGCTAAGCAAAATAAGTCAGTAAGAGAAAGACATCATAGGATTGCACTCATATGTGGAATTTGAGAAACTCAACATATGAACATGGGGGAAGGGAAGGAAAAATAAGAACAGAGAGGGAGGCAAACCATAAGAGACTTTTAAATACAGAGAACAAACTAGGGTTGCTGGAGAGGGGGATTGCTGGGGAAAAGGATTAAATGAATGATGGGCATTAAGGAGGGCACTTTTTAGGATAAGCACTGGGTGTCATATGTAACAGATGAAACACTGGGTTCTACTCCTGAAACCAAGACTACACTGTATGTTAACTAACTTGAATTTAAATTAAAAAAAATGGAATTAATAGTTAGCAGGAGTGTTAAAAGTGAACTGTTAACATTGATTATCTGCTGGGATTATAGAGAGGTGGGTCTATATGGAATGAGGTACTCTAGTATAGCAGGAAGAAGCTTCCTATTATTCTTGCCTCTTCCATATACTTGACATATACATTCCATGTTATAAGGCACTGTTTTTTAATCAATGGTACATGTTCATTTAAAGGCTGTGCAATCAGTTTAAGAGGGCCATGGCCAGATTAAAAATGGAAAACCAAATGGAAGAACATTTATTTGTAATAGATTCAAACGGGAAACAGTCCAAATGAATACCAACATGTTAATGGGTAAATAAATTATGATATATTCACATGATGGAATACTATTCAGTAATAAAAAAGAATGAACTGTCAACAAATACAGCATAGATAAATCTCAGAATAATTACATATTTAGTGAAAGAAGTCAGACCAAAAACTGCATACTCTATGATTCTATATTTATAAAAACCTAGTCAATGAAAACTAATCTATAGTGACAGAAAGCATTGGTGATTATCTGTGGGTGGGGGAGGGAAAAAAGGGAGAGGAAGGCTTAACAAAGGAATATGTGAAAACTTCTGAGTATGTCGGATAGTTTCATTATTTTCATTGTGTTGATGGATACAGGTGTATGCATATGTCAAAACTTATAAAATTGTACACTTCAAATATGTGTAGTTTATTTACCAGCTTTATCTCAACAAAGCTGCTAAAGAAATTCATAACATCAGAGTATATCATACAGTGAGTTAAAACTTTGTCTCATGAAAATTTTCAGTGTATTTTTGTGTATATGTGTGTGTGTGTGTGTGTATACAGCTCCTGTATTTACATACTGATTCTTTAAAAAAAAAAATTCTGGGGCGCCTGGGTGGCGCAGTTGGTTAAGCGTCCGACTTCAGCCAGGTCACGATCTCGCGGTCCGTGAGTTCGAGCCCCGCGTCGGGCTCTGGGCTGATGGCTCAGAGCCTGGAGCCTGTTTCCGATTCTGTGTCTCCCTCTCTCTCTGCCCCTCCCCCGTTCATGCTCTGTCTCTCTCTGTCCCAAAAATAAACGTTGAAAAAAAAAAAAAATTCTGACTGGTTAATTTCTGCTTTTATTCTTCTTATTTTCCTTAGGTATGTTTTTTGCAACCCCCCTCTGTTTTTCCTCCTCCTCCTAAATTCTGGAATTAAGTGCATAATTCATTTATTTTCATTCTCTTTAAGAATAAAATAATTTAAGGTTATAATTGTACCCCTAAATAATGCTCTTGGGGATTCTCATATATTATTTTCATGTAGTATTTTCAGTGTCATTAGTTTGTTTTGGGTTTCTTTTTGATGAAACACAGATTAAGAGAATTTTTAATCTATCTTTTTTAAAGTGTAATTTCTATTATTGCTTTGTGCTCAGAGAATGTGCTCTGATCAGCTTCTCCTAATAAGAATTAATCAGTTAGGAGCATAGCTAGAATAGCATAGTTAGAATTCTATCTCCCTCACAATAATTGTGATTTGGAGGCAATAAATTAGATAAGTTCTTTAAGCTTCAGTTCCTAGATCTTTAAATATGTTTAATAGTGTCTGTCTATCTCTTGTATTATGGTGAGAATTAAATGAGATGATATATACAAAAAAGTACTTGGCATAGTGACTGGCCTAAAATGGAATTAAATACATATTAGCTAAATAATATTAATATTGTCAGTTCATTTTGGGACTAGGAAATAAGCTTATTCTAACATGTATTCTCAAGATATAGCATTTGTTTTAACTTCTAAAACATCTTTTATTATTTAAATCTACTTATTATTTAAATCTATAATTTTATTATTTAAATATGTTATGTTCTTATTTTGTCTGTTTTAGAATGGTGTGTTAGTCTCCCACTAAAATTGTAATTTTTTGAGAACTTGTTTTGGCAATCACTTGTTTATATATTTCACTGTCTTGATATTTATTCCACAAAGTTTCCTGATTATAATATCTTCTTTAATACTATACTTTAAGTAAATATAAAATGGTGACCTTCCTCATTTAATCAAATGCTTTGAGGCTTGAATTCTACATTGTTTCTAATAATAGATTAGCTACCTGATTTTTTGTTTGTTTATACTTACCAGAAAATATTCTTTTTACTTAAATCTTTATAAATTATGCTTTTTTTTTCTTCCAAGCTTTAATTACATTCAAATTAGTTAACATATTGTATAGTATTGGTTTCAGTAGAATTTAGTGATTCATCACTTACATACACCACCAGTGCCCTCTTTATTTTTTTTTATTTTTATTTTTTAACGTTTATTTTATTTTTGAGACAGAGAAAGACAGAGCATGAACGGGGGAGGGTCAGAGAGAGAGGGAGACACAGAATAGGAAGCAGGCTCCAGGCTCTGAGGCAAGTGCCCTTTTTAATGCCCATCACCCATTTAACCCATCCCCCCCCCCCACCCGCCCACCTATCTCCCCTCCAGTAACCCTCAGTTTGTTCTCTATAGTTAAGGGTCTCTTATGGTGTGCCTCTCTCTATTTTTTTAATGTTTATTTATTATTGAGAGAGAGACAGAGCGTGAGCAGGGGAGGGGCAGAGAGAAGGGGAGATACAGAATCCGAAGTAGGCTCCAGGATCTGAGCTGTCAGCACAGAGCCCGATGTGGGGCTGGAACCCACAAACCGTGAGATCATGACCTGAGCCAAAGTCGGACGCTTAACCTACTGAGCCACCTAGGCGCCCCAAGCCTCTATTTTTGTTTTATTTTTCCTTCCCTTCCCCTATGTTCATCTGTCTGAATTACACCTTCAAGCACATCTTTGTAATTAAAATAAAGATGGAATTTGATAAATTCATTAGCCTTTATTTTTTTAGTAGAGGGTATCAATACAGTTATGTTAGGATTATGTATTTCTGTGTTAATGCTTTTTAGAGGTTATTTTTTACTCTGATATTTTATGGTTTTCTTTTTTCCTTTTGTTCAATAGATTTTTTTTAAAGATAAACATGACTTAGAGTTATCATTTTTATTGGAAAAATTATATCTGTTTTTCTGTAATTATGAATGTCAAGAATGGAATGGTTTCTATTGACACACCTATAAAATAATTTTGTTCTTTTCTTCCTCTCTCAATTTACCAGTTTTATTAACATAATCTATTATTTAAATTAGGAGTCTGTTTTATAAGATTCTTATGTTTTACAATTTTATTTTTAACATTTGCATTGGATTTTCTAAATATTTAAAAGTAACTAAAATTTAAAATGTCTCTAGCTTTCTAGTTTCATTGCCTACTTACAGTTCATTTTATTTTCCTCATTCTTGAGTTCTTCACTTAGTTTTATCTCTTAGATAGCTCTAGTAAATCTTTGAGTAATATTTGAAGGGATGGTATCTTGAGAGTATATTTTCAAAGCCCTGACATTTCTATTCTTTGATGAGTGTTTTTGATTAGTAGACTCAGATCTTTCTTCAATTCAGGAAAGATTTTATTTTCCTATTTTTTATTTGATCATAGCCTTTGCACAGTATGCCTTATGCTTTTCTTCTTGAATTCCTATTAAACTCACTTTGTTCTATCTTCAATCTATATACAGAGCAGTCTCCATTTGCCCCATAGATTCATTTTTGTCCCTCAGCCCCTCTTGTCCTGCTACATTTCGCAGAAGGCTATCCTCTATTGACTGTATTATCTAGCTTCTTTTGCCCTCTAGTTCTGGTTGTCAAAAGAAACCAGCAAGGGATCAGAAGGATGAGGAGTGAGGTTGAGGTAATTATTCACCTGCTGTCTTCCATCGGCCTTGGTTGGGACAGAGGCTGCATTCCTCAACCAAATGTCATATCTCCTGTTGGATAGCATCTCTCTTATGGCTGATAGAAACGAAAGATAATAAACAGTGGGGTGTTGTGGTAGAGAATACCCTCAGGACTCTACTTAGGAGAGCATGGGCAAGGAAACCTTCCCTCTGGAGGTAACACTTATGCAAAAAGATGAGCAAGACTGGTCATATGAAGGCTGGAGAAAGAATGGCCCAAGCAGAAGAAAATGTAAAGCAAAAAGCTTTGGCCATTCTAGGAATGAAAAAAGTCCAGTGTCACTAGAGCATAGTGAGAAAAAACAGCCATGGCATGAGATGAAGAAGACAAGGATTTAAAGTGCAGTGGAAAGCCATTTGAAGTCTTGTCAGCAGAGAGAGATGTTTTGGTTTGTTGTTGTTGTTGTTGTTGTTGTTTTTAATTTTGAGAGAGAGAGGGAAAAAAGTATGAATGGAGGAGGGGCAGAGAGAGAGAAAATCCCAAGCAGGCTCTGCTGTCAGCACAGAACCTGACATTGGACTCAATCCCTGAGCCATGAGATCATGACCTGAGCTGGACACTTAACCTACTGAGCCACCCAGGTGCCCTGACAGATGTATGTTCTCAAAGGACTGCTTTGAATGCTCTATGGAGGGCAAATAGGTTGTAGAAAGGCAAAAGTGAAAATAGTCCAGTTAGTTGGCTATCTCAGGAGTCCATGTGAGAGATGTGGCTGGACTAAGGTGATGGCAACAGATTGCTCCTGAAAAGATTTGCTGATTTACTGGATGTTTTGCTAAAGGAAGAAAATAATTCCACAGTCTTTTGCTTGAAAACAATGGGACAATTTGTAGTGATAGGAAAGACAGTAGAGAAACAGTCATGAGACAGCCAATAAGCCATTGGAGATGTTAAGAGGGAGTTTTTCATATGATACAGAATCTCAGAGGAGAAGTCTGTTCTGGAATTAGAATTTCAACATTGTTAGCACATAGACAGTATTTACATCAAGGGAAGATCTGGAGAAAGGATGTATAGATAGAGGAGGGAAAGTGGCTCCATTTGGATCCCTGAAGAACTTCAGCACTGGGACATTGGATGGAGGAGTTGACCGCGAAGGAGATGTAGAAGAAATAGTTGGTATGATAAGAAAAAAAAAAAAACCCGAAGAGCATGATGTGAAAAAGCAGAAAATGGGAATATTCTCACTGAGAAAAGAGTACCAATTATTTCAAATGTGGCTGAGAGATCATTAAGGAAAAAGAAGGTATCCACTGGATTTAGCGATATATAGATTATTGTTGTTTTTAATAAAAACTGTGTTAGTGGAGAGGTTGGGACAGAAGCCAGATAACATAGGTGGAGGCATGAATATTTGATGAAGAACTGGAGAAAATGAATGTAAGCAATTCTTTGAGATATTGTGCTATGAAAAGCAGGGAAAAAATGGTGTAGAAACGGGAATAGCAAGTTTTGTGGTAAGATGAGCACTCTTATTTAATTATTGTTAGTTTTTAATCCGAGAAACTAAACTATGTGTTTAGGTTTTTGGGAATATGCCTAGATGATATAGGTAGAGGGACTGAGAGATTGATCTTGAAAAAATAATTTTTTTAATCTTTATTTATTTTTGAGAGACAGAGAGAGACAGAGCACAAGCGGGCAGGGTTGGGGGTGGGGGGAGAGAAAGAGGGAGACACAGAATCTGAAGCAGGCTCCAGGCTCCAAGCTGTCAGTGTTGAGCCTGATGCGGGGCTTGAACCCATGAACCATGAGATCATAACCTGAGCTGAAGTTGAATGCTTAACTGACTGAGCCACCCAGGCACCCCAGAGATTGATCTTTGAAGAGGGTAAGGACATGTCCTCTTCTAAAAAAAAGGAAGAAAGAAAAGATGGTAGTGAGTATTGCATAATGTATAGAATTGTTCAATCACTATGTTTTACACCTGGAGCCAATACAACTTCGTATGTCAATTTTTTTAATAATAAAAAAACCTTAAAAATATAAACAAAGTTAAACTCTAATGTTTAGGAATGCATAGCCTGGAAATAAAAGCAATTAAGAAAGGAGTTACAATAAAAGTTAGAATAGTGGTTGTCTTGGGGGAAGAGATAACAATGGGGGGAGCAGAGGGGGATTTTTGGGTGCTGGTGATGTCCTATTTCTCACATGGATGGTGGCTGTCGAGGTATATACTTTGTGACAAATCATTGAGCTACATTTTTCATTTTGTGTATATTTCTGTATGTGTGTTATTATATAACTAAAAAGGTAAACACTAGCTTCTCAGTTAAAATTTTGAGCATAAAAAATCATTTCAGGTTGTAATGAGTAATTTTTAAAGAGGATGATTCTTTGCATTATTTTTCATAAACATACATATCTATACCAGTCCAAAAAAAAAAAAAGAGGCAGGTTTGTATGTTTGCTGGTGTAAGGAATTCCCAAACTGATGGCCTCTATATTCTTAATAAAGATGAGGTAAGATTATTCTCTGAGTGTAAGATGTCCAACTTTTAAAAAATAAAAAATAATATTTTAATCTCATTTTTAACCACAATTACTTGCTAATGGGATATGCATATTCTTGACCACAACCTCTCAAACTTTGGAATCGTATTAGATACCGCCGCCTTCATTTCCTGCTCTGCATTGATTCTAGCATGGTCCTTGCTTATGTAGAATGTCTTAAGTGAAGGTGTGAAATGGTCAACTCAACTAGTGGAAAACCGCATTTACTTGGAAAATGTAGTTGAATTGTTGGGAAATGTTGAATGACAAAGTAAAGTTTTTCAATCGTCAATTTAAAGTACAATCACTTATACAATTGTAAACTACAATTGTAGTTGAATTGTTGGGAAATGTTGAATGACAAAGTAAAGTTTTTCAATCATCAATTTAAAGTACAATCACTTATACAATTTTATTTTTCCTAGTTCCTTGGGTGTTGACAGATTAAAAATAAACATCTAGGTTGATCCAAGTTTGGGGTTTGGAATATACAGCATTCATCTAATCTGCTTTTTATTATCTCCATTGCAAATTTAAATTCTAGGATCATACATTACTTTGCATGAAATCTTTCTTAGTCTCACAGTATAATCACTCATGACTTATTCTTCGTCCATGAACTTAATGTTGGATTGAACCTTCATACGACATAATTCAGAACACACTATACTTTTATTTCTTGTGGCAAGTTTATCTTATGGGGAATGCTGATCATCGGCTGATTTCTCAGGGAAAAAAAACTCTTTTGAATGCATATATTATTTCATATGTCCAGGGAGGTGTTTTTTTGTTTGTTTGTTTTCTTTTCTTTTTGTTTGTTTTAATTCTTTCCTCATCCTTATAAGGGAAAATCTATGATTGGCAGGATTGGGAATTAAAATAGATTATTTCAGGTACCTTGTGAATTTCTGTTCATTTTTTTAAGATCATAGAAAGAGAGAAGAGAGAAGTTGGAGATTATTGCAGCTAACTCTCTTAGTTGAGAAATCTAGAAATATGGAGGGTGTGAGAAGAAAGAGACAGGGCTAGACAGAGTGGTGACAGGAATCCTTACCTATGTAAGGAATTATTTTTCTGTCACCATTACTGTGGTGCCAGGGGGAGGCCAAAGCAAGATCTCCACTCTTTGCCTGGAGGTTCCTTTATTAAGAGCCCAGTGCAGGGGCACCTGGGTGGCTCAGTCAGTAAAGCGTCTGACTTCAGCTCAGGTCATGATCTCACAGTTCGTGGGTTGAGCCCTACATCAGGCTCTGTGCTAACAGTTCGAAGCCTGGAGCCTGCTTCATATTCTGTCTCTCCCTCTCTCTCTGCCCCTCCCTTGCTTGCACTCTGTCTTTCTCTCTCAAAAATAAATAAACATTAAAAAATTAAGAAAAAAAAGAGCCCAATGCCATACTCTCCATCAGCCTGGTGGTTCAGAGAAAGGGTAAGCTTGCCATCAGCACCATGGGCGTCTCACATACTATGGTCCTGAAACCTATTACACTTCCTGAGACCATGGTGTGTGGTCTTTCTGGGCTTACTTTGCTTCCCTCCACTCTTCATTCTTTGATTTAGACTCATAGCAGACTTGTATCAGGTTTTCTGTTATTCCCTTCCCAAATAAGTTGCCAGGTAGATTCTTTTAATCTGTTCACATATACATAGTATCTGGAGAAATCCTTCCAATATTCTGATTTGGGAATATTACTGCTTACCTATTCCCTGGACTGAGTGGGTTTTTCCTTTATTATTATATGAGATGGCCATTTGAATGGGAATCTGGATAAAAGGGAACATAGTAAATCTCTGTTGTTCCAGAGACCCTGCATCCAGGCACCTTTTTGCTGTAACCATAAACCACCTTTCCTTTGGGGAGCTAATCTGCAAAAATATCAGTCCCTGTGCTTAAATATCAGAGAATGAGACAGATAAAGCCTTTTGCTGCACTTTCTGGGAAGAGGTCCTTGTTCTCTCCCATGGGGTCTGCGCCTGAGAGAATGTGGTGCTAGATAGGCTGCATCAGTGCTGTTTGCAATTATGAGGGGAGAGGCTGTGTAAGAGTGGATTTGCCATAGTCAGTGGCAAAGCCTCAAACCAGAGGCCTGGCACTATCATCTGAGCCCTGGAGTGTAAAAAGTGTATCCCTTACACTTTTCAGATACGTGAGCCAATTAATATGTTTTCTGGCCAAAGACAATTTGAATTGGGTTTCCTTTCATTTGCAGCTGCAAGATTCCTAATTGATAAACAGAGAGGTGAGAAGCTAAGCTCAAGATATCATCTTATCTAGAAACCTTTCCTTTGATAGATCACATACTGGGTCACAAAACAGCCCTTCATAAGTATACAAGAATTGAAATCATACCATGCATACTTTCAGACCACAATGCTATGAAGCTTGAAATCAACCACAGGAAAAAGTCTGGAAAACCTCCAAAAGCATGGAGGTTAAAGAACACCCTACTAACGAATGAGTGGGTCAACAAGGCAATTAGAGAAGAAATTAAAAAATATATGGAAACAAATGAAAATGAAAATACAACAATCCAAACGCTTTGGGATGCAGCGAAGGCAGTCCTGAGAGGAAAATACATTGCAATCCAGGCCTATCTCAAGAAACAAGAAAAATCCCAAATACAAAATCTAACAGCACACCTAAAGGAAATAGAAGCAGAACAGCAAAGACAGCCAAAACCCAGCAGAAGAAGAGAAATAATAAAGATCAGAGCAGAAATAAACAATATATAATCTAAAAAAACTGTAGAGCAGATCAACGAAACCAAGAGTTTGTTTTTTGAAAAAAAAAACGAAATTGATAAACCTCTAGCCAGGCTTCTCAAAAAGAAAAGGGAGATGACCCAAATAGATAAAATCATGAATGAAAATGGAATGATTACAACCAATCCCTCAGAGATACAAACAATTATCAGGGAATACTATGAAAAATTATATGCCAACAAACTGGACAACCTGGAAGAAATGGACAAATTCCTAAACACCCACACGCTTCCAAAACTCAATCAGGAGGAAATAGAAAGCTTGAACAGACCCATAACCAGCGAAGAAATTGAATCGGTTATCAAAAATCTCCCAACAAATAAGAGTCCAGGACCAGATGGCTTCCCAGGGGAGTTCTACCAGACGTTTAAAGCAGAGATAATACCTATCCTTCTCAAGCTATTCCAAGAAATAGAAAGGGAAGGAAAACTTCCAGACTCATTCTATGAAGCCAGTATTACTTTGATTCCTAAACCAGACAGAGACCCAGTAAAAAAAGAGGACTACAGGCCAATATCCCTGATGAATATGGATGCAAAAATTCTCAATAAGATACTAGCAAATCGAATTCAACACCATATAAAAAGAATTATTCACCATGAGCAAGTGGGATTCATTCCTGGGAAGCAGGGCTGGTTCCACATTCGCAAATCAATCAATGTGATACATCACATTAATAAAAGAAAAGATAAGAACCATATGATCCTGTCAATCGATGCAGAAAAGGCCTTTGACAAAATTCAGCAACCTTTCTTAATAAAAACTCTCGAGAAAGTCGGGATAGAAGGAACATACTTAAACATCATAAAAGCCATTTATGAAAAGCCCACAACTAACATCATCCTCCATGGGGAAAAACTGAGACTTTTTCCCTGAGATCAGGAACACGACAGGGATCCCCACTCTCACCGTTGTTGTTTAACATAGTGTTGGAAGTTCTAGCATCAGCAATCAGACAACAAAAGGAAATCAAAGGCATCAAATTGGCAAAGATGAAGTTAAACTTTCACTTTTTGCAGATGACATGATATTATACATGGAAAATCCGATAGACTCCACCAGAAGTCTGCTAGAACTGATACATGAATTTAGCAAAGTTGCAGGATACAAAATCAATGTACAGAAATCAGTTGCATTCTTATACACTAACAATGAAGCAACAGAAAGACAAATAAAGAAATTGATCCCATTCACAATTGCACCAAGAAGCATAAAATACCTAGGAATAAATCTAAGCAAAGATGTAAAAGATTTGTATGCTGAAAACTATAGAAAGCTTATGAAGAAAATTGAAGAAGATATAAAGAAATGGAAAAACATTCCATGCTCATGGATTGGAAGAATAAATACTGTCAAAAATGTCAATACTACCCAAAGCTATCTACACATTCAATGCAATCCCAATCAAAATTGCACCAGCATTCTTCTCAAAACTAGAACAAGCAATCCTAAAATTCATATGGAACCACAAAAGGCCCCGAATAGCCAAAGGAATTTTGAAGAAGACCAAAGCAGGAGGCATCACAATCCCAGACTTTAGCCTCTACTACAAAGCTGTAATCATCAAGACAGCATGGTATTGGCACCAAAACAGACACATAGACCGATAGAATAGAATAGAGACCCCAGAACTAGACCCACAAATGTATGGCCAACTCATCTTTGACAAAGCAGGAAAGAACATCCAATGGAAAAAAGACAGTCTCTTTAACAAATGGTGCTTGGAGAACTGGACAGCAACATGCAGAAGAATGAAACTAGACTACTTTCTCACACCATTCACAAAAATAAACTGAAAATGGATAAAGGACCTGAATGTGAGACAGGAAACCATCAAAACCCTAGAGGAGAATGCAGGAAAAGACCTCTCTGACCTCAGCCGTAGCAATTTCTTACTTGACACATCCCCAAAGGCAAGGGAATTAAAAGCAAAAATGAACTACTGGGACCTTATAAAGATAAAAAGCTTTTGCACTTCAAAGGAAACAACCAACAAAACTAAAAGGCAACCAACGGAATGGGAAAAGATATTTGCAAATGACATATCAAAGGGCTAGTATCCAAAGTCTATAAAGAGCTCACCAAACTCCACACCCGAAAAACAACCCAGTGAAGAAATAGGCAGAAAACATGAATAGACACTTCTCTAAAGAAGACATCCAGATGGCCAACAGGCACATGAAAAGATGCTCAACGTCGCTCCTCATCAGGGAAACACAAATCAAAACCACACTCAGATATCACCTCATGCCAGTCAGAATGGCCAAAATGAACAAATCAGGAGACTATAGATGCTGGCGAGGATGTGGAGAAATGGGAACCCTCTTGCACTGTTGGTGGCAATGCAAATTGGTGCAGCCACTCTGGAAAACAGTGTGGAGGTTCCTCAAAAAATTAAAAATAGACCTACCCTATGACCCAGCAATAGCACTGCTAGGAATTTACCGAAGGGATATAGGAGTACTGATGCATAGGGGCACTTGTACCCCAATGTTTATAGCAGCACTTTCAACAATAGCCAAATTATGGAAAGAGCCTAAATGTCCATCAACTGATGAATGGATAAAGAAATTGTGGTTTATATACACAATGGAGTACTACATGGCAATGAGAAAGAATGAAATATGGCCCTTTGTAGCAACATGGATGGAACTGGAGAATGTGATGCTAAGTGAAATAAGCCATACAGAGAAAGACAGATACCATATGTTTTCACTCTTATGTGGATCCTGAGAAACTTAACAGAAACCCATAGGGGAGGGGGAGGAAAAAAAAAAGAGTTTAGAGTGGAAGAGAGCCAAAGCATAAGAGACTCTTAAAAACTGAGAACAAACTGAGGGTTGACGGGGGGTGGGAGGGAGGGAGGGTGGGTGATGGGTATTGAGGAGGGCACCTTTGGGATGAGCACTGGGTGTTGTATGGAAACCAATTTGACAATAAAGTTCATATGTTGAAAAAAAAAGAAACCTTTCCTTTTATTTTGTTTGTATAAACTCATTTAATATTTTTAATGGATTCCATTTAACAATTTAGCTTTATGCACTGAAGTCAATTCTAAAATAATTGACTTAAAGTCAAATGAATGTAATTTTGAATTTCATTTTTGTATTTCAAATTGAAAAGCATGACAGCTGAATGCTATTACTCCTGTTAGAATTTTAGTCAAATATCATTTAATAAGTAATTCAAAAAGTTTTGTCAATAAACATATTCTAAAGCCCATCTGCCCATTTATTTGTCTGCAACCTTTCGGTTTGCTATAAATTTGAGTAGCCCAGAATGAGACAAACTGCATCTAAAATATTCCTACCCATTCTCTTCTGCAAAGTGCCCATGCGGTGCACTTGTTTCAGGATAACTCAGGGTGTAGAAAGAGTATATGCTTAAAGTTTGGAAACAGTCAAGAATTAGATATGTAATCTTGGACACATCGAAGAATAAAATTACATTTCTATACATGCAAATATATAAAAATAAGTCTCATGTGGACCAAAAAATAACTAAATATGAAAAACAAAATTTTAATCTGCCATTAGAAGAAAATATGGCTGCAAATCTTTATGTGTTGGATGGAGAAGAGCTTTTTAAACAGGGTCCAAGAAACACAAATCAAAAAAGTAAAGTTTGGCTATATCACCAGTTAATCTTTCTATATAATTAATAGTCCCACAAACAAAGTGAAAAGATGATAATGAAACTTATAGGAAAATATATTTTCAATGTATGCAACAGATAATGCATATTATGATAATGTATCTAGAGTATATTGAAACAAATTTTAAAAATCAAGAAAGAAAAAGACTACTAAAAGAAAAATGGGGGAAAGACAAGAACAGACAATTTACAGAAGAAAAAAGAGAATCAATAAACACATAGAAAGGTGTTCAACTTCATTAGTAATCAGAGAAATACAAAGTAAAAGAAAAAAGATTTTATTGTTTACCTATCATATCTCTTAAATATTTTTAAATGAGTAAGATCAAGACTGGCAAAGCATGTAAATTTTAATTAAATGCTACAGAGAGCTTAAGTTACTATAGCCACATGGAAGAATGCACTGAAAATTTTATAAACTATAAAAAGCATATAACTTGTGGCCCAGTAATCCTGCTACTATTTATATAAATCCTAGAGCAATTATTATGCTACACACACACACATAAACACATATATATTAATTTCAGAATTGTTTATAGCAATGAAAATTTTAAAACAATATATCTTTGGTGGCCATAAAAATCTCCAGCCTGCCCTCTGACTCCATCATTGCCTTTAAGCTAAGATCAGACTTCCCACAGGCTGCTCTTAGCCAATGATTGAGCACAATGAAGATAGTAAGGCAGTCCCTTTCTATAGGACATATCTGCAAGTGACACTGAAATAAACCTTGCTGAAACACTCTTAGAACTACAGCACATCTGGTTTTCCTTTCTTTCTTCCTTCCTTCCTTCCTTCCTTCCTTCCTTCCTTCCTTCTCTGCCTCACAGGAGCCGGACCTGCATCCCAGTCTGATGGCTCTCCCAGATTCCTATAGCTACCTATACATTGTCCCTTATAGGTAATTTCTCCAATAAATTTGTTGTATAACTAATCCCATGTTGGTATATGCTTCTTGGGACTCCTCAACTAGCTCAAAGGATGCCAGAAATGGTCCAACAACACAGGTGGTAAAATGACATGGATATTGCTACTGGTCCAACTGCTACAAATTTCACTGAAGGTTACCTGGGAAAATCTCATAGTGGAGGTGGGGTGGGGGAATCCCTTTATGGGTGAATTGATTCATAAATTTAAAAGATGGTGGTGGTAATGCAAATGCTTACAAAGACAGCAGAGCTGGCTATCTACCGCTAAATTGTACTGATGTCTTTCTGAGTAATAATGAGAAACTTAGATCCATCAGTAAGAAGTTATAGGTTAAGTGTGAAGACCAGAGGTCCTCACTAGTAACTAACAGAGGCCCATATCTCCTATAGTGGGATTTATGACACAGTTAAGCAGCAAACAGTTGGTAGTTAGAGTTACAGAATTATAGAGATGTTTGAATGCTCAGCTAAGGCAGAACTCTTACACTAACAGACCCAAGTTGGGAAAACCTAGGATCTTGAAATATTGGATACAAATATCTGGGTGGATGCCCTTGAGGATGCTGGCTCTGAACCCTCAGAGCCTACAGAGGTACCACACTCCCTAATAAGTGTTAGTACCTGCCCTGTGAGACAGAATACTGCAGAGGTCCCTCTCCCACAAGGCAATAGGTGCCCACCCCTTGGAGTTATCTGCATCTCCTCTCCTGGCTGCTAGACCAATAACTAGCAAGGCCTTGCCAGGGAAGTGTTAATTCTATAAAAGAGAGAGAGAGAAATGTTATACATAAAAGGAGATACAAGAATTAGCTAGGTTGTATTGGCAGGAGCCATTAGAGCACCTTTGGGATTGGACTTTGAGGGTGCATGATCAAGGAGGCCAGCATGTAAGACAAAGCAAGAATTTATTGAGTCAGGGTCAATTTATCAATACATGGGATTTATCAATTTGCCAAGGCTTCAGGGGATGGGGCAAACTCACTGTCAGGGTGGCTCTCAGAGGTCCGGAAGACACTATAGCCAATGCTGAGTGAAGCGGAAATGCCCCATCTGCGCTGGCAGACAATAAAGGAAGGGATTAAGAGGCTGCTGAAAAGTAGGCATACCAGAATGGATATATTGTTATATGAGACCAGAAAAGCCAACAGAGGATTGTGTTCTACCAGAGCCCAGAAGACACACAACTCACTAAGGCCATTACTGAGGACACCAGTCAGCAATATCCAAAAATGTGGTAGTAGCTCTCCTTTGTCGACCAATGTTAATAGTAAAGGAAGTGGCCAAAGAGTTAGGTTCATTAATATCATGGGGACATGGGGCCTGAAATGATAAAAGCCATTGGCAATGCTTAACTGATAGGAGCCAGGCAGCTGAAATTACCATAACGCCTGGCAAGGTTATAAAGGTAGCAAGAGGGCTTAACTGGCAAGGAATTGCAGAAAAGGTAAATAGAGCATGACATCCCCAGAGGCATATTTGAGGGCAGCCAATAAGGATGATGTTTACCATCTGCAACCAAAAAAAAAAAAAAGTAGTTCTAGAATTCTGGCTAAAGTGCAACTCCTAGTGGACCCACTCTAATTATTTGCCCAGTCCCTGAATGTATAATTGCAATTGTTACACTTGGCATTGAAGTTACATGCCCCTCCAACACACACACAAACTGGTCCTTTGCCTCTGCAGTAAAAGTTATCTTAAGGGAGAAGGTCAGGTGGAAAACTCTGAAACTACCCCCCACCCTGGCTAAGAGAGTAAATCAAAAGCAATATGACAGTTGGGTGAGATGGCAGAAATGAGTGTATCCATTACAAATCTAAAAGATTGCAGGGGTAGTATTCCCTATCATATTTCTGCTCGGTGTGCCAGTCTGGCCTTAGCAGAGACTGTATGGATCCTGGAAAATGACTGAGGACTAGTGCAGCTTAACCAAGTAGTAGCCTCAGCGCAGTGAGAGTGATTGGGTGGCCAAGGAGGGTATTGCCATTAGAAGAACAGATTAATAATGCCTCAGGTACATGGTATGCAATCATTCATCTGGAGAATACATCCTTTTCACTCTGAATCAGGAGAGAGGATCAGAAACTGTTTGCATTCATGTGGGACAGCAATATTCATTTACAGTTTTGCCTCAGGACTCTCTGAACTCTTCTGCTCTGTGCCATGATATGGTCCAAATAGCCTGGGCATTCCACAGAACATCACACAGATATATTACATAAATGACATCATACTAATTGGGAAAAACAAACAAGAGTTAACTAATATGCTGGAAGCCTTGGAAAGATACACATGTTGCAGAGGGTGGAAGATAAACCTTATGAAGATTCAAGTACCTGCCATTCAGTGATGATCTTAAGGATCCACGATCAGGGGCATGCCATGATACGTCATACAAAGTAAAAGCCAGAATTCTGCACCTCTCCTATTCCCCCATACCCACCCTCTGCCCCAACAAGAAGAAAACATAAAGCTTGATGGGTCTCTCTTGGTTCTGGGATCACTGTGAACTAGACTTCCATGACTGGGATCTCTGGGCTGGGTAACTGGCGGACGGTAAAGTCATTAACTGAACTAGGAGAGGCAGAGGAGGACAGTTTTGCTTGAGGGTAGAGAGAGACTTGAGGCTGCAATAAACACAACCTCAGACCTCAGATCAGAAAAGGCTCCAAGACACAGAAGGGCTGTTGGAGTGTAGGTGTAAATGGGGACAAATAGCTATTTTTTATCTATGTATGAAGAGAGTTGCAGGGATAGAGTCCCAAGTGAGCATTCTTCTAGCATGACACTGCTTAGAGTGTGTGACAGTTTTGAGGAGTATTATTTCACTAAAGTCATTATAGATGTAGATGTAAAAAATGCTATTTGTTTGATGTTCTTACTAACCTCCATCGAATAACATCTTATAAGGACATTTTAAAGCCCTTGTTTACTCATCAAAGAGTAACTGTTGTTTGCTCATTAAGATCAGTTAGTTTATGAAAACATCCTGCATTAGTACCAGATGTTTTCAGTGAGTTAGAGAAAGAGGTTGAACCACCAGAAATGATGTCTATGTTGAAATCTAGATGTAATTAAATGACACTAGGTTGAAAACCCTATGTAATATCTTTCTGCATCATGTATGTAACTTATTCCTGTGCTGTGAAGATGAAACATCTTCATTTTTAAAGTTATATAAGGACCTTTTACAAACCTTAGAAGGGAGAAAAACAAGGAAAGGTGTTGGAGGAACTTTCACTGGATACTCTTGAGTGCATATTTTATTTTGATCCATGGGTATATATCTTATGTTTAAAAACAAATAAATATTTAAAAATACACAGAAGTGAAGAAAAACAGTTCTGTTCACAAAGTCATCCAAATTATAACATGCATAGGAATAAAATATAGCAGGAAAGGGGTAGGATTTTTATGACAAAAGCTATAAAATATACTTTAAAAACATACAATAAGACTTGGATTGGAAACAAAACCTATGTTCTTGGATGGAAGATTTACTATAAAATATCAATCCTTCCCAAATTAAAAAAATAATAATTTTTTTTTAATTTTTTTAATGTTTATTTATTTTTGAGACAGAGAGAGACAGAGAATGAATGGGGGAGGGTCAGAGAGAGAGAGGGAGACACAGAATCTGAAACAGGCTCCAGGTTCTGAGCTGTCAGCACAGAGGCTGACACGGGGCTCAAACTCACGGACCACGAGATCATGGCCTGAGCCGAAGTCGGAAGCTCAACCGACTGAGCCACCCAGGCACCCCCCCCAAAATAATAATTTAATGCAATTACAATCAGAATTTCAATGGGTTGGGACAAAAGCATTTTAAAGTACATATGGATGCATAACTGATTAATAATAACCACGACAATTTAGAATAAGGAGGGAGCATTGGTGAAGGATCTAATGTTATTGGATGTTAAAAATTTGCTGTAATATTTTTATAACCTACTGTTTTGGATAGTATACCGTTGAAATTTATTGTTCTAAGTGCTTTACAAACATTAACTCACTTAATCCTTAGACAACTCCATGAGAGAGATACTATTCTTATTTCCATTTCATAGGTGAAGAACTAAGGCCAGAGAACCTTGCCCAAGGTCACAAAGTCAATACATAGGAGAACCTGGATTCAGTCATGCCCTTGCTTAGTGTATTAGGCAACTTCTCAAAGGCAATAAATCAGTGGACTAGAACAGAGTATAGAAACGGATCTGTTCCTGGGTGATGGGTTGTGGAACTCCTCAGTCCTTGTCTTCTGGAAAGAATTCAGTGAAGACATTCAACAGAGAGTTAAAGTAGCAACGTTTTTATTTAGCAAAGAGCGGCAGTACTGACCCGAGGATGGATGGCAATGCTCTGAGTCGCTGACACTTCTCCTTTATGGGGATTTATTTGGTGTGCTCCCTCCCATCTCATTATCATCACTCCACCCTTGGATCCACCTTGCTTTCCTCCCCTTCAACATTTTGCTCAAATTTATGTTAGTCCTTTTCCCCGTGAGTGCCTAAGTGTAACCCATGGCAATGCAATGATGCTATGGTGATATTATAATAACCTCGAGGTTACTAGTGGACAAGGTCTTTCTCAAGTAAGTGTGCTTCAAAGTTGTATCTTCTGCTTGTCAGTCTGTGCTAAACCACAATAGGGAGTGGTTTATGGGAGTTGGACAATCTCAGGGTGGAGATCAGGTGGTCTCTGGCAATTGTCCATTTGTCATTCCATCATTCTTCTTTCTCCCCTCCTGCTTGTGTCTATCCGCCTACTCTAACAGATCCACTGGCAAACAGGATCTTATTAGATGCAAAGAGTAGTGTTTCTATTCAGTAAAACATTACTCTCTAGTACCAACACAACTGGTTCTTCAACAAAACTCTAACTTGTCTGATCCTAGATGACTAAAATCATTTGAAAAAATGGGTCACCAAAAAAGGTTTCTTGGAGGCGAAAAGAAGGTAAGGAATGACTGTTGTATACTTCTCTAATCTCTTTATCATAAGAATTCATGTATGGAAGAGTGTTTGCACAGATACCAATCCTCTGGGTGGGGATTATGTGGTAGAGATCCTATGAAAAGAAACAGGATCTAAGGTCTTGACCAACTGGTCAGGGATGTAAAGACCAGAGAACTACTTCAAGCTGTTGGTGGTAGAAATAACGCATCCCACCAATCAGCACAAAAATACCCAGGAGCTAACTGAATTTGGCTACTACCCTGCTTTTATCCACAGGCAATTGTTCTGTTTCTTCTGTTATTTCAGCTATAAAAATAGGATTTGGGGGGCAGCTGGGTGGCTCAGTCAGTTAAGCATCGACCTTGGCTCAGGTCATGATCTCATGGTTCGTGAGTTGAGCCCCGTGTCAGTCTCTGTGCTAACAGCTCTGAGCCTGGAGCCTGCTTTGGATTCTGTGTCTCCTCCTCTCTCTCTCTGCCCCTCTCTGCTTGCTCTCTCTCTCACTCTCTCCGCTCCCCCTGTCAAAAATAAATAAATATTTTTTAAAAATATGATTTTCATTGATGTATTTGTTATTTTAAGATCATCCAACATAAGAAGACGCTGTATCACCCATTCTACAGTTCAAATTGGAACTGCTTCTAAAAAAATCACCTTTACCCATTTTCACATTTCCCCTAATTCTTGAATTTCATTAAGAGAAAAAGAACACATTAAAGACATATACAAGCAGATATGTACATGGATTCCCATGAAAGCCAAATTAAACTGAAGAGACAATGAAGATACATTATAATGCGTGATTTCACTGCCTCATTTTCTTTAGAGCTATTCTGAATTCTTTTAGAGATTGACCACTTCTCTCCCCATCTCTCTTCCTCCTTCCCCCTTTCTCTCTCTCTCTGTCCACGCTTTATCCCTCCCATCAATTGTCTTTACTTTAGATATAGCTTAAGGCTACAGCCATTTTTTATTCATTTTCTTTGCAAACATTTTACCTTGGCAGTGTTTCTCAAAGTGTGGTCCATGGACTACCTGCAGCAGAAATACCTGAGATATTTGATATAAAAATGAAGGCTACCATGTTCCACTTTGTACAAACTAAACCCAAATCTCTGGGAATGGGGATCTAGATTTACAAGCATACCGTGCAGAGATGTGATTCCCATACATGTCTAGATGTGATCTAGACATAATATTTAACATAGATACATCATTTTAGAATGCTAGTGATTTGCACATGAAAAGAAGTCCCAGCAGTCATTTCTTTAATCAATAACGTTTTTTTTAAGTTTATTTATTTATTTTGAGAGAGGAGGAGGGGGGGAAGAGAGACAGAGAGAGAGAGCGAGCATGAATATGGGAGGGCAGAGAGAGAGAATCCCAAGAAGGCTCTGTGCTGTCAGTGGGAGCCGGATGTGGGGCTCCAACTCGAAAACTGTGAGATCATGACCTGATCTGAAACCAAGAGTCAGATGCTTAACTGTCCAGCTTCACTTAACTGAGACACCCAGGTGTCCCTCTTTAATCAACAACTTTTTAAAGGACAGTTACTATGGGCCAGGCACTGAGTTGGGTACAGTAATATGATAATGAGTAAAGCAGACATTGTCTTGCCTTTATGGTGCTTTTAGACTAATGGGGAAGAAAGATATTGATCAATTAATCATCTAAAACTGTTATGCTATGAAGTAGTACCATATAATACAATAGAACTTGGGATTCAAGGAAGGCTTTCTGGAAAGAAGTCCCACTAGAATCACACTTAAATTGAACTAGGGAAGAAATGGAAGAGAGTTTTCTTTCTAGACAAAAGGAATGTGATGTGCTCGTTGTGCAGTAAGTCCAGTGCATGGGACAGAGGAGAGCTGTATGGCTACCTCTGAGACAGTGGGGAGGGTACCTAGTGCAGAGTGAGAAGGAGCTTGGGGCTTACAGGACATTTTTAGACAGTTTCTCAGATTGTAAAATCGGGTTTGTAGGTGATGACCTATCTTGCTAGGATGATGCAGCAGGATATTTTGCTAAGAGTACTTGAGAGATTAAGACATGTTACCTTGTCCTACCACCAACTAGTTGCATGATAAGCTATTTAGCTTCCTTACATATAAAGCATGGGTACCTTCCCTGTCCCTGTATACTGTCAAAGTGGTTTTTGTGCTTTAACCTTTATTATTACCCAGGACAGGGAAGGTACCCATTTCTGAAGGTCTATCATGAACTCAGCTCTTGATCTTTGCTTCTGCTGGCTTTTACCCACTATTTCTTACTACTTCTCTGAGCTCTTTTCCTGATGATTACACTAGTCTTATCAGCTTTAGATGACTGATGTCTCAGTTCATAGTTGTTAAAAAGCACTCTGAGGATGTATTTTCCCCTGAGTTTCTGGCACCTTTTCCTTTCTTTCTTCTTTTTGCCTTTTTGAAGTTCTACTGTCCTTTATTCTTATGTCTTGTATTCCAGTCTAGAATTCAAACAGCTGAAAATACCTTACAAACACCCAAAGTTTGCCCCTTTTTTGCAGTACCCCTTTCTTAGCTGTTTAGTCTTAGAAATTTCTCACTTGCCTCAACTTCAGTGCCAGATTTGATTCTACTTTAAAGCAGAGCATTAGGTCCCTTTAGTTCATACATTTTCAGAAACACTTAAATTGAACAATGTGTCTGTATTTCTTCTCTTCCTTAGCCTTGGCCATCTCCACTGTCATAAGCAGCACTGACTTATCTTACTTTCCATAAATATTAGATTTGAAAAAATATGCAATGATTTAGACTCTACTTACAATTAACTCTGCTGGTATTTCAGAGGAGCTGAGTCTTATAATCAAGGTTATCCCTTATCACAGTCTGGTGGCTGACCATGAAGAAAGTAGATGGTGAGTCTCCAAAGTCCTTGGAGAGCAAGGCCATGTCTTCTGTTTCTTTCATATCCTTCAAAGTTCAGAGCTGAGCCCAGAATTAGTCTCAGCTCTGGTACCAAATCAGTGAGTAAGGGAACATCTCAGAGTTATGCTTTCCAGACCTCTACATGGCAAGTTGTAGCTGTGACTCTCTTTATCTAATGACAGACTTGATGTTTGACAGTTTCTTCTAATTCACTTAAACCTACTTCAAGTTTAACAGGGAACTAAACCTCCTCCCTCTTCTTCTCTGTCCTGAGGCCAGACACCATTTCTTGGGTCTCTTGGTTCATGGCAAGCCTGTTGCCTTCCCTAAAGGATTTGTTCTTCATTTCATTCTGGCAGTGTCTCAATTCTAGAGGACTTGGCAATAATCCCCAAATGCTTTGCATATGTTGTCCCATAAGGACTGAGAGAAATGTAAACAAATTTAGGGACAGCCCCATCCTACAGTATAATATAAAAAGTAGGCATATTAAAATTCTTCATGGTCTTAGCTTATATGGTTATGAAAATTAGTTTTAGTTCATGTGTCCAATATCTAAATGAAGCAAATGTGGGACACGTAAAAACCAGACAGTAGCTCTTGGAAGACCTGCCTTCTTCTGTTCTCTCTCTGACCCAAGAATGAATTGATAATAAGGGAAAAACCCAAGCAGAGTATATCTGTTAAAGGAAGACAGTTAAAGCTTCCTGGGTTTTATCTCTGCATTCATGTGCCTGAGTCAGTTTTAGCAGAGTCAAAGTAGTTGCTAAGTAGAACGTCTCAGAGGCAAAAAAGGTTGAAATGACTAGTTGTCTGTGCTATTATGCTGTTGTTTTGATTTTCCATTATCAGGCTAAATAATTTATTTTAAAAATGATTAATCAATGAAACATAAGCATAACCTAAAAATCAAGTTTGTGGAGTTATTAGTCCTACATGGTTGATGGAAACTAGAGAATAGATAAGAATAAATCTGCCCTTGAGGGCCTTATTCACTAAAGTGTGGGAACTATTCTAATCAATAGAATACAGAAGATAAATCACAAAACCAAAGGGAGTGGAAAGAAAGGAGCTCACCAAAGTACCTTTGAGAAATAGTGTTTTGACTGAATAGAAATAGACTAAATAAAAATTTAAAAATTCTGAAATGACTTTGTTTTTATACTGTAGTTAATAAATAAGTATATATATGGTAGATAATAAGAGCCAGGTTTCTCACCATCAGAGAAAGAAGATATAAATAAGGAAAAGGAGGAAAGCAGAATTAACCCTGCAAGGGCGGATTGGTATCCGAGGCATCAAAATGACTCATGTTTGTTTTTAAATACTTATACAGATAACTAAATAAATAAATAGAAGTTAGAGTATATTGGCTTTATCCACTGAGAGTGGCTAGAATAATGAAAGCTCAAGAGCAAGGAGAACATCTAATACCAAGATCCCATTTTCTAAATACCATTCTCAAACTAAAAACAAACAGACAAACAAAAACAGAAGTCTTCAGAGAACTGGTTTATTCCAGACCTGAGTCAGGGAAAACACAAGTTTAACCTGAGCATCTTGTAGTGTCTAAAATAAGGAAGTGCTAAACAAACAAACAAACAAACAGACAGACAAAAAATGAGATCATACCAAAAAGACACTGGAGATCCTCTAAAAGTTCCCAATGGCCAAATTTAGAATAGTTTGAAGAACAAAATAAATAATGATAGTATTGGATTATAACCCAAAGACTAAAATAAATATCTATGAATGTATATTGATACAAATAAAAATAAATAAACGGTCTAGAAGTGACAACTTACAAAAGAATTCCAATTAATAAATGGAAAAAGAATGATAGAAATAGAAAATCATTATTAGCATAGCATAGTAAGAATTGTTGCAGACAAGGTCCATTATGGAATGCTTAAATCTGTTGACTAAACTTTAATTAAAATAGGGTATTTGCATAACCTTAAAGTATCTTTGTCAAAATATTAATTTCAAAAGGAAAAATAGTACATTTCCACCTTAGTCAAGTGATCAAGGTTAACATCATCATTAAAAATAGTGACATCATGTTTGATGATTTGATACCCTGAGAAGGGCACATCATGCCTTGGTAGCCTTCCCCAAAATACGTAATTTCAATATAATCATAGGAAACTTCAGATAAACTTAAGTTGAAGAACATACTTCAAATAACTGACCAGTGCTTTTTCAAAAATGCCAAGGTTATTCAATATAAGACAAGACTAAGGAATTGTCAGAGTGAAGGAGACCTAATTTAGATACTACATCTAAATTAGGGGTAGGCAAAGTTTTTCTATGAAGGGATACATTGTAAATGTTTTAGGTTTTGTAGGCCATGTGACTTTTGTCCAACTATTCATTGCTACCAAATTTAGTGTAAAAGGTGACAGAAATAATATGTAAATAAATGATCTTGGCTATGTTCCAATACAAGTTTATTTACAAAAAAGACAGTGGGCCATATTGATATCTGGAGCCATAGTTTACTGACCTCTGATCTAAATGTATTTTAGGATCCTTGCACAGAGAAAAGACAGTTAGTGGAAAAAACTGATAAAATCTAAATGAGTTCTGTTTTTTAGTTACTAGAATTATATCAAGATTACTTTCTTAGTTTTCATAAATGTTCTATGGTTATGTAAAATGCAAGCATAAGAAAACTGGGAGAATGGTGTGTAGAAACTCTGTACTATTTTGCTATTCGTCTGAAAGTCTAAAATTATCTTTAAAAAATTCCAAAAAGCCATTAGTCAAATACATACATTCATAGCTAGATACATAGATACATAAATGGAATTGAAGATGGCTAGGAGAGAGAAGAGACGGGGTTAGTACTGTAGGAAAAGTCAATGCAAACATAGCCAGAAGTATAATATTCATTGACCTTGTGAGCTTTTAAAACTACTACATATTGAACTCTTATTTAAGTTTTTGTTCAAGTCACTAAGATTTTTCCCCATAAGCATTTTTCCCCCTTGTGATAAGAGATGGGCCAGGGGCCATTAGGAGATTTTTGAGACAATGCACACAAAAAATTGTTCATTTGTAGAGAAAGCTTGCACAACTTTAAAGAACTACTAACAGGTACATTTATGAGCTGGTCAAAGCAGCTTCTTATACTCACTGTTGAATGATTCTTTGATTGAATCCAGGCTGACCTGTCAATTTGTTTAGGGACTGAGGCCTTTCATGTGGTTAGAAACACAAAAAGACCTCTCAAAAAGACAAAGGCAGATATGTTTACATATGCATATCCACAGATTTAAAGGGATCTGCATTCCCTTTAGATCCACTTTAAAATGCTTAATTCTTTTCCTAAGAAGTATAGAAATATGGGAAGGAAATGGAGGAAGGGATTGTGACATTTGGGCTCAGGCTCAAATTGAAACACCAGCTTCTTCCCTTGGTGAGAATCATATGTACATATCTGCATATCTACATACATATATTTGTTCATTTTTATATTGTTAACTTATACTTGGAGGATCTTAATTACTTACCTTGGAAGGATCTGAACTCATAAGCCATCAGCCAATCAAAAAATCCTTATTGAGTAATTACTGTGTGATAACCCTCTCTCACACCCCATCTTATCCAATACAAATCCTTTTGGTGCTAACTCTGAAATCTATCACAAGTGTAACCATTTTCTCCACTATATCCTAAGTCCAAAACTAGTACAAACCATCATTTTTCCTTACCATTATTCCTGCACTATCTCTTTCCTTGTCCCCTGGTCCACTCTTCAGTTTGTACTTCATATAGTAGCCAGAGTGTTCTTTCAAAACTGGAATTCAGGTCACATTACTTCTTTGATTAAAACCCACCTATATTTTTCCATGCACCAAAAGTAAATCTGAAATCCTTTTCAAGTACTGCACAATCTACACAATCTCTCTCCTGCTTACCTCTCCAATCTGATATGATTATTCCCTTTAGTGTGAATATCACTCCTCCAGATCTTTCCTTGGCTTACTTGTTCTTACTTAGATCTCATTTCAGATGTCAGGAACCCCTCCTGAACTTCAGAAATAAAGTTGATCCCACCCCATCAGTCTCTATCTCATTACATTTTTTTCTTCATAGTACTTACTAGTCTCTGTAATTATCCTATTTGTTTCCTTTCATATAGTGATTTCCCCCAACTAGTTCCTTAAGGATAGTGGCCATATCTGTTTTGCTTGCCACTGTACTTCCAATGCCCAACATTGTAGTTGGCATAAATATCTCCAATAAAGAAATATTTATTTATTCCAATAAATATTTGTCAATAAATATTTCTTGATGGAAATAAGTGAACATGTAAATGAATTAATGCAAGGCCCTGTGCTAAAAATAGCAAGTGTTCAAGACTGATTTCTGGGCTCAAAGAGTTTATAATTTGGGGGGATATTTTGCAAGATGGAGGCTTAGGAGGACGCTGGGCTCACCGCACATCCTGCTGATCACTTAGATTCCATCTACACCTGCCTAAATAACCCAGAAAACCGCCAGAGGATTAGCAGAACGGAGTCGCCGGAGCCAAACGCAGACGAGAGGCCCACGGAAGAGGGTAGGAAGGGCGGCGAGGCGGTGCGCGCTCCACGGACTGGCGGGAGGGAGCCGGGGTGGAGGGGCGGCTTGTCAGCCAAGCAGAGCCCCCGAGTCTGGCTTGCAAAAGCGGAGGGGCCTGACGGACTGTGTTCCCACAACAAGCACGACTTAGAGTCTGGGAGGTTATAAGCTAACAGCTCTGCTCGGAAAGCTGGAAGGCTGGAGGACAAAGGGAGGGAGAGCTGCTGAGCCCCCTGACAACAGAGCTCAGTTTGGTGGGGACAAAGGCGCTCGCCAGCGCCATCTCCCCCGCCCATCCCCCAGCCAAAATCCCAAAGAGAACCAGTTCCTGCCGGGGAACTTGCTCGCTCCGCGCAAACACCCAACTCTGTGCTTCTGCGGAGCCAAACCTCCAGCAGCGGATCTGACTCCCTCCCGCTGCCACAGGGCCCCTCCTGAAGTGGATCACCTAAGGAAAAGCGAGCTAAGCCTGCCCCTCCTGCCCCCGTGCACCTTGCCTACCCACCCCAGCTAATACGCCAGATCCCCAGCATCACAAGCCTGGCAGGGTGCAAGTAGCCCAGACGGGCCACACCACCCCACAGTGAATCCCGCCCCTAGGAGAGGGGAAGAGAAGGCACACACCAGTCTGACTGTGGCCCCAGCGGTGGGCTGGGGGCAGACATCAGGTCTGACTGCGGTCCTGCCCACCAACTCCAGTTATACACCACAGCACAGGGGAAGTGCCCTGCAGGTCCTCACCACGCCAGGGACTATCCAAAATGACCAAGCAGAAGAATTCCCCTCAGAAGAATCTCCAGGAAATAACAACAGCTAATGAGCTGATCAAAAAGGATTTAAATAATATAACAGAAAGTGAATTTAGAATAATAGTCATAAAATTAATCGCTGGACTTGAAAACAGTATACAGGACAGCAGAGAATCTCTTGCTACAGAGATCAAGGGACTAAGGAACAGTCACGAGGAGCTGAAAAACGCTTTAAACGAAATGCATAACAAAATGGAAACCACCACAGCTCGGCTTGAAGAGGCAGAGGAGAGAATAGGTGAACTAGAAGATAAAGTTATGGAAAAAGAGGAAGCTGAGAAAAAGAGAGATAAAAAAATCCAGGAGTATGAGGGGAAAATTAGAGAACTAAGTGATACACTAAAAAGAAATAATATACGCATAATTGGTATCCCAGAGGAGGAAGAGAGAGGGAAAGGTGCTGAAGGGGTACTTGAAGAAATCATAGCTGAGAACTTCCCTGAACTGGGGAAGGAAAAAGGCATTGAAATCCAAGAGGCACAGAGAACTCCCTTCAGACGTAACTTGAATCGATCTTCTGCACGACATATCATAGTGAAACTGGCAAAATACAAGGATAAAGAGAAAATTCTGAAAGCAGCAAGGGGTAAACGTGCCCTCACATATAAAGGGAGACCTATAAGACTCGTGACTGATCTCTCCTTTGAAACTTGGCAGGCCAGAAAGAATTGGCACGAGATTTTCAGGGTGCTAGACAGAAAAAATATGCAGCCAAGAATCCTTTATCCAGCAAGTCTGTCATTTAGAATAGAAGGAGAGATTAAGGTCTTCCCAAACAAACAAAAACTGAAGGAATTTGTCACCACTAAACCAGCCCTACAAGAGATCCTAAGGGGGACCCTGTGAGACAAAGTCCCAGAGGCATCACTACAAGCATAAAACATACAGACATCACAATGACTCTAAACCCGTATCTTTCTATAATAACACTGAATGTAAATGGATTAAATGCGCCAACCAAAAGACATAGGGTATCAGAATGGAAAAAAAAAACAAGACCCATCTATTTGCTGTCTACAAGAGACTCATTTTAGACCTGAGGACACCTTTAGATTGAGAGTGAGGGGATGGAGAACTATTTATCATGCGACTGGAAGCCAAAAGAAAGCTGGAGTAGCCATACTTATATCAGACAAACTAGACTTTAAATTAAAGGCTGTAACAAGAGATGAAGAAGGACATTATATAATAGTTACAGGGTCTATCCATCAGGAAGAGCTAACAATTATAAATGTCTATGCGCCGAATACCGGAGCCCCCAAATATATAAAACAATTACTCATAAACATAAGCAACCTTATTGATAAGAATGTGGTAATTGCAGGGGACTTTAACACCCCACTTACAGAAATGGATAGATCATCTAGACACACGGTCAATAAAGAAACAAGGGCCCTGAATGAGACATTGGATCAGATGGACTTGACAGATCTATTTAGAACTCTGCATCCCAAAGCAACAGAATATACTTTCTTCTCGAGTGCACATGGAACATTCTCCAAGATAGATCATATACTGGGTCACAAAACAGCCCTTCATAAGTTTACAAGAATTGAAATTATACCATGCTTACTTTCAGACCACAATGCTATGAAGCTTGAAATCAACCACAGAAAAAAGTCTGGAAAACCTCCAAAAGCATGGAGGTTAAAGAACACCCTACTAACGAATGAGTGGGTCAACCAGGCAATTAGAGAAGAAATTAAAAAATATATGGAAACAAATGAAAATGAAAATACAACAATCCAAACGCTTTGGGACACAGCAAAGGCAGTCCTGAGAGGAAAATACATTGCAATCCAGGCCTATCTCAAGAAACAAGAAAAATCCCAAATACAAAATCTAACAGCACACCTAAAGGAACTAGAAGCAGAACAGCAAAGGCAGCCTAAACCCAGCAGAAGAAGAGAAATAATAAAGATCAGAGCAGAAATAAACAATATAGAAACTAAAAAAACTGTAGAGCAGATCAACGAAACCAAGAGTTTGTTTTTTGAAAAAATAAACAAAATTGACAAACCTCTAGGCAGGCTTCTCAAAAAGAAAAGGGAGATGACCCAAATAGATAAAATCATGAATGAAAATGGAATTATTACAACCAATCCCTCAGAGATACAAACAATTATCAGGGAATACTATGAAAAATTATATGCCAACAAATTGGACAACCTGGAAGAAATGGACAAATTCCTGAACACCCACACTCTTCCAAAACTCAATCAGGAGGAAATAGAAAACTTGAACAGACCCATAACCAGCGAAGAAATTGAATCGGTTATCAAAAATCTCCCAACAAATAAGAGTCCAGGACCAGATGGCTTCCCAGGGGAGTTCTACCAGACGTTTAAAGCAGAGATAATACCTATCCTTCTCAAGCTATTCCAAGAAATAGAAAGGGAAGGAAAACTTCCAGACTCATTCTATGAAGCCAGTATTATTTTGATTCCTAAACCAGACAGAGACCCAGTAAAAAAAGAGAACCACAGGCCAATATCCCTGATGAATATGGATGCAAAAATTCTCAATAAGATACTAGCAAATCGAATTCAACAGCATATAAAAAGAATTATTCACCATGATCAAGTGGGATTCATTCCTGGGATGCAGGGCTGGTTCAACATTCGCAAATCAATCAACGTGATACATCACATTAACAAAAAAAAAGAGAAGAACCATATGATCCTGTCAATCGATGCAGAAAAGGCCTTCGACAAAATCCAGCACCCTTTCTTAATAAAAACCCTTGAGAAAGTCGGGATAGAAGGAACATACTTAAAGATCATAAAAGCCATTTATGAAAAGCCCACAGCTAACATCATCCTCAACGGGGAAAAACTGAGAGCTTTTTCCCTGAGATCAGGAACATGACAGGGATGCCCACTCTCACCGCTGCTGTTTAACATAGTGCTGGAAGTTCTAGCATCAGCAATCAGACAACAAAAGGAAATCAAAGGCATCAAAATTGGCAAAGATGAAGTCAAGCTTTCGCTTTTTGCAGATGACATGATATTATACATGGAAAATCCGATAGACTCCACCAAAAGTCTGCTAGAACTGATACAGGAATTCAGCAAAGTTGCAGGATACAAAATCAATGTACAGAAATCAGTTGCATTCTTATACACTAACAATGAAGCAACAGAAAGACAAATAAAGAAACTGATCCCATTCACAATTGCACCAAGAAGCATAAAATACCTAGGAATAAATCTAACCAAAGATGTAAAGGATCTGTATGCTGAAAACTATAGAAAGCTTATGAAGGAAATTGAAGAAGATTTAAAGAAATGGAAAGACATTCCCTGCTCATGGATTGGAAAAATAAATATTGTCAAAATGTCAATACTACCCAAAGCTATCTACACATTCAATGCAATCCCAATCAAAATTGCACCAGCATTCTTCTCAAAACTAGAACAAGCAATCCTAAAATTCATATGGAACCACAAAAGGCCCCGAATAGCCAAAGGAATTTTGAAGAAGAAGACCAAAGCAGGAGGCATCACAATCCCAGGCTTTAGCCTCTACTACAAAGCTGTCATCATCAAGACAGCATGGTATTGGCACAAAAACAGACACATAGACCAATGGAATAGAATAGAAACCCCAGAACTAGACCCACAAACGTATGGCCAACTCATCTTTGACAAAGCAGGAAAGAACATCCAATGGAAAAAAGACAGCCTCTTTAACAAATGGTGCTGGGATAACTGGACAGCAACATGCAGAAGGTTGAAACTAGACCACTTTCTCACACCATTCACAAAAATAAACTCAAAATGGATAAAGGACCTGAATGTGAGACAGGAAACCATCAAAACCCTAGAGGAGAAAGCAGGAAAAGACCTCTCTGACCTCAGCCGTAGCAATTTCTTACTTGACACATCCCCAAAGGCAAGGGAATTAAAAGCAAAAGTGAATTACTGGGACCTTATGAAGATAAAAAGCTTCTGCACAGCAAAGGAACAACCAACAAAACTAAGAGGCAACCAACGGAATGGGAAAACATATTCGCAAATGACATATCGGACAAAGGGCTAGTATCCAAAATCTATAAAGAGCTCACCAAACTCCACACCCGAAAAACAAATAACCCAGTGAAGAAATGGGCAGAAAACATGAATAGACACTTCTCTAAAGAAGACATCCGGATGGCCAACAGGCACATGAAAAGATGTTCAGCGTCGCTCCTTATCAGGGAAATACAAATCAAAACCACACTCAGGTATCACCTCACGCCAGTCAGAGTGGCCAAAATGAACAACTCAGGAGACTATAGATGCTGGAGAGGATGTGGAGAAACGGGAACCCTCTTGCACTGTTGGTGGGAATGCAAATTGGTGCAGCTGCTCTGGAAAGCAGTGTGGAGGTTCCTCAGAAAATTAAAAATAGACCTACCCTATGACCCAGCAATAGTACTGCTAGGAATTTATCCAAGGGATACAGGAGTACTGATGCATAGGGCCACTTGTACCCCAGTGTTCACAGCAGCACTCTCAACAATAGCCAAATTATGGAAAGAGCCTAAATGTCCACCAACTGCTGAATGGATAAAGAAATTGTGGTTTATATACACAATGGAGTACTACGTGGCAATGAGAAAGAATGAAATATGGCCCTTTGTAGCAACGTGGATGGAACTGGAGAGTGTGATGCTAAGTGAAATAAGCCATACAGAGAAAGACAGATACCATATGGTTTCACTCTTATGTGGATCCTGAGAAACTTAACAGGAACCCATGGGGGAGGGGAAGGAAAAAAAAAAAAGAGGTTAGAATGGGAGAGAGCCAAAGCATAAGAGACTGTTAAAAACTGAGAACAAACTGAGGGTTGATGGGGGGTGGGAGGGAGGAGAGGGTGGGTGATGGGTATTGAGGAGGGCACCTTTTGGGATGAGCACTGGGTGTTGTATGGAAACCATTTTGTCAATAAATTTCATAAAATAAATAAATAAATAAATAAATAAATAAAAATAAAATAAAATTAAAAAAAAAGAGTTTATAATTTGGTAATAGTCACATTAGGGAGCATAGTAGAGTGCATCTGCATGAGGTCTTAAAAGAGAGGTCTTAAAAGAGAAGAGTAATGCTGAGTTAGGATTCATAGGAACAACTAATGGATTCTGACCAAGGAGATCAAAGTGGTGTCATTCAGATTAGGCGTTAACGAGTGAGTAAACATAAATGCAAAAACCTGGGGTTGCAAAGGGGATGGATAGATTGCCCTTCCATTCACCCCTCCAGGCCAAAACAATAATATAGCCTATCAATGAATACAACAGTTGATGCAGACAGTGGGAAATAGGAGCCAAGGATGCAGGGTTTCTTGGGTCATTAAGTTTCTTGTCTCATTAAGTCACAATTGGAACTACAGAAGTGGAAGAAATCTGGGAGGCAAAGAGGGAAAGTGTACAAATGAAGGTAGAATAATTATATTTAAGAAAAGTAAGCATAAAAGTCACTACCAAAAAGAGACAGAAAGAGAGAGAGAAAAAAAAGAGACAGAGACAGAGAAACAGAGAAAGAATGGTCAGAGAGGTAGCAAGAGAACATGTGATAGGAACTCATATTATTTACCAGCCCTCTGTAGTCAATTCTGAAACAAACAAATGCAAACATTCTCTCATAGTTTAAGTAGGAGGATTATAGAAACCAAGGGAAAAGAGATTCAAGAGTGAAGAATTGGTCAACAGGGTCAAAGAACAGTTATAGAGAACTGGGAATTGGATTTGGCAATCAGGTTATTGCTGACCTTCTGGGAACAGTTTCAGAGGCATGCTGGAGGGAGAAGCCAAAGTGCAGTGGGGTAAAGGGTGAGTGGCAGGTGGTCAAGTAGAGGCAAGGCAGTGAATTCAGCTTTGTTCTTCAAGAAGCTTGGTGGTAAATGGAGGCACAAGAAGTGTGTTTTATGTTTTGTTTTGTTTTGTTTTGTTTTGTTTTGTTTTGTTTTGTTGGGAGGACTTCTGGCCATTGCAAATCATCTCAGGGAAGAGGGTGGAGCAGGTAAGTGAGCCAGCGGCATTCACTGAGTGAGTCCTAGTCAGGGAAGTGACTTCAAAAAAAATTTTTTTAATGTTTATTTTTGAGAGAGAGAGACAGAGTGAGAGCGGGGAGGGTCAGAGAGAGAGGGAGACACAGCATCTGAAGCAGGCCCAAGGCTCCCAGCAGGTTGGGCTCAAACTCCTGAACCGTGAGATCATGACCTGAGCAGAAGTCAGACACTTAACCAATTGAGCCACACAGACACCTCTGGAAGTGATTTTTGATATGCCAATGTACTCAGTGCTGAAGGAAAGTAAGGGGTGCCAGCCAATTTCACCTGTTCAAGTTAGTGAACTGAGTTAAATTTGGCTCAGAAACATATGCTTTTAAATTCATCTTTTCCTATATTCTTTGTTTTGTGCTCTCATTTTTTCCCCTCTCTTAAAGTTTTCTTTTAAAAACTCTCACCTTGGGGCACCTGGGTGGCTCAGTTGGTTAGGCACCTGACTTCAGCTCAGGTCATGATCTTGCAGTACGAGTATTTGAGCCCCACATTGGGCTCTGTGCTGACAGCTCAGAGCCTGGAGCCTGCTTCAGATTCTGTGTCTCCCTCTCTCTCTCTCTGCCCCTCCCCCACTCATGCTCTGTCTCTCTCTGTCTCTCAAAAATAAATAAAAACATTAAAAAATATAAAAATTCACCTTAATTTGGCTGAATTAAGAAGACTTTTTTTTCACTTTAGTCAAGATAGACTAGTATATAATTGGGAAAAATGTGTGTGTGTGTGTGTGTGTGTGTGTGTGTGTGTGTGTGTGTGTGTTGGGGGAGGTGTGAGTGATAGTTAAAATGATTGAGAATAGATGGGTGGGATTGGGGACAAGGGGTAGGGACAACTGTAGACACTGGCCCTTTATTACTTACATAGTTGTCCCTATTATATTTACAGAACAAAAATCAGCTGCGTGTCAAACTTTTGGGGAGCTCAAAACCTTATGCAAACTTTAGATATGTTTGAATGCCTGGTTTATCCCTTTGAGGATAGGCATCTCAACTTCTGCATGTGACTGTCTCCCAACTCTGTTCACCGTCACAATGTCTAATATGAGATCATGTACTTCGTGTGTTCTCTACTGATGTCCATGAACAAAGTTCACAGCAGCTATAAAATTCCTGCTGAATTTTGGTATATCCAATGTGGACTGAGGCATTTATTAAGACATAATAACTGAATCAAGGATGACACTAATTCTATATCTAATGTGAACCCTCTTAAATTAATGGCTAAGGTCTGGAAGTTGTTTCTTCTTCCCCACACCCAAGGCAATAGCTAATTATTTCAGTGTGAAGGCTATTGATGGAGCTAGTTGAAGAAGAAAGCCACTGAGGGGCACCTGGGTGGCTCATTCAGTTGAGCATCCAACTCTTGATTTTGGCTCAGGTCATGATCCTAGGGTTGTGAGATCAAGCCCCATGTGGAGAGCCATGTGGAGCCCCGCACTGAGTGTGGAGCCTGCTTAAGATTCTCTCTCTTTCTGTCCCTCTCATCCACTTGCATTCTCTCTCTCCCTAAAATAAAAATTAAAAATAACAAAAAGAAGAAATCTAAACTCTTGACTGTACCTGTGCCCTGGTAACAAAGGATATCTTTTTTCAGAAAACTATCTGAAATGGGTTTCACTGGATTCTGTCTGGTGACAGTATTTTATTAGTGACCACAGTCTATCAGACTGAGGAACCAAAATAAGGCAGCAGCACTGGGCAAGAAGCAAGTGGGAAAGAGCCGCTAGCCTTTGGCCAAAGCTGGTAGTTTGGGTCAGAAAACCTGATTGTGTCACCTTTTCAAATAAGCTGGTCTGTAAGAATACATTTAACCCCTTTTTCTGTATCTGTCCTAAGTTCAGAATCAAATATGTGGCAAGAGAAATCACTCTCTCTATTTAGACCGAGTTCTGGACCAGAGGTTTTCACACCTTTCATCACCTGAAGTGTGTGTGTGTGTCTGTGTGTGTGTGTGTGTGTGTGTGTGTTTGCGTGTGTGTGTCTGTGTGTGTCTGTGTGTGTGTGTGTTGTGTGTAATTCTTCTTTTTAAAGAGCCATGATACTTAAATCTTCAACCAAACTTTAACCAAAGCAGGCAGGCAGATTTATGTGATCTATGGGAATTCAACTTTTACTCTGCTGCCCTTAAATCACTTTTCTTATTTCAAATTTAGACTTTTGTACATCAGCAGAATATCAAGCATTACCATCCATCTCTGGCCTAACAGCCAACCTATTTGGTTTCCATAAAACAACTATTTTTATATTACAATGGTACTTGTTTGTTGATCCACTTGAGTGTTTTATTACGTTTTCCTTCATTGTTTAAAATAAATAAATGTAAGATGGAGAAATTTAACATGCTAACATTAGAAATAATACAGTTAAGAAAAAGATGGAGAAAGCATGCAGTAGACCACACATTGGTATTGCAACCTCAATAGTTCCCTGGATGAAATATGAAATTGGCTTCCATAGAGAGAGGTCAAAGAGAGACTGAAAAAAGAGACAGACCACTCCAGATTGGTAAGTGAAAGTTTTAAGAAGCAAGGGAACTTACATGTTAGGCTTTTCTTGGGTGGCCACAAGACAAGTAGCTCTCCACACCAGCCCACCAGAATCTTAAATTTTTGTAGTAGGCTTAACTGGGTTCAGTCCTGTTTTAAGTCCAGATGGCCTCAACAACACTTTACTCCCTCAAGGCTATGTCCTTGAAATAACTTCTAGTGTGGAAATGGTGAGCAGAAGGACAGGAGAGAGGGTAAAGAGCTTCCACTGGCCTGGGTCCAGCTCACAGTTCAACTGATAGTCACGTCCTCTCAATAACCTCCTCCAACATCAAAGGAGGTGTCTCTTCCGTCTGGTTTGGATGCACATTACAAGTAACCTTGTTGAGAAGAAGTCAAACCTTCACTCTGCAAATGACATGATACTCTATGTGGAAAACACAAAAGACTCTAAAGAAAACTGCTAGAACTGATATATGAATTCAGCAAAGTCACAGGATATAAAATCAATGTACATAAATCTGGCATTTCTATATGCCAATAATGAAATAGCAGAAAGAGAAATCAAGGGATTAATCCCATTTACAACTGCACCAAAAACCATAAAATACCTAGAAATAAACATACCCAAAGAGGTAAAATATCTATACATTGAAAACTGTAGAAAGCTTATGAAAGAAATTGAAGAAGGCACAGAGAAATGGAAAAATATTCCATGCTTAGGGACTGGAAGAACAAATATTATTAAAATGTCGATACTACCCAAAGTAATCTACATATTCAATGCAATCCCCATCAAAATTATAGCAGCATTCTTCACAAAGCTAAAACAAACAATTCTAAAATTTGTATGGAACCAGAAAAGACCCTGAATAGCCAAAGTAATGTTAAAAAAAAAAAATCAAAGCTGAAGGCATCACAATTCTGGACTTCAAGCTGTATTATGAAGCTGTAATCATCAAGACACTCTGGTACCAGCAAAAAAACAGACACATAGATCAATGGAACAGAATAGAGAACCCAGAAATGGACCCAAAAATATATGGCCAACTAATCTTTGACAAAGCAGGAAAAAATATCCAATGGAAAAAAGACAGTCTCTTCAGCATAATCGTTTTGGGAAAACTGGACAGACATGTAGAAGAATGAACCTGGACCACTTTCTTACACCACACACAAATAATAAACTCAAAATGGATGAAAGACCTAAACATAAGACAGGAAGCCATCAAAATCCTAGAGGAGAAAACAGGCAACAACTTCTTTGCAGTAACCTAGCTGCAGTAACTTCTTACTTGACATGTCTCAAGAGGCAAGGGAAACAAAAGCAAAAATGAACTATTGGGACCTCATCAAGATAAAAAGCTTCTGCACAGTGAAGGAAACAACAAAACTAAAAGTCAACTGACAGAATGGGAGAAGATATTTGCAAATGACATATCAGATAAAGGGTTAGTATCCAAAATCTATAAAGAACTTATCAACTCAACACCCAAAAAACAAATAATCCAATGAAGAAATGGACAAAAGACATGAATAGACACCTTTCCAAAGAAGACATCCAGATGGCCAATAGACACATGAAAAAATGCTCAACATCATTCATCATCGGGGAAATACAAATCAAAACCACAATGAGATACCACCTCACACCTGTCAGAATGGCTAACATTAACAACTCAGGCAACAACAGATGTTGGTGAGAATGCAGAGAAAGAGGATATCTTTTGCATTGTTGCTGGGAATGAAAGCTGGTGCAGCCACTCTGGAAAACAGTATGGAGTTTCCTCAAAAAGCTAAAAATAGAACTACCCTATGACCCAGCAATTGGACTACTAGGTATTTATCCAAAGGATACAGGGGTGCTGTTTCGAAGGGGCACATGCACTGCAAAGTTTATAGCAGCACTATCAACAAGAGCCAACGTATGGAAAGAGCCCAAATGTCCATCAACTGATGAATGGATAAAGATGTGACTATTCTTCTTCCATTCCATACAGTGGAATATTATTCAGCAATCAAAAAGAATGAAGTCTTGCCATTTGCAACAATGTGGATGGAACTAGTGTATTATGCTAAGCAAAATAAGTCACTCAGAGAAAGACAAATATCATATGATTTCACTCATATGTGGAATTTAAGATACAAAACAGGTGAACATAAGGGAAGAAAAATAATATAAAAATAGAGAAGGAGACAAACCATAAGAGACTCTTAAATACAGGGAACAAACTGAGGGTTGCTGGAAGGGTGTTGGGTGGGGGAAAGGGCTAAAGGGATGAGGGGCATTGAGGACATTTTGTGGGATGACCACTGGGTGTCATATGTAAGTGATGAATCACAGAATTCTATTCCTAAAATTATTATTACACTATATGTTAAGTAACTTGGATTTTAATTAATTAATTAATTAATTAATTAATTAAATGGAACAAAGAACAACAGGAGGCCTTGCAACAACTGAAAACTAAAAACAAAACAAAAAAAATAGTGTCCGACTTTGGCTCAGGTCATGGTCTCACCATTTATGATTTTCAGCCCCCGAAATGGGCTCTCTGCTGTCAGTGCAGAGCCTGCTCTGAATCTTCTGTCCCCCTCTCTCTCTGCCCCTCCCCCCTTTCAAAAATAAACATACATTTAAAAAAACATTTTTGGGCTTTGGGCCCTTAATAGACACCTTACCAGAGAAGATACACACAGGGCAAATAGGCATATGTAAATATGCTCCACCTCATGTCATCAGGGAAATGCAAATTAAAACAACAATGAGATGCCACTACATACCTATCAGAATGGTCAAAATGTGGAACACTGATAAGGCCAAGTGCTGGTGAGGATGTGAAGCAATAGGAATTTGCATTGCTGGTGGGAATGTAAAGTGGTATCTTCACTTTAAGAGAGAGTTCGGTGGTTTCTTCAAAACTAAACACAGTCTACCATTCAATCTAGCAATTACATTCCTTAGTATTTTCCCAAAGGATTTGAAAATTTATGTCCACACAAAACCCTTCACATAGATGTGTATAGCAGCTCTACTCATGATTGTCAAAACCGATGAATGGATAAGTTAACTGTGGTACATCCAGATGATGGAATATTATTCAGTGCTAAAAAAAAGAAATGAGCTATTAAGCCATGAAAAGATACAGGGGAAATTCAAATGTATATTACTAAGTGAAAGAAGTCAATCTGAAAATGCTATATACTATATAATTGAACCATATGACATTCTGGAAAAGGCAAACTATAGAGACAGAAAAAAAATTAGTGGTTACCAGGGGAGAGATAAATAGGTGGAACACTGAGGATTTTTAGGGCAGTGAAAATACTCTATATGGTACTACAGTTGAGCCTTGAGCAACACAGGCTTGAACAGTCCCACCCATAAGTGGATTTTTTAAAGTATAGTACAGTGCATGTATTTTATCTTATGATTTCCTTAATATTTTTTTCTCTAGCTTATTTTGTTGTAAGAATACAGGATATAGTACATATAAAATACAAAATCTGTATTAATCAGCTTCATGTGAGTGGTAAGGCTTCTTATGGTCAATAGTAGGCTCTTAGTAATGAAGTTTTTGGAGAGTCAAAAGTTACATGTGGATTTCTGCAAGGGATTGGCACCAAAGCCCTACATTGCTCAGGAGTCAGCTGTAGAATGATAGCTACACGTCATTGTACATTTGTCCAAATCCACAGAATGTGCAGCACCAAGAGACAACCCTAAGGTAAACCAAGGACCTTGGGTAATTATTAATGTATACCTGTAGGTTCATCAGTTGTAACAGACGTGTTGCACCACTCTGGTTGGGGATGCGGATAATGGGGAGGTTATGCAGGTGTGAGGACGAGGGAACACATGAAATCTTGGTACCTTCTTATCAATTTTGTACAAACTTAAAACTGCTCTTAAATAACGAAGTCTTTAAAAAATAAAGTCTACTCCCTCTGTCTCAAAAATAAATAAACATTTTTTAAAAACTAGGGGAACCTGGGTGGTGCAGTCGGTTAAGCGTCCGACTTCAGCCAGGTCACCATCTCGGGGTCCGTGAGTTCGAGCCCCGCGTGGGGCTCTGGGCTGATGGCTCAGAGCCTGGAGCCTGTTTCCGATTCTGTGTCTCCCTCTCTCTCTGCCCCTCCCCCGTTCATGCTCTGTCTCTCTCTGTCCCAAAAATAAATAAACATTGAAAAAAAAAATTAAAAAAAAAATTTTTAAAAAGGCGGGCGCCTGGTGGCTCAGTAGGTTAAACATCTGACTTCGGCTCAGGTCATGATCTGGCGGTTTGTGGGTCGGAGCCCCGCATTGGGCTCTGTGCTAACGGCTCAGAGCCTGGAGCCGGTTTCCGATTCTGTGTCTCCCTCTCTCTCTGCCCTTCCCCCACTAATGCTCTGTCTCCCTTTGTCTCAAAAATAAATAAACATTAAAAATTTTTTTTAAATAAAGTCTACTAAAAATAATTTATAAAACACTATCAAAGTTATAATTATAATCTCCTTTCCATCTGTCTCAAATTACCATCAGGGATTCCATTTTACTTCATTACACTTTTTTTTTTAAATCGAATGTGATTTCAGTGAAACTAAGAGAGCTAGGCTTTGAGGTAAGAAATTTATAAAATTAATTTTCATCGCACATTATTAATGTTTAATCCTTGTTTTGAATATTCATAGATATAGTGTATGACATACAGGGGTTAAAAAGCTGCAGTAATCTTTGTGTGAAGAATTTTAGAATTATTATTTATTCTCTGAGAAGATACCTCACTCCCCTTTACTTTCTTTCAATCACACTCTCAGGAAAGCTTCATTTATAAAAGTAGCAAATTGTGTCTTAATGAAATATTAGTTTCATACCCTCACAAAACTTATAACCTGACTCTGTCTACAATTCCCATTTTTAGACTCACCTTTGGGTTAAGGCTGTTACTACAATGTAGGCAACAGAAATAAAGCCCCGTTATGTTTCAAAATGAAAACATAAAAGATTAACTTTTTTGATGGGCATTTTTCTAAAATGTATTGCTCACGTTCCTATATTCTTAGGGTATGTAGAACATAATGACAAGTGTTCTTAGTTATCTGTAATCATTACCATTCCGTATTATTGTGCCATTTGGTATAATATTCTCAGGGCCTAATGAAGTAGAAGTATAGGGTTTTATGGATTTAGTTATAGGCATATTTAATAGCAACCATTTAACTTATACAAATTTCATGTCTGTTTTTTATGTATTTTATTTCTTCTTTTTCTTTTTCTAATTACATTTTACTTCTTACTACTTTTAGCCAATCTTATAAAATTACATTTAATAGGCTGTAAATAAGGATCTGAGAGTTTCTGCTAGGAATAATAATTATGAGTTTGAGCATATAGTTTTAGAGTTTTTGTTTGGCAACTGAGATGCCTCTTGGTCTCAATTGTCTTTTATATGATGGAAATCACCCAATGAGTGACAGTTGGAAATGTGAATGTTATGTTTCAGTTTACTGATAACTTTATGAGTATTCCTAAAGGATTGGTAAGCTTTCCCTCTTCTATGACAAAATATTTCAAGAATGTCAAAAATACCAAAAAATATTTTTAAATTTATTTTTAATATGTGCATATATGCCAAACAGATTATATAAAATATTGACATTTTCCTATATTAAGAATTTTTGTTAAGGGCACCTGGGTGGCTCAGTCAGTTAAGTGTCTGACTCTTGGTTTCAGCTTAGGTCATAATCTCACCATTCGTGAGTTCAAGCCCTGCATCAGGCTCTGTGCTGACAGTGCAAAACCTACTTGGGATTCTCTCTCTCTCCCTCCCTCTCTCTCTCTGCCACTCCTGCGCTCTCTCTCTCTCTCTCTCTCTCTCTCTCAAAATAAATAAATAAACTTTCAAAAAAGAATTTTTGTTAAAGAAATAAAATGCATGAAGACAATTGAGGTTTTTTATATTATCACAGATTCCCTTCTCCTTCTTTCTCAGATGCAACCACTTGCCTGAAGATGATGGGTATCCTTTCTGTCCAAGGTTTATGCATTCACAGTGCACATGTATTAATAACTCATTTATGTAATATACTGTTGTATGTTTTTTAAATTTTAAATAAGTAGTGTCATACTTATGTAGCATTCTGCAATGTGTTTTTCATTCAAACTTTTTCCAGGTTGGCCTATATAATTCATGGAGTTCTAGTTCATTAATTTAAAATACTGTGCAATATTCCATTGTATAACTAACACAATTTACATGAATTTTTCACTCTTTTAAATAGGATTGCTATAAACATTCTCTTGCATATTTCATTATGTATATTACATCTTATATGCATGTTGGAGAATTTCTCCAGGGTGTATAGCAGGCATTAGAATAGCTAGGTTACAGAATATACACATCTTCACATTTACTAGATGTGGTGAAGCACCCTCAGGTAGTGGCAACTTCTATTTACTCCAGCAACGCCGCGGTGGTCCCATTATCTCAATTCCTTACTAACTCTTGATTTTGCCAAATTTAAACTTTTTTCGCCATTTTTGTTTTTGTTTTGTTTTGTTTTGTTTTTGTTTTGTTTTTCATGAGTGAGGGCATGCCAGAGAGAGAGGGAGAGAGAGAATCCCAAGCAGGCTCCTTGCTGTCAGCGCAGAGCCCAATGCAGGGCTCGAACCCACAAACTGTAAGATCATGACCTGAGCCTAAGTCAGATGCTTAACTGACTGAGCCACATAGGTGCCCCATTATACTTGTTTTAATTTGTATTTCCATCATTATCAGGGAAGTAAAACATTTTTCTTATATTTACTGGACGTTCAGGTTTTGGTTTCTGTAAACTGCATGTTCATATCCTTTGCTCATTTTCCTATTACATTTTTGAATTTTTCATATTCATTTGCAGTTATATTTATATATTGAAATACCAATCATTGGCCAGGTATTTGTGTTACAATGGTCTTTTCCTAGCCAATGGTTTGTTTTTTAAATTTATTTATGGCAACTTTTATTTCACACAAAACATTCTCGTTCTTGAATTTAAAGGAATTGAATATATTAGTCTTCTGCTTTTTGTTTCTTAATGAAATATTTTCTACCCCAATGTCTTAGAGATGTTCTTTCAGCTGGGATTTATCTGTGCGCATTGTGTGACACAGATATCTCACTTTGTTTTTTCACACAAAGAATCTACTTAGATCTCTTTTGGAATCATCAACATCTTTCAGATATTGAGTTTTCATTGGTGTTAAATATTCATTTTTTGGATAAAAGTGTGGTTATGTTTCACCCTTCCTTTTAGAGGTTAGTTCTTTGAATAAAGTGACCTTTCATCCGTCAACTCAATATCTGTTAATCATGTTGTTGTTATTACTATTGTTAGTGATAGTAACAAGCTATGCTGAGTTGGAATGCAACAGTCCTCATTTGTTCAGAGTAAGCATCACACTTGTTCATGTGCAAGGGCAGTGACTAGTCCATGGAGCAAATTAACAGAGCTACAGTAAATAATAATGATTAGTTATTATGTGCCAGGCATTATACTTAATATTTTACTTGAATTAAGTAATTCAATCCTCATAAATATTCCTTGGGATAAATTGTTATTATCCTTGTTTTCCAGAGGATGCAGAAGAGGTTTAATAACAGTCTGAGCCATTGTCAGTTTTGACCACAACCAAAAACCTATTTATCCCAAAGTCTTCACTGTTTCTTAGGGAGGTGGTTATTGTGAAAACAGCAGGAAAGAGAAGTATCTACCCAAATTATTTGGCTTTTGTTGTGGTTCTTCACCAAAGAATTATTAAGTTGTACCACAGCCTAATGTTTGCCCTCCCTTGAGAATAATTATTAGTATTTCTAGGATAAGACATGTTGTTAGTTTTTTGGTTTTTCTTTTTAAATCAAAGCAGCAAGCCCTAATCGATCCGATAATTGACAGAAAGGACCAGTTGATGGGTGAGATTTTTAAATATGGCTGTAATAGCATAACATATCGAGAAGTTGAATCACTATGTTGTGCATCTGAAAATAATGGAGTATTATGTGTCAACTATACTCAAAAAATAAAAACAAAAAAATAATACAGACGGCTCTTTCATAAGTGAAGAACAGACGCATATAGAAGAAAACTGCAATAGATATTTCATCACCGTGTGAAATACTCTAAAAATATTCAGGGCAAGGAAGAATGATAAACCAGTGTTTGGCTGAAACCATGCAGAAAATAAAGAAATCTAAAATCACATGAGATGTTAACTCAGAGTAGTTCCATCTCTCCACTTGGAGAATTCCCTAGTAATGTTAGTGTAGCTGCTTTTGTCCAGCTATTAACTGAAAGCATTCTGTTGCTCATTAGTGAAGAAACATATTGAGTCCCCAGCAAAATATAAAGGAGTTATAAGCTAAATAACGTTTTAAAACATGCTATGTAGTAAAATTACGGCTTTAGATTTTTCTAGTAATGGGTAGTAGTCCAAATCAATACAATAACATTCTATAAAACATACTGTTAAATAGTTTACTTAACTCTTAGAGAAGAAAAGGTAGGAAAGACATTTTCCACAGTAAACATTAAAAAGTCTTTGTAAACCAGTTTCTTGTCATTTCAACAAGTATTTTTTTTTTGAGAGCTTGCTTTGACCCTTGTATTGTACTAACCAAAAATACCAAGATTAAAAACTTAATTATCCTTACCCTTAAAGAAATTGTCATCTTGATTAGTGGGCCATTAGTGGCCATCACTTAGCTATATCCTGAGAGCATAGACTAAAGACAGATAAAGTTTGATGGTAGACTGACTGCAAAAATGGCCCAAACATTCTATTCTCTGTAATCATGACTTTTGCAATATGACTTTATAGCTCCTCCCATTAAGAGATGAGTCTGGCCTTGTTATTTGCTAATAAAATGTGATAGAAATGATAGCATATCAGTTCCTCATTTAGGCCATAAGAAACTTCTGCTCCCTAAAGCCCTGCCACACCCATGAAAACAAGACTGGAATAGTATAGATCAGCCAGTCTGCATCATTGATTACCTAGTTGACCACAGAATGAATTAGGTGGAGCAAACATATTTGAGATCAACTTATGTTGCTCCAGATCGCCAATACTGCCCAGCTTACCCACAGCTCATGAGAAGTAATAACTGATTATTGTTTTAAGGCTCAAAATGTAAGACACTAGGTTTTGAGGTGGTTTGTTTTATAGAAGTAGCTAACTGATAGAAATACGCAAAATATTTATGTGGCTGGAGTATGGCTCTAGAAAGTCAAGTCCTTCCAGAGCAATTCAGGAAGTTTAGGCAACTGAATGTTCCTTGGCAGGTATTTGGTGGGAAAATATGAAAATGAAGACAGTTGAGGAATTATCAAGTCAAACTTGACCAACTTCACAAGATTTTCAAAGTCAGGGCCTCTGTACAGGTGTTGCCAGGCTTCTAAATGTCTTCTTTTATGCTTTTGACAGTCAGTGTTTAGGCTCAAAATCTAGTGTCAAAAGACCATAGAATGTGAGAACTAATAGAAACTTCAGAGACTTCATACCCTCATTTTGCAAATAAATAAGAATAGAGACCCAAAAGTGATCAATGACCTGTCCTAAGTCACACAGAGAACTTTCACCTCTCACTCTTATTTGTCACTCACAGTTAGTTACAATTGTCAGTGTTCTATGGATTGGTGCCTCTTTTTCACTGCTTCCTTCAAAGTTTATGGCTTTATCGCTCGGTATTTGATTTACTTCAATGGCCTATTTCTTGATATTTCTTCTTATTGCAGTATTTCATAATAAGAGCACCACTGTCATTTTAGGTAGGAAAATTCTTCACTGTGGGAGACTGCCTTGTGCCTTGCTAGACATTTTGTCTCCTTGATCCCAAGGTAATAAGTGGTATGTTATGTGAGTTTTGCCACACCTAAAAATAAAAGTTAAAAAAAATACCCCTACATAGTTACAGTTATGCCCCTCTCTCACTGACACTATGGAGGGTGTACTAAGCCACTACAAAGACTCTTGAGAAACCCTTTGGAAATTCCTCCTAGAGCCTTCCCTGGTGAATCTAGCCCATTTTATTCTTTGAATTTTCTGACCATAGCAATAATTGACCTTTATTATATTTATTCATAGCTTCAAATTATTAGTATCACATAATCTGATATTTTATACATTTTGTTTCATTAAATGGCTATTATGGATAAGCTCTGTGTTCTGGGCTAGACCTTAAACTGCTTGGGCTTTTGCCTTTCTCATAGCACCTTGCTCAGTAGTAGGTCTGTGGTTTATATTCTACATATACTTGTTGATCAGTTGACTATTGGAGACTTGACTGGAGAGCAACAGAAAGCTACTAGAGTCGTGGTTACTTTGAAATTAAATGTTGCATTGTGCACTTTACCTTGCCTTTCTCTGCATTGTCTAGCGTACTACAGCACTGTGAGCTGCTGTCCTCCTACAGACTACAAAAATACACCATTGTCCTGTGGATTTTGAGTCTTGCTGCCTAGTTTTATGGAAAATCGTAAAGACCTCTTTAAGTTTGAGCTCCCTTTATCCATGTAACACACAGGATGGCTTTTAAATCCAGGGCATTGTCTAGGCCCTCCTGGAGGAAGCCTCCCTTCAGTTGTCACATTCACCAATAATGCCAGACCTTTCCCACCTGTTTGTGTTGGCCTTTTCATTTACTATTCTTTGGAACCATTTCAAACTTACTGTCAAATAATAACCTGCCATCATGTAACTGTGTACCTTACGGCTGTCTTCCCTCCTGCACTCTCTTCCTCCTCATGTAACTCTCCTCACCCACTCCAATCCCTAAACTAGACATTACTGAAAAAGATCCATGAGGTTTTCCAGCATTCAGCATTTCTCTGTCCCCAACAATTCATTTTAAGAATCATAATGCATTTAATCTTTCTAAATTTCTCTGACCTTAGGCTTTCATGCAGGAATAAACACCATGCTCAGTTTGTCAGACTAAGTAGTAGAGCGGGGAAAAAAGAACCTTTGCAGTTTGGTACAGGGAAATGGAATCCTGAAAATCTATTTGAGGCATAATCATCTGACAATTGTTCATGCTCCGGATGGAGCAAATCAGATTTATTATGCTCAAAAAACACCTTCAATTTTGATAGAGTTTCTATACAAGAAAAACAGTCATTTCATGCTGATATTACTTCTTATATTTTTGTTCAATTTTAACAGCCTATGCAAGAGCAATAACATTTCCCCCCTAATTTTTGCCCTTCATATTTGTTCGGAGGTCATAAACCCTACAAGTCATTGATGACCATCTTGACTGATATTATTTAGTAGAGTTTTAGGTGGGCTCCATGATTTTGGCTCACACTGGAGATGAATTATACAGGTCCTGTTTTCAGCATGAGGCTGTGATTCCAAGTGTTAACTTGAACATCTGTTGATTTTGATATCTGCCTACCCAGAAGGCGTGTGGTTCTCTTCTGAAGAACTCACGTTAAATGTTAATTGGCTCCTTAGGGGAGTCTTCTTTGTGAAAATAGAAGATAATTTGTACTTTGTCCTAAACATTTTTCTCCATTGATTTTGGCATAGAGCTGATGGGAAATGTCATGTTTCCTTTAGCCACAGGGAAGCAATGAGGCTGGAAGGGTGGGTAGAGGGCTTTATTTACCTGTTTCCTCAATGTTCCTTTCTTTCCAAGGCAATGTTTCAGGGTAGAGAATGTCCTCTTTGAGCACAAATACTGGTAATGCATTTCTCAGGGCAATATAGTTAGCAAGGTCCAAATCCATTTTTGCTAGGGCAGTTTTGGAATGTTTCAAAGTAGTCCTGAAACGTCATAAAGTCTTGTATTTCCATGCTCCATTAAGAAAAGGTGGCTATTAATGTAACGGAGAAAGACGCAGGTGTGCTTGGCACACTTGTATGTTTTCTAATATGTGATCTGAACAGATGGCGAGGAATGTGTAGAAATCCCGATGTCTCCTGGTCTTCTGACAAGTTTATCTCTGTGCTGCAGTGTGAACAAGAGTGGACAACTCTTCAAAGGAAGACCAGTTGTTATGTTGGAAACTCTGTCAATAAAATGATCCTGCTCAACATAAGTCCAAATCTGCCAAGGACTGAGGTTAAAAGAATTCTATTCACTTCAAGAATTGGTAGTCCTTGTACTGCTAATGTCGTTATTTTAAAATTAGGGATTCAAGGTCTTCCTCCTCTAGGTCTGTGGTGCCCTATAAAGTTGCCCAACACTACAGGAAACAGACCTACCTCTGCTTCATAGGCATCATCAGTTAACCCTTTACTTAGTGTTTTTGAGTTTCCTGGGAGAATTACAACATAGCTTTAAAATGTGTGAGCTGTGAATTCATCTGTGTGATTACCAAACCATAAATCATTTGGTGGCAGTTCTACAAGTCCAACGTGGGCAGAGACTGCAAACACATGTTTATGTTCTCTCTCTTTGTGGCAGTTAGATTCAAAGTGACTCCCATAAAGTCAAAATGATCCTCCTCAGATGAGAAGGTGGTGATTATTCCTTTGACACAGAGAGAGAGAGAGAGAGAGAGAGAGAGAGAGACCTTGGATCATCTGGAAACTCTTGGTGAAGGGTATACATGCTTGGAGGTCAGGCCGGCTTCAGTTACAGCTGGTCTATCTTTGTGTCATCTACACATTAGGCTCATGTATAAGCTTTTATTCAAATTAGGAATCCGAAAAGTTAAATCCATGACAAAAAGCTAAAAAACTACTTTTTAGCATATTACAGTTAGCAAAATTAATTTTTGATGCCATGTCTCACTTCCACCCTCTTTCTATGTCCTTATTTTCTTGATTTTATTCCAATCAATCAAGCCTCTGTGGCCTCCTTTTAGAAAGCTTAAATTGAAGTAGGAATAGAAGATGGCACCATCTACGGCTCAGAACCCCCTTTTTTTTGCAAGACCCTTCTCACTACTCCATTATCTTCTCTCTTTCTCTACTTTTCTCACTTTGACTTCTTGGTCTTTACTCTGCTTTCATCTAAAATTTTCTTTCCTTCCTTCTTTCTTATTCTTTTCTTTCTTCTTTCTCTCTCTCTCTCTCTCTCTCTCTCTCTTCCTCTCTCCCTCTCTCTCCCTCCCTCTCTCCTTCCTCCACCTCCTCCCCCACCTCCTTATCCTCCTCTAATTCTTATTTCAAGTGGAACTATAGAAGATTGTGAGGCAGAGAACAGGAGTCAGAGAAAAAACTGCATGTCTGTGATATAGATACAGTTATTCTTTCCTTGTTTTCTGTGTCCTAATTTGTTCACCTTTTACTGGATCTTAGTTCTTTCTCTTAAAAATATGCACAAAATTCTTTAGAGCAAAGCAAATAGCAGCTTTAGCTGCAGAAAACCTGGGACCCTGGGTCTTTTAAAGCTCTGCCATGCTTTTCCAGGCATGTCTCCTCCACTCCCTTAAAGCACTTGGCCCTGCCCCAGGCGTGCTCCACCTCGCTGCTGTACATCACAGAGCAAAAGCAAATTCTCAGTGGATATGGAACAGGGGTTGACAAATTTTCTCCATAAAGAGCCAAATAGTAAATATTTTAGGCTTTGCAGACCATCTATGGTTTCTGTTGCAACTACTCAACTCCAGCAGTTGGGCCACAATATCTGCCAAAAGCAATACATAAATGAATGGGCATGGCTGTGTTCCAATAAAACTATATTCATGTACACTGAAATTTGAATTTCAAATAATTTTCATGTGTCGGAAAATATTCTTCTTCTTTTCGTTTCCCTCAACCATTTACAAGTATAAAAAGTAGTCGTACATGGTAGGCTGAACAACAACAAAAAAACCACCAGGCTGTGAGCCAGATTTGGCCTGAGAATTATAATTTGCAGACACCTAGTATAAAGGATAAATTCACAGAGACTAGGAATTTTATGTGAATGGCATGAAGTTTAAACTACTTCTATTTTGGCACAAGTCATGCTCTCAGGTTGGGCTCTTTACGTGTGATATATCTCAAGATTTTCTTCTGTCATCCAATTATCCCAAATTGTAATAGAGGAGAGACAAGTATTCCATCTTGAAAAACCTGAAAATCATTCAGGAAGTCAGATTTTGGAGCATTATGATCCATACCTGTCACCTTTTATATTCTCATGACCACAGGTGGTCTCCCCCTGTGGTGTGTTTCCTTCTGCATTTACCTCCATCTGAAAGGAACCCAGAAACGGTTGCTACCTAAATGATGACACTCCCCTCTAAGCAGCATACCTTAAAGAAGGGGAGCAGCAAGGTTGGGGAAAAATCACGTGAATGGAAAAAAAGATTTTTACCCCCTGATGGAGGTTTCCATAGCCAAAACCAATACAGCCATGACCCAAATCTAAATGGGGATAGGAAGTTCAAAAGTTGACTCCAGTGACCTCTAGGTATATTTGTACAATACCCCACTCTCTTCCTCTCCTTTGAGTAAAAACTGTCTTCCAAGAAGAATAAGATTCCCAGGGTGTGCCCTTTTTTGACAGCCACTGGCCAACACTGTTTTTTGATGTGGGAAACAAAGGCAAATGAAAATTAAATTTACTTACTGCCTACAGCCCACTGACAAATCCTTGAGACAGGAAGAGTAACCTTCTTTTGGGAGCTCACTGCTTCCATGTTAACACTTTGCTAAGGGCAAAAGGGAATCTTAGCTTAACATTATCCTGACCTCCCACAATCCTTTAAGTCTACTTTCAATTTTTACATATAAAAATTCCTTTGGAAACTTCCTTTATGTCTACCCCCCCCCCCAAGATATATGTTAATAATCATACTCCAAGCATATGGCCCCTGATATAAATCTGAAGGGTCTCATGACTGAGGTTTTACGAGATAGTAATACATGATCTTTTCTTAACAGCTAGTCCCCCAAGGTTTTGGAAATATTGCTTCTAAAATTGCTTAGAGATTTACAGTATCCCTAACCCCCTTCCAACTGAAGGTTGGAAGGTATACATATTATATACTGAAGGTATATATTCAGTCGCCCATCACAACCCCAGTGCAGCTCTTTCTGCCCACGGGTCCTGTCCCTGTGCTTTAACAAAATCAGCTTCCTTTTTTTTTTTTTTTTACCAAAAATGTCTCAGGAATTCTATCTTGGCCATTGGCTCCATACCTCAACACTTCAAACCACATCACTTTTCACCTGCACTTGCCTTTGATCTCTTCAAGAAAAATACAAAGGACCTGGACAAAAGATTAAAAGACATTGGCTTCCTGCGAGGTTCTCACCAACTTTGTTGCTCTCAGACTGAAGTTTAGCATCTATATCCAAGCAACGAAACAACTGCATCATTTGAACAGCAGAAAATTGAGTAGGAAAATTGAATTCTGAAGCTGAAGGACAAAGTATAGAATCAAAGGCCTTTGCTTATAAATGAGTCCTGTTTAATCTTGCTTTTTCATTTATCTTCTTTTTTATTGTTGTCAGACTATTTTCCCCAACTAGATATTCATATTAGGAAGTTCTGCTTAAGCAATTTGTTATCTAGAAGGGAAAAAATGTACAACTTGAAGAAGCCGTGGGTTTTCAAAGAAATGAAAAGAACCATTTGTTGCAATGACTTGTAAAAACCCTGTGGCAAAGATCTTGTGTTGGTACAAACAGCTCTAGACTTATAAGTGGATTGTGAGCCAAAAGTTTGTTTGTAAGTCATTTGTTTATAACTTGGAAGGCATTTGCCTATCGGAACGGTGTTGTAGGTGGTGGCTGAACACTAGCATTTAGTTACCACAGCTTGTGTAATACACCGTCTTACATTTGAAATGGTAAAATAACAGGGCTTGAGGCTCTCAGACTGAAGTATGCAGAGACATGGCAATGAATACTTCTGGCCATGGAATATACATGGTGCATCTCTCTGATATGTTCGTTTTGTTATAAAATTTAGGGAAGTATCCCTTCTGAATTAAAAATAGGTAATGCAGGGGTGTCTTAAGTACCTCAGTCTTAATTTCTGCTCAAGTCATGATCTCACAGTCGTGAAATCGTGAAATGGAGCCTCCAGTTGGGGTCTGTGCTGGGCGTGAAGTCTACTTAAGATTCTCTCTCCCTCTGCCCTTCCCCCACTCATGCTCATGCTCTTTCTCTCAAAAAAAAAATGGGTAATGCATAATTTATCGAATAAAACATAAAATCCCTGAAAAATGTAAAGATAAAGGACAAGACTCAAGAATATTTTGTGCTCGTAGCTTGAAGCTTTGGTCCAAATCCCCAGGCTTCCTTGATTTCCCTATTATGCAAACTGGAGATGTGAGAGAAGCAAAGCAGGTCAGCATTCCAGCTCCACCTTTGTCTGCAGCATGGCAGCTTCTAGAAGTAGACTCCAGTGGCTCCAGCCAGGCAAGGACAATAAATGAAACTCACTTTATCTAAAATGTAAATTACCATCTTGCTGGGGTAGAAGGAAATAAAGTACCCAAAAGTGACTGGAAGAGACAAGGAGTCTTGACCACTTCATGCAAGGTGGATCCTAGACTGGATTGTGGAATAGGAAAAGGACATTAATGGAAAAACTGGTGAAATTCTTTTTTTAAGTTTATTTATTTTGAAAAAGAAAGAGGAACAAAGCGGGGAGGGGCAGAGAGAGGGAGAGAGAGAATCCCAAGCAGGCCCTGCTCTGTCAGAGCAGAGCCCGCCACAGGGCTCGAACCCATAAACTGTGAGATTAGGATCTGAGCCAAAGTTGGACGCTTAATCCACTGAGCCACCAGGCAACCTAAAACTGTTGAAATTCTACTAAAGACCAGAAATTAGTTCAACTATTGTAACAACGGTGGAATGCCAAAGAAGAGTGGGGAGGTCAGAAGCACATGCTAAAAATTAAACTGCTAAAAACAGTGCTCATATCAATCTCAGTCTTTTTCCTTAAACATCCTTTTATTAATTAATAAGATAAGGGGATATCCTGATATTGTTTCCACATCTGTTATCTCTAGAGATAGGAATGGTGAAGCAAGCCTGGGGCTTAGTGTAAAAAGAGCTTGCTTCAGATGGTTCACACATCTGAACTGGACAGTTCATGGAAATGGATCAAGTTTTCCAGACTCTACTATGGCTGGGAAAGTTTGGGGTGAGACAGAGCTTTCCTGGGAGACTTCTTGGTTAACTTTCTAAGTCAGAGGTCTTGTTCCAAGACAGTTGACCTGAAAGGCTGCCCCTGCTCCCAAGGTATTGGTGGATCCAGGAGTATTTCCTGCTCACTGGGGTTAATCCAAGATTTAGTATCATTTTGGCATAATGTGCAATTCCCCAAGCCCTTAAAAACTTCATGCCATCCATGAATGGAAAAGACCTGTTATATTAGCCTGACAGATACACTGTCAATACAATTAGTACTATTGAATTTCTTTCTCCTTTAGGAGGGAATAGGAAAGACAAAGCAGAAAAAGAACTAGTCATGTAAAATGAAAAGGCAGATGCGGGGGGATGACAATTAAAGAGAAAGGGGAAAAAAAGAGACTACGGCAGCAGGTACAAACTCAGTGACTGCAGTTTTGCTGCTCCCCTGTGGAAGGACAAATAGAAGTTTGGAGGTTAGTATCACGAGAACTCCCTAAACTACAGACACACATGTGCACATTTAATGGGACTTATTCTGACCTATGCTTACTTTAATTCCAGAGAGCAGAGTCTAGGGAGGGTGTCAAGGGCAGGGTGGAGGGAAGAGTAAGGGACGCTCATGATTCTTAAGGTAAGTGTAAGGGACAGAAAGAAAACTCTGCATGTAGCATGGAAGTCTTCCTCTAGCACACACTTATGCCTAAGGATGTTCTTTATGTCTCCAACTATTTGAGAACAAACAAAAATTACTCCCAGAGGTGTTCTAAACCATGCATGGATCATAAAAAAAAGCACGTCACCACTTTACTGTTCTATTGCTGGTTCTGAGGTCTGCAGAGCATTTAGTGAGACTTTGAAGTCTCCAAGAAAATGCCTTTCTCTGCAGAGAAAATATCCCCTGTCCCAATATGCCCCAGTCCAGCCATCCAAAGGAGGAATTAATTATAAATGGCTTCACCAAAACCAAGACATACTTATGTATTGTTGTAAGAGTGGTTTTTCCTTAATGTTTAAGTTTTTATTTTTTAAAATGTTTGAACTTAAAGAAAAGTTGCAAAAATAGCACAGAAATTTCCCACATACCCTTCACTGAGGTATTCCCAGTGTTAACATCTTACATGACCATGATACAATGATCAAAACAAAAAAAATTAACATTGGTACAATATTGTAGATAATCCACAGACTTTACTCAGATTTTCTTAGCTTGTCCCCTGATGTCCTTTTCCTATTTCAGGATCCAATCCAGGATCCCGTGTTTGAGTTAACTGTCATGGCTCTATAGTCTTCTTTACTATGTGATAGTTCCTCAGTCTTTCCTTTTCTTTCATGACCTTGACACTTTTGAGGAGTACTGATCAGTACTGAAGTTATGCATTTTGATCAAGAGTACCCTTCTTGGAGCATCATTTTGGGAGTTTTTGATGTCAGTATGTTTTATTATTAATGATGCTAACCTGGTTAAGGTGGTATCTGCCAGGACTCCCCACTGTAAATTTACCATTTTTCCTTTTATAATTAGTTAATATATTATAGTGAGACACTTTGAGCCTCTTCAAATATTCTTTTTCATTATATGTTACTAAGTTTAACATTCATCAATAGTTCTCCTTTGTAACAATTATTATGATGTCAATCACCTAAAGATGATTTTCTATTTCTATCACTTTTTCTACATTTATTCATTAGAATTCTACTGTAAGGAGGAGGTGTCCCTTCTCTCCCATTTATTTACTCATTTGATTATTTATTTATATCAATATGGACTCAGGATTTTTTTTAGCCATAGTTATAATCCAATTCTATCATTATTTGCTGGAAGTTGTTTTTGTTTTGTTTTTTAACCTTATGCATTTTTAGCTCCTAAAAGGTGAAAATTATACCAGGAAAAAGAGATCCTCTCATCTATCTTAGATATTACATTTTAGTGCTAGACCTGAATGAATCTTTCAGAAATACTAAAGACAGACTGGAAGGCCTGGGGAAATGTTTGGTACATTTTGGTAATGCATAATTCTGGAGAGCCTTGTCTCAAGCAAGCAATTTAGAGATACCCTTAGTGGCTAAAGATAAGATTTTAAACCAGGAAAAAGAGAATTCTTCAATTAAGAAGATAAATAGGAAGATGAACCCATATTGGAATCCTCAGAATTTGACTTTGAATGCTCAGAATTTGTCTAAATTGTAAATGTACAATTGCTTTGCTTCTAATGGAATCCCTTGCCCTGTTGTTTCCTGCTTACTAGGGAAAAGGGAAACAACACAAAATCCACAAGTATTCCATGTAGAAGAAGGACTTCCTCCTGTGTACTATTTCAGAACCACTTTTCTGAGAAAAGCCAAAAACAAACACTTGTAAAATGTCCTAAATGTCGATCCTTTCCCTTGGGTGAGATGTTCTTTAATGCTGGAAATCATCCTCCTTTCTGCAAACTCCCACAGCTCCTTTGCACTTTTCTTAGGACTGTTACCACATTTGTTCCTATCTTGTAACCTCTGTATATATCTAAACTTCCCAATAATTCCAAGTCAAAAATAAGCTGCTTTATTTGATGATACTAATAAATTATTCTTACATTTTTAAAGCTTGATAATAGTATTGTGGGTTTGTTTTTTAAGAACTTGTTTTTTTGAGATACACACCAAAATATTTATGGATTTCATGGTATGTCTCAGATTTATTTCAAAATCACCCAGCATGGGGGTCGGGGGAGTAGGTAGCATATGTAGAGGGTGGAAGAGAATATCCTCATGACCTTGAATGAAAAAGAACTTCTTAAACAATACTTCAGAAACATAAACCATCAAACAAAGGATTGATGACTTTGATTAAAATTAAGGCTTTTCTTTGAAAAATGGTGGAACATGGGTAAAGGCAAGACAGATTTGGAATGACAAAATATATTTGCAATATTAGAACTGATAAGAGGCTTATATCTAGAATATACACTACACAATCTTCAGATCGGCAACAAAAACAAAAGAACAGTCATCCCCTTCAAAAAAAATGAATAGAGCAATCTTCAGCAGAGGAACTCCTCAAAATTAACAGGCATATTAAACAGAGGCTCAATGTTATTCATAGTTCTAAGAAATGCAAGACAATACAGTAGATATATTGTTTTATTAAAGTGGCAAAAATCTGAAAGTTCTTTACTGTCAAGTAAGTAGGGACATGGGGCTCTCATAGTCCTCATTCTTAGTTGGTAGATTGTAGGCTGGAATGGTCATTTCAGAGAGCAGACAAGCAGAACTTAGTCACGTTAAATTTACAAATGCCCCATGATCCAGCAACCATGCTACTGCATGTATGTCCCAGGGAAAACCTCAACAGGTCTGTAAAGATGTTCATTGCAGCATTACTTTAAAGATGGAGATTTGTAGTCCCAAATAATCTTATAGGCAACACTAAATAAAAATATTCAAGAAACAGATATTCCATTTCTACAAATTCTTCCAGAGAATAGAAAAGAAGAAATGCTCTCCTACTCATTTTCTTAAGCTGAAATAGCAGCAGTAGATAGATCAGTGATTCTCAGTTCTCAAACTTTGCCTCATCTTAAAAGCATGATGTTTTTCTTGTGATCTTTCATATTTCTGTGGTATCGTTGTAATGTCTGCTATTTCACTTCTGGTTTTACTTACTTAAGCCTTCTCTCTTTTTTCTTAGTCTAGCTTAAGATCTGTCAACTTTATCTTTTCCAAAACAACTCTTAGTTTCATGTATCTTTTCTGTTTTTCTAGTCCTTACTTTGTTTATTGCTACTCTGATCTTTGTAATTTCTTTCCTTTCTTCTAATTTTGGGCTTAGTTTCTTCTTCTTTATCTAGTTCCTTGAAGTGTAAAGTTAGGTTGTTTATTTGAGATTTTTTTTATCAATATAAGCATTTATCATTATAAACTTTTGCCACATCCCATAAATTTTGGTATGTTGTGTTTTCATTTTCATTTGTCACAAGATACAATTTTTGTTTCTCTTTTGATTTTTTCTTTGACCCGTTACTTGATCAGGAGTATATTGTTTAATCTTCACATATTTGTAAATTTTACAGTTGTCCTTCTGTTATTGATTTCTAGTTTCATTACATTGTGGTCAAAAAAAGATATTTGAAAGGAGTTCAGTCTTCTTATATTTGTGAAAATTTGTTTTGTTACCCAATATATGATCTATACTCGAGAATGTTCCATGTGTGCTTGGTAAGAATGTGTATTCTGCAGCTATTGGATAAAATGTTCTGTATATGTTTGTTAGATTCATTGGTATAAAGTATAGTTCAAGCCTAATCTTTCTCTGGTTTTTTTTTTTTTTTTTTTTTTGGTCTGGATGATCTACCCATTATTGAAACTGAAGTCTTGTACTATTTTATTGTTTTGCTGTCTATTTTTCCCTTCAGATCTATTAATATTGCTTTATATATTTAGGTGCTTTCATATTAGGTATAAATATATTTACTATTTTCAGTTCTTGGTGAATTAACTATTTTATTATTATACAATGATTTTTGTCTCTTGTTATATTAGACTTAAAGTCTATTTTGTTTGATATAAATATAGCCACTGTTCTTCTCTTTTGATTTCCACTTGCATGGAATATCTTTTCATATCCCTTCACTTTCAGCTTGTGTGTGTCCTTAAAATTGAGGTGAGTCTCTTGTAGTGCACATAAAGTTGTGTGTGTGTGTGTGTGTGTGTGTGTGTGTGTTATCCACTCAGCCACTCTGTGCCTTTTGACTGGAAAATTTAATGCATTTACATTTAAAGTAATTTGTATGTAAGGACTTACTAATATCACCTTATTAATTGTTTCTGGCTGTTTTGTACTTCTTTTGTTTCTCTTTTGCTGTATTCTTTTGTGATTTGATGATTTTCTACAGTGGCATGATTTGATTCTTTTCTTACTATCTTTTGTGCATCTATAAAGGTTTTTGCTTTGTGATTATGGTGAGGCTTATATAAAACATTTTTCCTTTTATTTTTTTATTATGAAATTTATTGTCAAATTGGTTTCCATACAATACTCAGTGCTCATCCCAACAGATGCCCTCCTCAACGCCCATCACCCACTTTCCCCTCCCTCCCAACCTCCATCAACCTTCAGTTTATTCTCAGTTTTTAAGTCTCTTGTGGTTTGGCTCCCTCCCTCTCTAACTTATAAAACATTTTGTAGTTATAACAGTCTGTTTTAAACTGATCATGTAAAAACTCCGCCCTTTTATTCCCACCTCCACATTTTATGTTTTTGATGTCACAGTTCACATCTTGTTTGTATTGTATATCTAGTTATATTGGGTATTTAACAAATTAGTGTCGCTATCATCATTTTTAAAGCTTTTTTCTTTTAATTTTTATACCAGAGTTAAAGTGATTTATATGTCACCCTTATAGTATTACAATAGTCTGAATTTGACCATATACTTATCTTTACCAATGAGTTTTGTGCTTTTATGTTTTCATATTACTAATTAACATCCTTTCTTTCCAGCTTGAAGAACTCCTTTTAGCAATTCCTATACAGCAGGTCTAGTGTGAACCTGCATAACTTTTGTTTGTCAGAGAAAGTCTTCAGAAGAAGGAGAACTTTGTCAGGTAAAGTATACTTGGTTGGCAGTTTTCTTTCAGCACTTCAAATATATTATCCCATTCTCTCCTGAACTACTAAGAAATCTACTGATAGCTCTAGGGGATTCTCTTGTATGTGATAGTCTCTTCTCTTGCTGCTTTCAAATTTCTCACTTCATCTTTGATTTTTGGCAGTTTAATAATGTATGACAGTATAGACCTCTTCAGGTTGAAACTCTTGAGGGACTTTTGAGTGCCATATATCTGCATGCCCAAATCTTTCCCCAGATTTGAAATGTTCTCAGCCATTATTTCTTTAAATATACTTTCTACCTCTTATTCTCTCTTTTTTTTCTGGAACCCCCATAATTCATATATTAGGTCTCTTTATGGTATCCCATAAATCTCATAGTCTTTTTTAATTCATTTTCTTTTTTTTTTCTCCTCTGACTAGATTATGTCAAATAACTTGCCTTTAAGTTCACAGATTTTTTTTCCTTCTGCTTGGTCAAATCTGGTGTTAACACTCATGATTGCGTTTTTCATGTCTTTCATTGTATTCTTCAGTTTCAAACTTTCTGTTTGGTTCTTTTATTTCTCTTTTATAATTTCTCTCTCTTTTGTTCAGCTTCTTATTTTACTTATGTATTTTTTCCTGATTTTATTGAGTTGTCTATTTTTTCTTATAGCTTGCTGAGCTTCCTTAAAACAATTATTTTGAATTTTTTGCCAGAAAATTTACAGATCTCCCTTTATTTATTGACAGTTACTAGAAAATTATTGTTCCTCTGATGGTAGCATGTTCGCTTATTTGTGTGTGTGTGTGTGTGTGTGTGTGTACACTTTGAAGTCTTGTATTGCTATCTTTTTTTTTTTTTAATTTTTTTTCCAACGTTTATTTATTTTTGGGACAGAGAGAGACAGAGCATGAACGGGGGAGGGGCAGAGAGAGAGGGAGACACAGAATCGGAAACAGGCTCCAGGCTCTGAGCCATCAGCCCAGAGCCCGACGCGGGGCTCGAACTCACGGACCTCGAGATCGTGACCTGGCTGAAGTCGGACGCTTAACAGACTGCGCCACCCAGGCGCCCCATGTATTGCTATCTTTGAATTTGAAGTAGGTGTCACCTCCTCCAGTCTTTACTGGATGGGTTCAGAAGAGAAATGCTTTCACAAGTCGGGCCAAAAAAGGTTTCTGAGACTCTCTCAGACCTTTTGTATGGATGTGCCCACTCCACAACTCTTTTTCCTTCTTGGGGGATTAGTCTTAAGATTGTATGCCCTCTCTTGATCCTGCAAAGCCAGGTAGAATGCTGAGAGCCTGCCATTTGTTTTCCCTAGGGCAGTGTCCTGAAGTGCTCGTGTTTGTGTGCCTTCTCTCAATCCTGCAGAGTTGGTTTGGCATTCTGTGCATGCTTGCAAGCACCTGCAAAGACTTGCACTCACAGTCCATATGGGAATGTGCAGGGAGCTGGCCATAGGGTGGTGGTTAAGGTAATGGAGCATTGGGGATTGGCCACATTAGGGATCTGCAGGCAAGGCATGCCTAGTGGCTCACGGATGGGCTTCCTGTTGGGAGTTTACAATGTGGTTAATAGGATCAGCAGCCCTGTGATGAGTTCCAAGTGCTGTTTGATGTGCTTCCAGCCTCTCCTAACCCTTCAGTCATGCCAATCACTTGAGTATTTTGCATTTGATAATAAATAAGTGGGTTTCTTGGGCAGTGTCTCACAGAGCTGAGGAAGTCAGACATTCACTCACTATGTTCTCACTTCCCTCTGTGAGAATTTGGCACTGAGCTGTGCTGCCTTGGAGGAGGAGTTGACATGGATAAACTGAAATTTTTCTTACCCTCTTCAATGCATCTATTCTTAGATGTTTTTTCTCTTATGGTGTGTTAGAACTTCTCCACTGGACTCCCAGTCTCCCACATAGTTACAATTACCTATGAGTGGTTGTCAAAATTGATGTTCTGTGGGGGATGATGATAGAAAACTTCTATTCCATCATCTTGTTGACATCACTCCTTCCCTTCTGTCTTTATTAATGGGAATTGTATTGTAAAGAATATCTATCCATTGTTCCCAATTTATTTATTTATTAAAGAAGAGAAAAGGATGGGAGTTAGATGTCTTTTATTTCCGTTACTTTAAAATTTTTTTAATGTTTATTTATTTTTTGAGAGGGAGAGAGCACGAGCATGGGAGGGGTAGAGAGAGAGAGAGACAGAATCTGAAGCAGGTTCCAGACTCTGAGCTGTCAGCACAGAACTCCATGTGGGGCTCAAACTCACGAACCACACATGAGATCATGACTTGAGCTGAAGTCAGACGCTTAAGCAACTGAGCCACCCAAGCACCCCAGATGTCTTTTATTTTAAACTCAAGTTTTAAAAACTAATATTTTAATTAAACATGATACAGATAAGTGTATAGAACATATATGCACTACCTTACAAATATTTTTGAACACATTGTTCAAGAAATAGAATATTAATGACTTTCCATAAACCCTTAGTCTATTCTTTCCCAGTGAAAATTTATCCCCCCCTTAGAGATATCTGCAACTGCCATGACTTTTATAGTAAACATTTCCCTCCTTCTCTTTACGTATCCCTAAACATTAAAGCTCACTTTTGCCAGTTTCTGGATTTTATATGAAGAGAATCATGCTCATGCTATATGTGTTATTTATAACATGCTTTTCCTTCTTCATCATATTTTGAGATGTCGATAATTCTTTAGATTTCTGAAGCTCATTCATTTTTAGTGTTGCATAGTATTCTATTGTATGACTAAAGCTCAATTTTTTGTTCTATCGTTGATGAGTATATGAATTGTTTTTAGTTTTTTGCAATTATGAAAAAAAGTTATTATGAACATTTTTCTGTGTTCTCCCTAGCTCACATGTCCACTTATTGCTGGGGCTATATATGAAGGATGAGAGTGCTTGTATAATAAGGTAAAGGTATCTTTCATTTACTCCATAATACCACAATGTTTACAGAGCCAACAGCAGTGTATGACAGTTTCTGACCCTTTACATATTTGTCAACACTTTATCATGTCTAACTTTTAAACTTTTGTGACTCTAGTACATATAGTGTTATCTCAGTGGGGTTTTGATTTTTATTTTCTCAGCTACTAATGATGTTGACACCTTTTAAAATATTTGTTGGTCATTAACATATCCTCCTTTATAAAGTATCTGTTGTAATCTGCCCATTTAAAAAAACTGGTTTTGGGGGGTGCCTGGGTGGCTCAGTCAGTTAGGTGTCCAACTCTTGATTTCAGCTCATGTCATGATCTCATCGTTCGTGACGATGCCATCAGGTTCTGTGCTGACAGTGTAGAGCCTGCTTGGGATTCTCTCCCTCTCTTTCTCTCTCTCCGTCTCTCTCTGCTCCTCCCCAACTCGTGTGCACACATGTGCTCGCTCTCTCTCTCAAATAAATAAACAAATATTGAAAAAAATTAAAAGGCTGGTTTTGCTGTCTTTTGGGATAGACCTATAGTTCTCTGTATCTTCTTATATGTTAGTAGTTCTTTGTTGGTTATACTACTGCAGACATCTTTCTTCCACCTGGTGGCTTATCTTTTCATTCTTTTTATAATGCCATTTGGTGAACAGATGGCTTAATTTCAATGTAGCCAAATTTATCATATTTTCCTTTATGGCTAGTGCTTTTGTATCTTGTTTATGAAATCTGTCTATACCACAAGGCCATAACGATATTCTCTTCTATTCTCTAAAACTTTATGATTTTGGCTTATACTTGCAGACTTTCAATCTATCTGTGATTGATTTTGTGTTTGGTGTGAGGTAAGAATTAATTTTTTTTAACCCATGGGTAGTTAATTGTCCTGAGATCATTTATTTAAAGGAATGCTTTTTATTTAAAAGAGAAGTGGTTGCCAAAAACCTCTTTGATCTTGGCCGCAGCAACTTCTTACCCAAGATGTCTCCAGAGGCAAGGGAAACAAAAGCAAAAATGAACTATTGGGATCTCATTAAAATAAAAAGCTTCTGCACAGTGAAGAAAACAATCAGCATACCTAAAAGGCAACTGACAGAATGGAAGAAGATATTTGCAAACGACATATCAGATAAAGGGTTAGTATCCAAATCTATAAAGAACTTATCAAACTCAACACCCAAAAAACAATCCAGTGAAGAAATTGGCAAAAGACATGAATAGACACTTCTCCAAAGAAGACATCCAGATGGCTAACCTACAGATGAAAAAAATGCTCAATATCACTCATCATCAGGGAAATACAAATCAAAACCACAATGAGATACCACCTTACACCTGTCAGAATGGCTAACATTAACAACTCGGGCAACAACAGGTGTTGGTGAGGATGCCAGAAAGAGGATCTCTTTTGCCTTGTTGGTGGGAATGCAAGCCACTCTGGAAAACACTATGGAGGTTCCTCAAAAAATTAAAAATAGAACTCCCTACAACCCAGGAATTGCACTACTAGGTATTTATCCAAGGGATACAGGTGTGCTATTTCGAAGGGACACATGCACCACAATGTTTATAGCAGCGCTATCTACAATAACCAAGGCATGGAAAGAGCCCAAATGTCCATCGATGGATGAATGGATAAAGAAGAAGTGGTATATATATATACAATGGAGTATTACTCAGCAATCAAAAAGAATGAAATCTTGCCATTTGCAGCTATGTGGATGGAACTGGAGGGTATTACACTAAATGAAATTAGTCAGAGAAAGACACATATCATATGACTTCACTCATATGAGGGCTTTAAGAGACAAAACAGATGAACATAAGGGAAAGGAAACAAAAATAGTATAAAAACAGGTAGGGGAACAAAACATAAGAGACTCATAAACATGGAGAACCAACAGAGGGTTATTGGGGGTGTGTGGGAGGGAGGATGGGCTAAATGGGTAAGGGGCATTAAGGAATCTACTCCTAAAATCATTGTTTCACTATATGCTAACTAATTTGGATGTAAATTAAAAAAAAATAAAATCAAAAAAATGATAATATAACAAGTAATAAGCATAAAAACAAATGTTCTTTCCTTCTCCAAAAAAAAAAAAAAAAAAAAAAAAGAGAGAGAAGTGGTTGCCAGAAGTTGGGGCTAGAGAGAGGGAAATTATAGGTAGAGCACAAGAGATTTTTAGGGCAGTGCAACTATTCTGTATGATATAGACATGATGGCCACATATCATTATACACTTGTCAAAATCCATAACATGTGCAACACAAAGACTGAACCCTAATGTAAACTATACATTTAATTAATAATAATATATAAAGACATAAAAAGAGCAGCATGGTCCCGGCCCTCTATGAACTTAATGTCTTTTCAAGTTTAGCTGGATACATTAGTTATTTATGCCCTTGAGATTCTTTGCAAAAATAAGAGGGGCGCCTGGGTGGCGCAGTCGGTTAAGCGTCCGACTTCAGCCAGGTCACGATCTCGTGGTCCGTGAGTTCGAGCCCCGCGTCGGGCTCTGGGCTGATGGCTCAGAGCCTGGAGCCTGTTTCCGATTCTGTGTCTCCCTCTCTCTCTGCCCCAACCCCGTTCATGCTCTGTCTCTCTCTGTCCCAAAAATAAATAAACGTTGAAAAAAAAGTTTAAAAAAAAAAAAAAAGAATGGAACTTGCTACATTTACAAAGAAGGTGATTATAATTGAAATGTACAATATGTAGCCTTAAAGTTTGATCAAGATGAATTTTATACTAGAATGTTATAAACTGAAAGCAGCTAAGCTGTACTTCCACAATGGAATCTTTATATCTTTGAAGAGAGCAGGAGACAGCTCAGGGGTTCTTTCCCCTAGGTCTGACCCAATTGCAAAAGGATGTGATATTTCTTGGGAAAGCATTGCTCTTTAGAGTATTTCCTTAAAAAATAAAGATGTCAAAAAAACAGTGATACAAAAGGAAAGAAGAAATAGAAATAAAGAGAAAATGTTCAAAGCCTAAAAGAATGGATGAAAGGAAAAGAAAGAACTGGAAAGAACTGGAAAGAAAGGAGAAGGGGGAAAGAGGAAAGAGGAGCAGGGGAAGGGACAGGAGGGGAAGGAGAGAAGAGGAGTAGTTTGGGAAGAAAGAGGATTCAGTAAAGACTGGTGGTTTCCTGAGACACAAAGGGGAAAAAATAGCTACTAAAAGAATTTTTTATCTTAAAAGAAAAAAAAGAAACAAACATTGCACAGTCATCCCTTCTGTCCCTGGTGCTCCACTCCAGCCACACTCTTATCTGAGGCATTTCCAGGGGAGCTTAGGTCCCCTTGGGCCACTTGCCTGTTTTTTCTCCAAAGCATCTTACTGGAGGCTCTCACAATTGTAAGTCTTTGAGGAGAAAAGCATTTCTAACTTAATTCTGAAATAGATATAATTAGATAAAATAAAACCAGCCTTTTAAAAACATGGCTTTATTAACATCATCTGCTTCTTTTTTTATATAGCTTTTCTCTGAATCCCTTCTATGAAGGACCATGCAATGAAAAAAGGTCAGGGAGAAAGAATGAATACATTTTAATGAATATCTTTTATTATGGCAACTGGACTTTAAGGATTCACAAACATTTAAGCACTGAATACAACCTTAAAGATATTTTTATCCAAATACTTTGTTGCATATGTCGTATATGAAACAACATATCCATATATTTTGTTTCTAAATAATTTTTGGTGAGGGGCGCCTGGGTGGCGCAGTCGGTTAAGCGTCCGACTTCAGCCAGGTCACGATCTCGCGGTCCGTGAGTTCGAGCCCCGCGTCGGGCTCTGGGCTGATGGCTCAGAGCCTGGAGCCTGTTTCCAATTCTGTGTCTCCCTCTCTCTCTGCCCCTCCCCTGTTCATGCTCTGTCTCTCTCTGTCCCAAAAATAAATAAACATTGAAAAAAAAAAATTTAAATAATTTTTGGTGAGAAGCCCATTTGGGAAGAATAAAATGCTGTCATGTATAGAAGTAAACATTGATCTGTGTGATTTGTGCTCAGTGCGGACTCTTGGCCAGGTCTGGGCCTGTTGTGCAATGCAAGGCACAGAACTCAAAATCTCTAAGCCCCAATGTCTTCCACATGTAAAATGGAAAGAATACCATTTATCCTTTAGGATTACCAGAATTAAGGAAGATATATTCGAAGGCAGATGGAACGCAAGAAATAAGTGTCATCCTCTATTAGGGTGCCTGCCCTACGTGCTTCCTTTTCTTGACCTAGCTTTTCTGTTTCTTTTGTGGTGCCTGTGGCTCAGGCAGCATACCAGCAAGCATGTTAGACCTAGAATTAGAGTTGACAGCAGTCAAGAGGCTGTCTTAATGGCAAACTGCATCACCTTTAAAGTTGGGAATCCTTGGCCTCTGTTGCGCTGTTCAAAATCTTTTTTTCCCTTTTCTGATACTCAGCCAAGTACACCAGTCTGTAAGTGGTCTATGCCTAAGTAACATATGGCTATAGCTTTGGTGATCCACTGGGAGGTTTTCTGATTCAAGTGCAAGAAGTTTTGTTTTGGCATAGAAACTTTGAAATCTTTCACACTGGGAAATCACCCATTTTTCCAATCTGAGTAAAGTAGTATTGAAGAGAGATTATGTAGCTCTCAAGAGTAAGTTGTCTTGAATAAAAGTTTCAGACCCTCCCTTGTCTTCTCCCAGGATATTTCCTCAAGATGTCAATTATATTTTGTAGTGAGACAGTGACATTTATTTCAAACTGTTTATTTCAAACAACACCAGTAAATCCAGACAGATATTATGTACTCCAAATGGATTGTATGTATGTATGTATGTATGTATAATTTAGAATTTATTTTTCATTTTCCAGAAGAGAAGGCAGTGTGGGATACCAAATATATAGTGTATTTTTTGTTTCCTCCATTCCTATTAGAGCCTCTTAGACTTCCACAAAACCCCAGCATCTTTTGAGACTCATGTCCTTCCAGAATTATCTTCTCTGGCCTTCTCTCCTCAACGTGACTCTCTTATTCATGAATTCACAACTTTTCCTTCTTATTTCTCACATCAAAATTTATTTGTGCTGTGTCCCTTTCATATATTTGTATAATCTTGGAGATTAAAGGACATGATTATCTAGTAGAATTAGGAGTTCTTATTATGATAGTGGTTCTGAGGGGTTTTTGTTTGTTTGTTTGTTTCAGTTTCCCTTTTATACTCATAAATTATTGAGAACCCCAAAGCTTTTGTTTTTGTGGGTTATAGTTATGAAGATTTGCCATATTAGAAGTTTAAACCTAGACCTATTACATTTTAAGATAAGTAACATTTTTATGAGAAATAACTATTTCCCAATAATTTGTAAGAGCAGTGCTGTTTTACGTATTTACAAAACCTTTTTTATGTTAGCTTAATAGAAGACAGCTGGGTTCTCATATCTGCTTCTGCATTCAATCTGTTGCATTATTGCATTCAGGTAGCTTCTGAAAAAGCCTGTCGTTCACTCATGAGCAAATGAGAATGGAAAAGCCAAATAATATCTTTGGATTTGTATTGGTTTTCTACTGCTTCTGTAACAACTACAAATTTAATGGCTTAAAATAACACAAATTTATTATCTCATAGTTGTGGAGGTCAGAAGTCCAAAAACTTTTTCTGAGCTAGAATCAACGTTGGCAGGGTTGTGTTCCTTCTGGAGGCTCTCAGGGTCAATAGGTTTTTGGTCTTTTCCTTCAGGCTTCATGTGGCCACCAACACTACTAGGTCTGTGGCCCCTTCCTCCATCTTCACAGACAGCAACAGTTAGGCCCAGTCTCCTTCTGTCTGGTTCCCTCTCTAGATTCTCTCTTCCACTTGTAAGGACCTTTGTGATTACACTGGGCCCACCCAGATAATACAGGATAGTCTCTTTATTTCCAGGTCAGGTGATTAATAACTTTAATCCATTACAATCTTAATTCTCTTTACCATGTAATGTAATATATTCACTAATTCCTGAAATTTGACCATGGACCTCATGAAGAGAGTGTTATTTTGCCAACCACAATACTATTATTAAATTCATTTTGACTTCATGGATCCCATGAAACAGTCTCAGAAACCTTCAGAAGTTTCCAGATCCTACCTTGAGAACCACTATTCTATAATATCCCTAACAGGTAGCATGTGCCTGACAAAGCATCTCACAAGGAAGCCTTTTCGAAAAGTAGTGAAAATTGAACACTTAAAAAAAATCTGTCTTCTGTAATTCCCACCCAGTAATGTTCTTCTATTTTTTGGAGCTACAAATAATAAATCTACTCTACAATGTTGACAACCTTTGAAATATTTAAAGAACATTAATGTGCCCCACATGATTTTTCTCTTTATGTTATATATACACAGATCCTTATGAGAGAAGTTATGATGACATTAGCAGCAATAATATTTGTCCAAACTCCACCTCCCTTCACAGCCCAGCCTACGTGTCAAGTTTTCTGCAAACTTCCTCAGATGCCACTAATGGAAAATTATTTTTTTTCCTCTAATCTCCCACAGCACATTATCAGAGAAGTCATTTACATTCAGGGCTACTCTGTAATATGATTGTAGATTTCTTGAGTGCAAGGTCTTTCACTCATTTGTTCTTACATTATACACAGCTTGATATCTATTGGAAAAGAAACACCCTAAGTGATGTCCTTTTGAATAAAAGGACCAAAGAATTAGAGCAGGAGTCCCAGCTGGAGCCCATGCTTACCCTTGGTTTCAGGGTTGAAGGTTCCATGTAAGAACCTCTTACCTGCAGGGTATGTACTCCAACGGAAAGGAGAATAGAGACCCACTCTGAAGTGAGGAGGATGCACAGGTTTGAGATTAGGAATGCCTGAGCCCAATACAGTGTCCATCACTGGGGCTGTCTTGAATCCTAGAGAGAAAGGACTCAGAATGAAAATGAAAAGTACTATTTCCTAAAAATCCCTAGAAAGACCAGGTAACAAAGTGCAGCCTCACTCTGGGGCCCATGTTTTAGTGATTATCACCTGATGGTACAACGCACACCTTCTCTGAGGCACAGACTGGGGTATCATCACATGGGGCCTGCTCAAGGCTTCTGTTCAGATGGAGCCAGCTTCTCAACACTGGACAATGGCAGCTTTAGCAGAGACAGATTGTTTGCTAAAACTTCTTTCTTTGAGCAACATCTTCCTATTTCCCTCATCCCTTGTCCCAGTAACCATCATTCTAATCTCTGCTTCTAAGAGTTTGACTTTTTCAGGTGCAACATATAAGTGACATCATGCAGTATTTATCTTTCTGTGACTTGTTTGTTTCATCTAGCATAATGGCCTTAGGGTCCATCCATGTTGTCGTAAATGACAGGATTTTCTTCTCTCTTTTTTAGGCTGAATAATATTCTGTGTGTGTGTGTGTGTGTGTGTGTGTGTGTTTGTATATATACATCTTTGACCTTTGAACAAAATGGATTTGAACCGTGCAGGTCCACTTATATGTAAATTTTTTCAATAAATACCGTACAGTAATGCAAATGTATTTTCTCTTCCTTATGATTTTCTTAATAGCATTTTCTTTTCTCTGGCTTACTTTATTGTAAGAACACAGTATATAATACACATAACATACAAAATACGTGTTCATCAACAGTTTACGTTATTGATAAAGCTTCTGGTCAACAGTGGCTATTAGTATAGTTAAGTTTTCGGGGAGTCAAAAATTACATGCAGATTTTCAAATGCTTAGGGGTAGGCCCCTGGCCCTCACATTGCTCAATATATATTTCATATTCTTTGCCCTTTCACACATTGATGGACACTTAGGTGGTTTCTATATCTCGGCTATTGTGAAAAGTCCTGCAGCAAACAGGGAGGTGCAGATTTCTTTGATATACTGATTTCATTTCCTTTGGAGTTTCAGATATGCATGATGACTATAGTAAATACTGTATCATGGAGCACCCGGGTGGCTCAGTCGGTTGGGCGTCCCAACTTAGGCTCAGGTCATGATCTCACAGCTTGTGAGTTCAATCCCCACATCGGGCTCTGTGCTGATGGCTCGGAGCCTGGAGCCTACTTCAGATTCTGTGTCTCCCTCTCTCTCTCTCTCTGCCCCTAACCCACTCGCGTTCTGTCTCTGTCTCTCTCAGAAATAAATAAACATTATTTTTTTTTTTAATTCTGTATCATAACTGGAAATTTGCTAACAGAGTAGATCTTAATTGTACTCGATTTTTTTAAAAAAGGTAATTATGTAAGATGATGGAGGTGTTAATTAACTTGACCGTGAAATGTTTATAATGTATATGTATGTCAAAACATCACATTGTACACCTTAAATATCTACAGTTTTTATTTGTCAATTATACCTCAATCAAGCTGGGGGGGGGGAATCCTCTTTCTTTGTGAATAAACACAAATATTACCTTTAATAATATGACTGAGAAGACGAGAAACAGCAGCAGTAGCTTCCTAACCTCTCGGGTGGAGGCATATTCCTTCTCTGAACTCATGCAGGGAGGCAGGAGCAGAGGTGGCTATTCCACTGTTTTCAGAGGCGTATAAAGCAACAAAGCACGTGGGTGAGGAGAGGAGGGTGGAGGACACTTATCAGATGCCATATGACAGCTTGGGAGCCAGTGCTTACCTTGGAAGACATGGTCTAAACAGAGGAGTTGGGCTTAAAATGGGGCATGGAGGCCCTAGAATGGTGAATAGGTAAGGCCGGAAGAAGAGAAGTTCTGTTTCGGCTCCTGTTCATTAACTCCAGAATGGCATAGCCCACAATGGGCCGTGACTGGGAATCCTGGCTTGACTTGCTCACAGCTCTACTTACCAGAGGAAGAATCTTGGTCTCCCCATTTCCCACTTACTTCCACTGTTATAGCAGTTCCTGACTCTTTCCCCAGTTAATGAACTCTAGCACTTTGCCATAGGGCTAATACTTAGCTTCTGCAAACACTTGAGTCAGCTCTTATTGGAATCAATGTTTTTTTCTTGAAACCAAATCTGTTTACTATTAACAGTTCAGACATATTAACTTCAAGCTAATTAGAAACATACACAGTGTAAAAGAGCAAATAAATATTGTAATTCATTCCTTGTTTGTTTATTAATGAAATTGGATGAACACGCTGATCTTAGTATTCTAATGATTTAACTGTATATGTGGCACTAACTACATAATGACCCCCAAAATTAAGTAATCAAGCTCTTATCCAACAATTGTATAACACTAATTTTGGTCCAGGGCTAGATACATCATAAAAACACAAACGCTGCTCTCCACCAAATGGGAAGAGCATTAGTAGCTCCCTACCCTCCCCATCCAGACATCTGTGTTTGCACACGTCCTTAGTTACTGAGGTCTCTATCACCCCTGAGTGTCTACAGCAGCATGTACTATGGGGTCCCCTGTACATACTAGTATTTGCTGTGGTATAGCTCCTCTGCATGTGTGCACATTGTTTGATGTGCTCTGGTAGCTGAGATGTTGTTAGTCCCACCTGGTTTTCAGACATAAGGTACTGGCCGGCATCATTGATAACTGATATCCGTGGTCTCTGCCTTTGTCTCAGATCACAACATAATTTAGTGTCATAGTCACACTGACAAGAGTCCTGTGAGTTGCCTCATTCCAAGCCAGCTTTTTGGATGCTGTGTCATACTACACTAAGCTAATCTGCCAAGCTGCCTTTGCCTGTCATTGGCATTTGACCACCCACGTGTTGTATTGGACTTGAGGCTTGACTCCTAGACTTGCACTCTTTCAGGCAGGAAGCAAGTGCAAGTCCTCTCTGCTGTAAGATTTAGCCTAATCTACTGTGGATTTCTGGGGTTATCATGAAAGCACACCTCTCAGATGTCTGACTATGGAGAGTATAACTGATCCCTAGCTCTACCTGCCGTGCTCAGAAATGCGTCACTGTGTTCGAAGGATGTTACACTTTCTAGGGACTGTTCCCAGTAAGTAAGGAGCATGGCTGGGCTATGAAGGTCAGAAAACCACCTGGGAGGCACAGGGCTCATCTGATGGGGGACTTTGGCTTGAGGACTCACTGTAGGCTTTACCAAAATCTTCTTAGAAATTGCACTGCTGTCTACATCTTCCTGCCCCCTCCTTTCCTTTCTCCTCCACAGGCTCCAGATCATGGTCTGACAACTGTCTTGTCTTCACCCCTACTTTTCTTACCCCAGGAAATCTTCTTCATTTCGAATCCCATCTTGGCATCTATTTCTCAGGGGGCAAGGACTATAACAATTTAAAGCAACTAAAATTTTCATCTTCCTGCCTTATTTCTTTGGGATACTCTCTTTGGGACCTAAATATTGCCAATTTCTTCTACTTCCCCTCTTCCTTCTTTCTAATTGAACTTATTTTGTGGGTGGGAGAATGGCTAACATTATCATTCTGTAAACACTTCAATTTTATTGTTTATTTTTGAAACTCTATAATCTAGCTTTTAGCTTTCATCTTGCTTAGAAAAGTTAAGCTTTTGGAATTTCAGAAAACAGAATCTCTAAACCAAGCAAATCAAACAAAAATATCTATTCTTCCCACAAAACTTGTCTCTTACTTTGTTTCCATACAATGTGTTCATCAAAAACCCATTCAGAAATTCATCTATCCCTTGATTTTTGGATGTGTTCACTCTCCTTTTGTGGGCAGAGCAATGAAAAAAAGCTATCACTGATAATTAAATGGTGGGAGAGGTATAAAAGAATTGTGGGGAAAATGTAAAGTAAAAGGAACAAAAAATAACATGTAATTTAGAATCAAAATCACTAAAGTATCATTTAATATAATTTAGCATCAAAATATTTTTAATCCCATCTAAAGTTCATCTCTTCCTTGTGATTCAGGATCCATGGGAAGGAACTGACGGTTCCCTAGTAGGTATATTTCAGTTGTAGGAAAAGATTATATCTATTTTTCCCCCTCCCCCTCTATTTCTTTTGGGAACACCAGCCCAGAATTTCAAAAATTCTTGTGCACTATTACAAACCATATATGAGAATTGGAGTAAGTCAGCTTGAGGCAAGGACTTTAACCCTAGGAGAGATGGTATATGCAGAGAGGGAGCCAGATTTTGGTTTTAGAGCAGTGGATTAATTAACATTTATCTTGAAAGTATACTACAGGGGCGCCTGGGTGGCGCAGTCGGTTAAGCGTCCGACTTCAGCCAGGTCACGATCTCGCGGTCCGTGAGTTCGAGCCCCGCGTCGGGCTCTGGGCTGATGGCTCAGAGCCTGGAGCCTGTTTCCGATTCTGTGTCTCCCTCTCTCTCTGCCCCTCCCCTGTTCATGCTCTGTCTCTCTCTGTCCCAAAAATAAATAAAAACGTTGAAAAAAAAATTTAAAAAAAAAATTAAAAAAAAAAAAAAAGAAAGAAAGTATACTACAGAATACTTTAAATCCCCAGAAATAATCAGCAGAAGTAAGAAAAGAGGAGGAAGGGGGCAGTGTCATGGAAAATTAGGATTCTCTTAGACTATGAACGTTGAAAAGAATTGAAGCTTTTCTTTAAGAGAAAAGACTGATTCCAATGATATTAGCCCAAAATGCAAGAGAAGGATCTTGAGGGGGGAAGATTTTCATGATGACAGTTAAGAGTTGCTCTCCTTTTGGGTTTCCTTTTGGTAGGAAAATGGAAATTTGACATTAGTTTTATCACCAAAAAACAAAAAACAAAAGGCATTTAGACAGAGTTCAGATGGGGTTCAGGAATTCTCTGGAAGTTAGAGGGAGACCAGAGACTGGAGCCCAGGTCCTGGGATCATGCCAGGCTTGGTTGGTGCCTGCTCTCCTTATAGGTCAAGGCCAGTATCTGAGCAGTGACTCATTCACACTCTGTCAGTGAAGCTTGTGGAGTCGGACACACACAGGGAAGCTTCTCATGCTCCTGAGGGCAGAGCCCTGGAGGATGAGGGAGTGGTAGGAAACACAGAGCAAGGAGCATAGAGGCGTCAGGTGGGGGGGGGGGGGTGAGTTTTTAACCCAGTATCCAGGTCCTGATATATGATCTCAAGAGCTTGGCATTATATTCTAAAGAAACAGACTCTGGAAAGAGTCATAATCCCACCTGTTTAGAAGGGAAGAATTTAGATGAGAGTAAACATCCTTGTGGTGGCTTATTGGGAAAAAAGAAGGAAAAATTTATATTATAAATTTTCTTGGTAAGTTACATTTTTCCTAATTCACTTTCTTTTTACATCCTTCCCAACATTTAATGGTGATGAAGGTTTCATCTTAAAGCCATGACTATCAGGATGGGAACGACACAGAAAAAGATAAAATCTAAATTCTAATTTTCGAATTATTTTATAACCTTCTGTAACCTACAGCAGAAGCAACATTTTTGAAAGACATGACCTCAACTGCAAAAGCAAAGCATTTAAAAAACTAATGATTTATATTTAGCTACCTATTTATAATTTTTTTTTACCATTTCAAAAGCTTCCTTTAAAACATTAAAAACTATATAGGCCAATACAGAGATATAGAACACAGAGTTGATAATACAAACAACAAAGTCTGGAAGAATCCTTGATTTAAGAGAAAATTTCCCCACTATGGCAAGAGAAGGCTCCTTTCTAGATCGGGAAAAGGAGTTTATAAAGGAGAACAAGAGAGTTTTAAGTTAGTGTTGGGCTCTGAGCACTGCTCTAATCGTCTCTAGGAGTTGAAACATTGGTGTGTGTGTGTGTGTGTGTGTGTGTGTGTGTGTGTTATGTGATAGAAATCTCTTGGCTATGTTTGAATCACTGAAAGCTGATAGGTCTTGTGTCCCATTTTATATCTGAAACTGTAGGTGATAAGATCATAGGTTTTATTTCTCTCCTGATACCTTTTAAAAGATAAAAAAAAAAACTCTGAAAAGTGTAACAGGTAACATAATTGATTCTTTGGGTGAGTATAATACTCTGTGGTGGGGGCTGTTTTGTGCATTGTGAGATTGTGGGGTTTATAGAGTATCCCTGGTCTCTATTCACTAGAGGCCAGTAGCATACCCCCTCCCCCAGCTGTGGCAACCAAAAATATTTTCATACATTGAAACATCCCCTGAGTGGCAAAATTAACTCTGGGTAAGAACCAGTGCCCTACAGTAAATTAGTTTGTTAGATCATTCTCCTTCATGTTATGGGGACTAGGATGTCATAGGCAGTAAGGACAAGAATGGAGAAAGGGCATTGAAAAGGAAGTTGGAACCAAACCCCCAAGCTTCCTCTACCAACATTTTGTCCTGGGTTGGGTCTTTGTTCAGTCTTCAGATTTTTATTAACATTTTTTTAACAAGATGTCAAACTTAAGGAATGAATTCATCTCCTTAGGAACCTCTCCAAGTATGTGGAAAGAAGAATTATTCCAAACAACAGGAAATAAAAAAGACAATGTGTGTGTCTAATGGCTTGGGGTTGGTTAGGTTGCAGTGAACAAACTAGTTTCATTTAATGGCTCATTAGTGGATGGCTGAAAAATGTGTAATCGTTCTAATATAAAATCTGCAGCTAGACCAGAAAGCAGCTTGAGTCCCAGACATACATAAAAGTGTCCCAAAATAATAAATTGGAATTCATTTAACAAAACATTTGCTAATGCATCCGAAAAAAAATATATGCCACAGATATTCTGATGGTAATATATACCTAACGAATAATATTGCCAAAAAAAGCCCATGAGTGTGCACACAGAATGAATTCTGCAATCTGATACCCAAATAAGAAGGACCAAAACAGTGCTTAGTTGTTGTGGAAGGCCTGGAAAAAGCATTAGCTTCATATGCTCTGACCCTGAGATTCTGGGCGGTAAATATATCCAGGTGAGGTCACACCTGCCATTTTAAAATGTACTTTGGCTCATTTCAGGTTTGGATAGACATAAATTATTTGGCAAGCATTCAAGAATGAGCAATGATGAAGGTAGGGGAGGTGGTGGATGGAAAAAATAGAAGGTAGAGGAGACAGAATATTACCAGGAGCCTCCCCCAAGTAACAAGAGTGAATGCTACGCTATATGCACACATTGTCAGAGACCAATTTATGGTTGAACCATTTAAAGTGACTCATACTCTAACAAGCATTGCTATTAACAATGTACTAAGGCAACCTGCAGCCAACCCAATTTGAAAGTAGATTATTGAGACAGAGGTCTGTAAGAGACATTACTTATCTAGTTTATCCATTTGGGGTACCAGAATTAATTATAATAGGTAAGGTTTAAAATATCACCTGGAACCGTATATGTTACTATTGGAAGGAGATTCCTTAGATTGAAGCTTTAAAGAAAACAAAATGACACCACCCTATATATTTTACTGACCCCAACAAATTGTTGAGAATCTATGTATATGTATATTTACATGCTCTCTCTTTTTCTTTTTTTTCTCTCTCTCTCTGTCTCTCAAATATTTTGAGATCTATTTCCTAACTGAGGAATTAGAAATAACTCATAACTAGGGGCGCCTGGGTGGCTCAGTTGGTAAATCATCCGACTTCAGTTCAAGTCATGATCTCATGGTTCATGAGTTCTAGACCTGCATCAGGCTCTGTGCTGACAGCTCAGAGCCTGGAAACTGCTTCAGATTCTGTGTCTCCCTCTCTCTCTGCCCCTCCCCCACTCATGCCTGTCTCTCTCTCTCTCTCTCTCTCTCTCTCTCTCTCTCTCTCAAAAATAAATTAAAACATTAAAAAAAATTAAAAAAAAAGAAATAACTCGTAACTAGCATGGTCAAGAGAATAATCTGCATCCTTGTCTGATGTTGATCCTAGTTTCCATGTCCCATGATGTGTTCCTCCCAAGCAGTCTGTGTTGGGTATCCATTTCTTATTGAAGGGGCTCTGAATTAATCCTAGAAGGAGGACAGCAAATAAAGGCTGGGTTTGGGGGAGGTGAGCTGATAAATTTCCTTATAGCATAGATATTAAAATGCTTTGGAGATACTGTTTTTTATGGAAATACACCTGTAAATTTTCCTTGATAAAATTAGATTCATTATACATAACTGTTTTTAAGATCATCCTTTCAGGAACA